>NC_064627.1:358658054-358969602 GCF_023864275.1 Schistocerca cancellata | reverse complement strand
GAGTGAAATTTAAAGCAACTCCAAAGTAAAAAATATATTATGGAATTGTAACGTACATAATTATGTAGCGAGCATAAGTTTTGAAATGCTCCACCTAATTTTCATAAAGGGATACTTAAAGATTCGTCCAATTACAGTTACTAAGAGAAGGTTCAAAGTATTAAGTTTAAATATTCTTCTTCTTGAAATAATAGTATTTATAATTTCATGTGTTATATAGTTAACAGTGTTTCTAATATTGTGTTGTGATTAAAATGTTCAGCCTGGATCTGAGTCTAATGAAAGACTAGTTTGTGGGTTCCCATGCTAATAATTGAGCCAGATTTAAATTTCATATTACAGTAACAGTGCTAAAGAACTACAGCTTTCATTCTCATAAGTTATGTGTACTATAGTAATCAAATAGCTACAACTATTCAAACTATACTAGATTCAGGTATCACATGTCCCATCGGAGCTAAACGGACCAAGAAGTCAATATTCCTTGAGAATGCAAATAATAGTCAGCACCAATGATAGAATTGCTTCATAACTATTTCAATGATAGTAATTTCCTATAATTAAACTGACAAAAGGACTCCTTGTCCAAGTTAGCTGTGCTCCACCATTAGTAACCGTTTATCTATAATGATCATTAACTTCCGGGTGTAATGTACAGGTAGTAAGGGTTTTTGAGAGCCGGTTGTTGCCTAAAAGTGTTAATACTCGTCCTGCGTGGTTCGTATCAAGCCTCTAGTGCATTACTTGCTAAATTGTCTACTGTCTTGTATTTTAACAGCAAAACAAAATTTCATTATCAAATAAAGTCAGTCCCAATAGTTAACTATCTCTATGGCCCATGTTAGTACCTGGTACAACTTTGCCTGTTTAGGCTGGCGACCATTTCCTTTTAAGTAATTACAGTTTACTTGGCCATTAATGGAACCTTGCTTCAATTTCCGTTTGTTCTGCTACTGCTTCCCTTACAGAAATCTCTAGAGAAACAAAAATAGTCCGATATCTTTCCATTAAGTATGGCCATGGTTTCATAAATATCCTTTCACAGGAATAACATCATCGGTGAATTGCAAATTTAGTAGTAGCGGTAGTGTTATAATTTGTTTAAATATCAGTTATTTTGGCTTTCGTGCTGCAATTGAAAGGAGGAACCACAGTAAGATTTCCTCAGTAACCCGATTTTGGGAAAATGAATTTCGCATTTCAGCCTTTTCCAAGTTAGCCTCCGTTTCTCTACCATTACGGTAACCGACATGTCTGGACAGATCGCTTTGACACGTTTACTGACGTAACAAAACACAAAACGTCCGTAGAAGTTTCTGTTATGTAGGTATAAACGGTTTCACTTTATAATTTGTTGAACGCTTCACACATGGCTTTCCTTACGTTAATTTTGGCTTTAATTTTCTTTGGTCTTCCGGGCTTTGGCTACGTTTATATCTACAGTGAAGCTCTCTTTGCTTTTGAAGCAGCTTTTTAATGCATCTGTCTAACCACGATGGGTCCTTCCCATTCTTCACGGCTTTGCTCGACACATACCTGTCTTAGCTGCTTGTACGGGCCTTTTTTCCCGATCACAGAGTAAGAAGGCCAAACGTGTCGCAGGCCGGTAGTGTGCATAATAGGCGACTGCCCATAACTCATACAACCCCTGCTGCCACTGTCGAGCTTTGTTATTATTTGTTTATCGGCTTTTCGTTTCATGGTCACAAAGCCAATGGTAGTTTATTCTTATCAGTGACAACTGTCAGTTTTGATTATTACCTACATACCAACTTAAATCAATTTGTAGCAAAAGAGGTGTGACTTTTATAAAGTTGCTTTATCTATGACAAAATTTAAATTAAAGAGTTTCAACAAAAGGTGTATTATTTTCAAACAAAAAATTTGTACAAGCACACTTGACATGTATTGGGCAATCGGTGTTCGTCATCAAGGCAATGCAACTCCTCGTTTCTGCTCTGACCCCCTTGGAGCGCCGCTCTCGCGTATAGTCTCGTGTTGCCGATCTCTTCCTCCTCCCTGCCACACTCTCAGGATCTAGAGTTTGATGTGGCTCTTTATAAGGACACTACTAATTGCTTCAGATCTTTGTAGAAAAGTTTATGCATCCTAACTTCAGGATTCGTGGAAACGAAGCAGATGAAAGAATTCTGCTACCTAGGCAGCGAAATAACCAATGATGGACGGAGCATGGAGGACATCAAAAGCAGACAAGCACTTGCAAAAGTGCATTCCTGGCCAAGAGAAGTCTATTAGTATGAAACATAGGCCTTAATTTGAGGAAGAAATTTCTGATAATGTACGTTTGGAGCACAGCATTGTATAGTACTGAAACAGGGACTGTGAGGAAACTGGAAAAGAAGACAATCGAAGCATTTGAATCTGGTGCTACAGACAAATGTTGAAAATTAGGTGCACTGATAAGGTAAGGAATGGGGAGGTTCTGTGCAGAATCGGAGAGGAAAGGAATATACGGAAGGCGCTGACAAGGAGAAGGGACAGGACGATAGGGCATTTGTTAAGACATGAGCGAATGACTTCCATGGTACGATAGGGAGCTGTAGAGGGCAAAAACTATAGAGGAATACAGATATGGCAATACATACTGCAAATAACTGAGGACGTAGGTTGCAAGTGCTACTCTGAGATGAAGCTGGCACAGGAGAGGAACTCGTGGCGCGTCGCATCGAACCAGTCAGAAGACTGATGACAAAAAAAAAAAATTGTCTTCACCTTCCTTCATCTTCAGCTTGCGATGATACCTGAACTGTCCTTGTGGGTGTTGCTTAGCTGTAGATTCTGATGAGAGTAAACCTATCATTGAACAGTTCACAGTAACACACTGTCTTCCCAACCTTCCTATTCATAACGAATCCTACTGCCGTTGCACCATTTTCTGCTGCTGTTGATATTAATCTATACTCGTCTGACTAGAAATCCTTGTCTACTTTCCATTTCACTTCACTGACCCGTTATATTTAGACTGAGCCTTTGAATTTCCAGTTTCAGATTTTCTAGTTTCCATACCACGTTCAAGCTTCTGACATTCCACGCCGCGACTCTTAGAACGTTATCTGCATCTACTGATTGCTCTGCTATTCTCATAAAGTACCTGGCAGAGGGTTCAGTGAACCACTTTAGAGCTGTCTCTCTACCGTTCCACTCTAGAAAGGCGCACGGGAAAACCGAGCACTTAAATTTTTCTGTGCGAGCACAGATTTCTTTTATTTTATCGTGATTATTTCTCCCTATGTAGGTGGGTGCCAACAGAATGTTTTCGCAATCGGAGGAGAATACTGGTGATTGAAATTTCATGAGAAACGCCTTTGTTCTAATGATTGCCACTCCAATTCACGTATCATGTCTATGGCACTATCTCCCCTATTTCGCGATAATACAAAAAGAGCTGCCCTTCTTTGTACTTTTTCGATGTCATCCGTCAGTCCCACCTGATGCGGATCCCACACCGCACAGCAATACTCCAGAATAGGGCAGACAAGCATGGTGTAACCAGTCTCTGTAGTACACCTGTTGCACCTTCTATCTGTTAGCCAATGAATCGCACTCTTTGGTTTGCTCTATCCATAATACTATCTATATGATCGTTCCCATTTAGGGTATTTATAATTGTAGTCGCTAAGTATTTAGTTGAATTTACAGCCTTCAGGTTTATGTGAGTTATCGCGTAATCGAAATCAAGAGTACTCACACTTTTCTTTATTCAGGGTCAATTGCCACTTTTCGCACCATACTAATATCATATATAAATTATTTTTCAGTTCGTTTTGGTCATATGGTGACTCTACAAGACGGTAAATGACGGAATCATCTGCAATCAATCTAAGAGCGCTACTCAGATTATCTCCTATGTCGTTAATATGGATCAGGAACAATAGAGGGCCTATAACACTTCCTTGGGGAACGCCGGACATTACTTCTGTTCTACTCGATGACGTTCCGTCAAATACTACGAACTGTGACCTTCCTAACACGAAATCACGGATCCAGTCGCACAGCTGAGGCGACATTCCATGGTCACGCAGTTTGGCTAGAAGACACTTGTGAGGAACTGTGTCGAAAGGCTTCTGGAAATCTAAAAATATGGAATCAATTTGACATCCCCTGTCGATAGCACTCGTTACCTCATGAGTATAAAGAGCTAGTTGTGCTTCGCAAGAACGATCTTTTCTGGATCTGTGCTGACTATGCGCCTATAAATCCTTTTCTTCGAAGTACTTCATAATGTTCGAATACACTATATGTTCCAAGACACTATTACAAATCGACGTTAGTGATATGGGCCTGTAATTCAGCGGATTACTCCTAATTCCCGTTTTGGGTATTGGTGTGACTTGAGCAATTTTCCAGTCTTTAGGTACGTATCTTTCTGTGAGCGAGCGGTTGTATATAATTGCTAAATATGGAGCTATTTTATCAGCATACTCTAAGAGGAACCTGACTGGTATACAATCTGGACCAGAGGCCTTGGCTTTATTAAGTGATTTAAACTGCTTTGCTACACCGAGGGTATCTACTTCTATGTTTCTCATCTTGGCAGTTTTTGTTGATTGGAAATCAGGAATATTTACTTCGTCTTCTTTGGTGAAGGAGTTTCGGAAAACCGTGTTTAATAACTCTGCTTTAATGTCACTGTCATCAGTGACTTCACCGTTGTTATCGCGCACTGGACGTATTGATTGCGTCTTGCCACTGGTGTGCTTTATGTATAATATGACCTGAATCTCTTCGGGTTTTCTGCCAGATTTCGACACAGAGTTTCACTGTGGACATTATTAAAAGCATCTCGCATTGAAGTACTTTTCGTTGGGTATACAGTCTTTTTGTCATGGACACCTCCCCCTTGGCAGTCCCCTCCAGGAGATCCATATGTTGGTCTACTCCGGAATTTTTTGCCAATGGAGAGATCATCATGACACTTTATCAATCCCAGGCCACACGTTCTGTGGATAAGCACTGAGTGTCTTTAATGCGGTGGATTCCATTGCCTTCTGCATCTTAACGTCGTTGATCATTGTTGATTCTTCCGCCTTTTGGGCCATTTTCTCACCTCAAGGGGAAGAGAGTGCCCTGAACCGCTCTCTGCTCCTCCGCCCTGTTTAACAAGGCCGTTGGCAAAATGTGGGTGACTTCTTATGCCGGAAGTCTTCGGCCGCCAACGGTCATTATTATTCAAAATTTAAGCGGTTTAGACCTTCGAACCCGGGACTGAGGACGTTTTGATTACTAATTAAAGACTGCTAAAACACGGGCGCACGCCGTTGTTGGAATGTACATTCGCTACTACAAATAAATTCCGGAATTTCAGTCATAGTGATCAGAAGACCCTGTCAAGAACCGTGTCCTGTCTTTTGTTATCTCCAGGGGACAACAATGAATCTCGCTGACCGCAGTGTAATTTTTGTCTTTGTATAAAAGTGACACTTTTGTTCGTCTCATTACACATTTCCGTCAGTTACATGCTGTATTATACTACAGCAGTACTGTCTATATAGGGTGGTCCATTGATAGTGACCGGACCAAATATCTCACGAAATAAGTATCAAACGAAAAAACTACAAAGAACGAAACTCGTCTAGCTTGAAGGCGGAAACCAGATGGCGCTATGGTTGGCCCGCTAGATGGCGCTGCCATAGGTCAAACGGATATCAACTGCGTTTCTTTAAATAGGAACCCCCATTTTTAATTACATATTCATGTAGTACGTAAAGAAATATGAATGTTTTAGTTGGACCAATTTTTTCGCTTTGTGATAGATGGCGCTGTAATAGCTACAAACGTATAAGTACGTGGTATCGCGTAACATTCCGCCAGTGCGGACGGTATTTGCTTCGTGATACATTACTGGTGTTAAAATGGACCGTTTACCAATTGCGGAAAAGGTCGATATCGTGTTAATGTATGGCTATTGTGATCAGAATGCCCAACGGGCGTGTGCTATGTATGCTGCACTGTATCCTGGACGACATCATCCAAGTGTCGGACCGTTCGCCAGATAGCTACGTTTTTTGAGAAAACAGGAACTGTTCAGCCACATGTGAAACATCAACCACGACCTACAACAAATGATGATGCCCAAGTAGGTGTTTTAGCTCCTGAAGCGGCTAATCCGCACATCAGTAGCAGACAAACTGCGCGAGAATAGGGAATCTCTAAAACGTCGGTGTTGAGAATGTTACATCAACATCGATTCACCCGTACCATATTTCTATGCACCAGGAATTGCATGGCGACGACTTTGAACGTCGTGTACAGTTCTGCCACTGGGCACAATAGAAATTACGGGACGATGACACTTTTTTTGCTCACGTCTATTTAGCGACGAAGCGTGATTCACCAACAGCGGTAACGTAAACCGGCATAATATGCACTATTGGACAACGGAAAATCCACGATGCCTGCGACAAGTGGAGCATCAGCGACCTTGGCGGGATAATGTATGGTGGGGCATTATGGGAGGAAGGATAATTGGCCCCCATTTTATCGATGGCAATCTAAATGATGCAATGTATGCTGATTTCCTACGTAATGTTCTACCGATGTTACTACAAGTTGTTTCACTGCATGACAGAATGGCGATGTACTTCCAACATGATGGATGTCCGGCACATAGCTCGGGTGAGTTTGAAGCATTATTGAATAGCATACGAGACATTACGGAAGGCGAACTGCTCGTTGTTGAGAGGAATGTCGTTACACGTACTGCCAAATGCGTTGAGGTTGACGGACATCATTTTGAGCATTTATTGCATTAATGTGGTATTTACAGGTAATCACGCTGCAACAGCATGCGGTCTCCGAAATGATAAGTTCACAAACGTACATTTATCACATTGGAACAACCGAAATAAAATGTTCAAATGTACCTACGTTCTGTATTTTAATTTAAAAACCTACCTGCTATCAACTGTTCGTCTAAAACTGTGAGCCATTACAGCTCCATCTATCACAAAGCGAAAAAGTGGTCCAACTAAAACATTCATATTTCTTTACGTAGTACACGAATAAGTAATAAAAAGTGGCGGTTCGTATTTAAAAAAACGCAGTTGATGTCTGTTTGACCTATGACAGCGCCATCTAGCCGGCCAACCATAGCTCCATCTGGTTTCCCCCTTCAAGCCAGACAAATTTCGTTCTTTGTAGTTTTTTCATTTGACGCTCATTTCGTGAGATATTTGTCCCGGTCACGATCAATGGACCACCCTGTATACGGTCCAAGTTTCAGTAAACTGTGATACGCGGAAGTGACATATTATGGGAACGTTACTTTTGTCCATAAGAGTTGTACATCAGTGTATAAGTACTATAAACGCCTTAGCCAGTCACAAGTTACTGTTGGAGCTATTCATTCTGCTCTGTTTATGTTCATGTATTACAATTCATCTAAACGGTACGTGGTTATTTCTATTCTCATACTGCTCCGATCAACAGCGACTGCCTGCTGGATTCGATGGGCATAGAGAAGCACGCCAGCAGCGTTTCCGTTGCAACAGTCGATTCCACAGTGCTCAGTAGTATGGTAGAAACAACACTTCAGTGGTCACTTGCACCACCGCGATAGTCTTAAAAAACCGTTTCAGTCACTGGTCGTCAACCTCCACTGCCGTGTCTCCATCCGTAGAGTTTGCTGTGTCTCCAGGATTGCAACATACTTTTACGTGTGGTCGAATGCCCCGTGAAGGCGTCCGACTTTCGTACTTTGTTCTATAGTGCAAATCGCTTAGTTACATTGTTATTGCCCATACGCGGTACGAATTACGCTTTTGTTTATACCTCTAACCGCCAGAGTATGCAAAGGACTCCCATCATGCATAAAAAGGGACGGTAAAAACGTAAGGCGTCAGGTCCACCGTGAGCTTCCTGTTCGCCAGAATACTCAACGCCTAACCCCTCCCCCCTTTCCCCTCCCCCATCCCACCCCCCAAGAGCGCACTAACTCCCGTTCGGCAGTGTAAAACGGCCGCTGTGCGCCGCGCCCATGAATTATTGAACAGCAGGTGGTGGTGCTGCTGCTTCTGCTGCTGCCACTGTTGTTCCTAGAGAAAAATATTTCGTTAGCACCCTTGTTTGCCCAGTATCACGTTCATACCCGGAAAGAGCTATGTAGCAAGACAGAAAAACCGTTTACAAGTTCTGCAGAGGTGAATAAGCAGCGTAAACAAAGCTGGAGAACAGCAGAATCGATTGTCTGCAACGGTGCGCACTCGTTTTCTCCCGCCTGTCGACGAGGACCAAGCAGCAACAACCTCAAATGAACACTACCGTCGCCACACTGTGACCTCCCGTCTTGCCAAAACACATGAAGTCCCCACCACATTCGCTGTTATTAATCTTCATAAAATAATGCAAATTTTTATACTTTTTTGGCTGGAAGAATTCGAGGACAAAGTTCTGCTGTCTGATCCGAGAGAATTTCTTCCTACGCTCATACTGACATATTTCGACCACAATATGTAAGTGTAACGTTTTAGAAGAAGTGAATGATGCGTGGATGTGGATTTTATAGACTTGTGTTTTTGATACTGAGGGCTAATCTAGCGGTTCACACTAAAGGGAACATCGAACGTGATCATCTCTATATACAACGAATATTTAACCATCATCTTACCAGAAACCATAAGAAGTTTAGCTACTAATAAAGTGAGTTAAAGAGATGGTTAAAGGATTCATGACGGTCGACACCTCCTATTCCACCGGCGAATTTGTTAGCAGAACCTACTGATGAAAAAATTGTTAATAATGTCGAACGTAAAAATTTACTGCTGCACTGTGAACTGAACTTATGTGATCGGTATAAATAGGTTCGTAATCTGTTTGATGATGCATGGAGACAATATTCTCATAATTATTAATTATGTACTGAAGTTTATACACGTTTAAATGCTGCGACATTTCACTATGATGTGGAAGATTAGATGCGTAGATCACATAACTAATGAGGAGGTATTGAATAGAACTGGGGAGAAGAGGAGTTAGTGGCACAACTTGACTAGAAGAAGGGATCGGTTGGTTGGGCATGTTCTGAGCCATCAAGGGATCACCAATTTAGTATTGGAGGGCAGTGTGGAGGTTAAAAATCGTAGAGGGCTGCCAAGAGATGAATACAATAAGCAGATTCAGAAGGTTGTAGGTTGCAGTAGATACTGGGAGATGAAGAAGCTTGCACAGGATAGAGTAGCATGGAGAGCTGCATCAAACCAGTCTCAGGACTGAAGACCACAGCAACAACAACAACAACAACAACAACAACGTGGAAGCAACGACCTTCCACCACGGTTCGAGAAAATGGAAAATTAAGTTCACATATTTCTTAAAAAAAATTATGAAAATTTACTTAATAAAGTGCTAGCCCGCTTTAGAAAGCGATACAGCAGCGTTTCTACATGGCATGAAGTCGACGAGTCCTGGGTCGGTTTCAGGAGATATGTGGTATCGGGTACCTACACACAGGTCACATAATTCCCATAAATTATTGACAAGTGTGTTGAGGACTTGTAGTTGGGGCTAGCTAGTAGCCGGCCGGGGTGGCCGAGAGGTTCTAGGCGCTACAGTCTGGAACCGCGCGACCGCTACGGTCGCAGTTTCGAATCCTGCCTCGGGCATGGATGTGTGTGATGTCCTTAGGTTAGTTAGGTTTAAGTAGTTCTAAGTTCTAGGGGCTGGTGACCTTAGAAGTCCCATAGTGCTCAGAGCCATTTTTGGCTAGCTAGTGGGTAGTTGTGTTCCGTCGGGTTCAGAAGAAGAAAATTTGGTTATGAAAACATCTAAGTGAGTTCACTATTGTACTTCTAAGACCACTGTAGTACTATTGTGACTTTATGGTGCAAACACTTACCCTGTTGCAAGACGTCGTCGCCGTCGGGGAAGATGTCAAGCTTGAACGAATGCACGTGGTCCGCAATTATATTCACAGCCCTCATGCTACCTCCGAATACTACCAAAGCTCCCCTGGAAACCTAGTTTTATGTCCCTCACAGAATAACACTGTCTCCACTGGCTTGCGCCCGAGGCACAGTGGATGTTTCGAGCGACTGCCCACTGGATGACGGCGTGTCTGGACACGACTAGCCAACGGGTATAACTAGAAACGTGGTTCATAGGGCCATGTGCATGGTTCGATTCACTCACGGTCCGATCTCGATAATACCGTGCCGACTGTGGTAGTGAGTACCGATGTAGTGGAAACGCGTAGGGGTTAACTGCTGCAGATTCCCATTTTCAAATATGAGAGCTGAATGGTGCGCTACGAGGTACTAGTGCCTGCCTCAACATTGCATTCTGTCGCCTGATCTGCAAGGTGCCTGTACTGGTTACATGGGATGCAAGTTCCAAATTTCGCGTTCTGTTCTGAGACTTGAACTTCCTGGAATTTCGTGTCTGCTTGTAATTTCACCGTCTTTCAACAATGACACGGAACAGTTTTTTCGAAAACAGACTCGTGACATATGGATATCAGAAATGATCGGAATACTTAATTTGTGTCGATAAAAATTATGGGTGAACCGTGATTTATTTTCAAAGAATGTTCTTAAGAGTTTATTTTATTTACTAGCGATTCATCAAGAGCATTAACACATTTAATCACACTATGTAAGCATGGAAGTAGTTGCCAGGGAGTAACTGATGAAATCATAACCAAATTCCTTTTAACAAATAGGAAACATTATTCACTTTTATAGTGCCTAAAAGTATTTTTTTAAAGAACCAGATTTAAAATTATAATCAGGAAGCACCCTCTAAATATCAAAGTTACAATTTATTCAGAGGCAAAAAAAACAAGTTTCGACTGTATGAGCTTTCAGGCAGAGAACCTTGCCGCTCCCTTTTGACACGGACGTAGTTACGACCGCTCACAACAGCCTCTGAAAGACTACACTGGTGCAAATCTGCAACACGCCAGATAACTTTAAATTAAGAGTTTTAACAATTTACACAAGCACTCAAACTATTCACCCCCCGTAGGATGGATGGTTCAGATAGCTCTGAGCACTATGGGACAACTTCGGAGGTCATCAGTCCCCTAGAACTTAGAACTACTTAAACCTAACTAACCTAAGGACAACACACACATCCATGCCCGAGGCAGGATTCGAACCTGCGACCGTAGCGGTCGCGCGGTTACAGACTGTAGCGCCTAGAACCGCTCGGCCACTCCGGCCGGCTAGGAGGGATGAAAATGGCACAAATCACTCACAATTAAAATACACTCCTGGAAATTGAAATAAGAACACCGTGAATTCATTGTCCCAGGAAGGGGAAACTTTATTGACACATTCCTGGGGTCAGATACATCACATGATCACACTGACAGAACCACAGGCACATAGACACAGGCAACAGAGCATGCACAATGTCGGCACTAGTACAGTGTATATCCACCTTTCGCAGCAATGCAGGCTGCTATTCTCCCATGGAGACGATCGTAGAGATGCTGGATGTAGTCCTGTGGAACGGCTTGCCATGCCATTTCCACCTGGCGCCTCAGTTGGACCAGCGTTCGTGCTGGACGTGCAGACCGCGTGAGACGACGCTTCATCCAGTCCCAAACATGCTCAATGGGGGACAGATCCGGAGATCTTGCTGGCCAGGGTAGTTGACTTAAACCTTCTAGAGCACGTTGGGTGGCACGGGATACATGCGGACGTGCATTGTCCTGTTGGAACAGCAAGTTCCCTTGCCGGTCTAGGAATGGTAGAACGATGGGTTCGATGACGGTTTGGATGTACCGTGCACTATTCAGTGTCCCCTCGACGATCACCAGTGGTGTACTGCCAGTGTAGGAGATCGCTCCCCACACCATGATGCCGGGTGTTGGCCCTGTGTGCCTCGGTCGTATGCAGTCCTGATTGTGGCGCTCACCTGCACGGCGCCAAACACGCATACGACTATCATTGGCACCAAGGCAGAAGCGACTCTCATCGCTGAAGACGACACGTCTCCATTCGTCCCTCCATTCACGCCTGTCGCGACACCACTGGAGGCGGGCTGCACGATGTTGGGGCGTGAGCGGAAGACGGCCTAACGGTGTGCGGGACCGTAGCCCAGCTTCATGGAGACGGTTGCGAATGGTCCTCGCCGATACCCCAGGAGCAACAGTGTCCCTAATTTGCTGGGAAGTGGCGGTGCGGTCCCCTACGGCACTGCGTAGGGTCCTACGGTCTTTGCGTGCATCCGTGCGTCGCTGCGGTCCGGTCCCAGGTCGACGCGCACGTGCACCTTCCGCCGACCACTGGCGACAACATCGATGTACTGTGGAGACCTCACGCCCCACGTGTTGAGCAATTCGGCGGTACGTCCACCCGGCCTCCCGCATGCCCACTATACGCCCTCGCTCAAAGTCCGTCAACTGCACATACGGTTCACGTCCACGCTGTCGCGGCATGCTACCAGTGTTAAAGACTGCGATGGAGCTCCGTATGCCACGGCAAACTGGCTGACACTGACGGCGGCGGTGCACAAATGCTGCGCAGCTAGCGCCATTCGACGGCCAACACCGCGGTTCCTGGTGTGTCCGCTGTGCCGTGAGTGTGATCATTGCTTGTACAGCCCTCTCGCAGTGTCCGGAGCAAGTATGGTGGGTCTGACACACCGGTGTCAATGTGTTCTTTTTTCCATTTCCAGGAGTGTATTAACCTTGCCACCGAAGGTGCAACTTGATTTTAACTTCTAAGAAAAGTCTTACGATGAAAGGGTGGCAACTTCATATACTAAAATGATCATTTAAATAAAAGCCCATGAAATGCAATCTTATATAAAATTCTACAAGGTTGGCCAAACAATAGTTAAGATGCTCTACAGTACACATATACCGCCTCTCAAGATCATAGGGAATAATATCAAAGTTTCCAAAGATCAAAACATATTTCAGGTATTAGGCCGTTACACTCCAAGCAATAAATTCGTTAACACACCAAATCCGACAAACATGACAGAGGGAGTTACTAACGTGCGGTAGATTGATAGGGAGATTACCCAACAACCCGAACCGCAGGTTGCTCTAACCCGCCCCTACTCCACAAGGGAAAAACGGACCACCCAATTTATAAACAACCACCTTCCCGCGGGTGGGCAAACGGAGAAGAATGGTGGGACGACCCCAAAGCAAAACGGCTGGTGACCTCACCAAGAAAACAAGTAGAATTTAACAAAAGTAAATCAAACAACATATCACCAATCGCTTAGGTTCTAATAAACTGCGATTTCTCGAGAAGACCAGGCGCAGCGCCCCCAAATCGTTCTCCCGAACCGTTTGCTGCCAGCCGCTTCAACGGACGCAGGAAGATCTCCCGTCTCACGGCGTCGCAGCTCGCACCGGCCACACTGATGTCGTGGGTTGACTCATGTTGTTCTCGTGTCGACCGCGAAGTCACTACCCCTCGCTATATGCCGCGGCCCACTGGACTCACGTGGCGACCTCACACGCGCCGACGAACAAGACGGACAAGTCATCTTGTGTCTCATTTCGCGACCGACCAACCGATCGATCAAACCGCCAATGACCATCGCCTGAGCAAACTCGAGCAGACTGGCGGCCTAACGCGCAGACTCAGATGCAGGATCTAAGCCCCGACCACTCGCTGAGTTCTCTTACTGGCGGAGTGGAAAGACTCTCATTTTGCCAGCTTTAAAGGTTGATACGAACGACAGACATACTAGCACCCCGAACGACAGACAGACACTAACTGCCTAACAAATGCGGACAAGAGATAGACTAGCATGCTGGGGACGAGAGACTGACCCAGACTGACCCACTGGCGAGCTCACAGCGCCCATTAAATGCGCGTGAACAGGCAAGCTTTCCCCTTTCCCACCAGAGGGAGACACCAAAGCTGCGATTGCCACAGCGGTGCCACCGCCAGAAACGAAGGGCGACTGCTTCGCACTACGAGCTGCGGCGCACTCTGCAAAACAGCTCTAGTGCTAGTGATCTTTGGTAAATAACTAATGCAGCCTTGCTATTCTATTTGCATGCAATGCAAACTAATGCAGCCAAGACATTCTCTTACTCTTAATTCATATTTCCGTGCAGTGTAGCTGTGGTAGAATGCTGGAAACACACTGGGTGGTGAGAAGGGACGCAGACCCGCTAGAAGACGTAAGAGAGAGCCACCCTCAGGGCCAAATTCTTGCAGAGGCTCTATGGAAAAGGGCTACCACTGGCCACTGGCCAGCATATTTTGCTGTCTGGAACCAGAGACGGACGTCAGGTCATTTTATAAACACACAGTTAGCAACTCCAACAGGGAAAACCACCTGGCGAAAACATTTCGCGACCACGAGGTAGGGTGAGGAAATTCGCCTTTTTAGCTGGCAAGCACCTTTGTACCCGAAAGCTGGCCATAGCCCCAGAAAAGCACAGAAAACTCAAGAGCATCTAAATAAAGGAAAGGGGATTCTCGGTGCCTGGGCCTTTGAAAACGTGAAAGACCACCGAACGCTTCGGCTTTGAAAAAAAAAAAAAGTACACTCGACCTAAAACCTTCCAATAATCGCAAACATAAATAAAATGTATGTTAGAATGTGACATTGGATGATGACAAAGTAGTTCACCTCACTCGCCAGAGAAAGAGACAGAGAAAGTGTGACGTGACGTCGAAGATAATAAGAGGTAAGTCATTGGTTAGTTAAGAGAAGGAGACAAGTGTTTTGTAAGTAGCAGTTTGATCGGTTGGCGCTCGGAGGAGCTGGAGCCAAGCTAGTCAAAATTCATTTAGAAACGAAACACGTGACACTGCGAAATTTCCATTTAATTGACACTCATTTAGAGTTCAGATCAAGATCTGGTGCCCCTGCCACCGCTGGCCGGAGTGGCCGTGCGGTTCTAGGCGCTGCAGTCTGGAACCGAGCGACCGCTACGATCGCAGGTTCGAATCCTGCCTCGGGCATGGATGTGTGTGATGTCCTTAGGTTAGTTAGGTTTAATTAGTTCTAAGTTCTAGGCGACTGATCGACCTCAGAAGTTAAGTCGCATAGTGCTCAGAGCCATTTAAATCCCTGCCACCAGATCACGAGGCGGGGAGACGGCACAGAGCTGCGTGAGCTTATGCATTGAGGAGTTAGAAATATTTTGGACTAGTTTGGACTTATCCACTGGCGAGGTCGTCGGTTCCGTCAATGATCGATTCTGCAGCCACTTGAGCCACCACCTACAATATTATGGTGAGATAGTGTTGCAACCGGGAGAGGAACTGTAGGGAAATTAGAAACTTTTTCTTGATCTGATTCCTTCAAACTTCATTCTACAGACATGGAATTTTACAGTAATGAATATTTGCTTTCAACTTCGCCCATAGGTGTGACGTATTCCATCCTGTTGTAATATCTTAGCCTTACGCCAATCAATAGGCATTCCGCAATTAGAAGTACACTACTGGCCATTAAAATTGCTACACCAAGAAGAAATGCAGATGATTAACGGGTATTCATTGGATAAATATATTATACTAGAACTGACATGTGATTACATTTTCACGCAATTTGGGTGCATAGATCCTGAGAAATCAGTACCCAGAACAACCACCTATGGCCGTAAAAACGGCCTTGATACGCCTGGGCATTGAGTCAAACAGACCTTGGATGGCGTGTACAGGTACAGCTGCCCATGCAACTTCAACACGATACCACAGTTCATCAAGAGAGGTGACTGGCGTATTGTGACGAGCCAGTTGCTCGGCCACCATTGACCAGACGTTTTCAGTTGGAGAGAGATCTGGAGAATGTGCTGAACCCAGAAAGGCCCGTACAGGAACTGCAAAATGTGGTCATGCATTATCCTACTGAAATGTAGGGTTTCGCAGGGATCGAATCAAGGGTAGAGCCACGGGTCGTAACACATCTGAAATGTAAGGTCCACTGTTCAAAGTGCCGTCAATGCAAACAAAAGGTGACTGAGACGTGTAACCAATGGCACCCCATACCATCACGCCGGGTGATACGCCGGTATGGCGATGACGAATACACGCTTCCAATGTGCGTTCACCTCGATGTCGCCAAACACGTATGCGACCATCATGATGCTGTAAACAGAAGCTGGATTCATCCGAAAAATGACGTTTTGCCATTCGTGCATCCAGGTTCATCGTTGAGTACACCATCGGAGGCGCTGATGTCTGTGATGCAGCGTCAAGGGTAAACGCAGACATGGTCTCCGAGTGATAGTCAATGCTGCTGCAAACGTCGTCGAACTGTTCGGGCAGATGGTTGTTGTCTTGCAGACGCACCCATCTGTTGACTCAGGGATCGAGACGTGGCTGCACGATCCGTTACAGCCATGCGGATAAGATGCCTGTCATCTCGACTGCTAGTGATAAAAGCCCGTTGGGATAAAGCACAGCGTTCCGCAGTACCCTCCTGAACCCACCAATTTCATATTCTGCTAATAGTCGTTGGAGCTCGACCAACGGCCGGCCGGTGTCGCCAAGCGGTTCTAGGCACTTCAGTATGGAACCGAGCGACCGCTACGGTCGCAGGTTCGAATCCTGCCTCGGGCATGGGGTGTGTGATGTCCTTAGGTTAGTTAAGTTTAAGTAGTTCTAAGTTCTAGGGGACTGATGACCTCAGATGTTAAGTCCCATGGTGCTCAGAGCCATCTCGACCAACGCGAGCAGCAACGTCGCGATACGATAAACCGCAATCGCGACAGGCTACAATCCGACCTTTATCAAAGTCGGAAACGTGATGGTACGCATTTCTCCTCCTTACATGAGGCATCACAACAACGTTTCACCAGGCAACGCCAGTCAACTGCCGTTTGTGTATGAGAAATCGGTTGGAAACTTTCCTCATGTAAGCATGTTGTAGGTGTCACCACCAGCGCCAACCTTGTGTGAATGCTTTGAAAAGCTAATCATTTGCATATCACAGCATCTTCTTCCTGTCTGTTAAATTTCGCGTCTGTAGCACGTCATCTTCATGGTGTAGCAATTTTAATGGCCAGTAGTGTAATTTTCTTTAGTGATTAATTTCATCTTTCCCCCAGTCCAGGTCAGAGAGCCGAGGATTTAATGTTGCCACACGCCACCACATGTTTGTTAATCATTTTTACTGTAATAAATGAAAGTGCTTATAAAACTTGTTTCATTTAATAGTTGTAATTCCCCGTTCAACAATTCTGGAGGGTTCATTTTCATAGGTTTATCGACGCACCTCAAAATTCGCCTGCATTTCAACGCCATCCCCGAGGAACCACTTTCCATAGATACTCACAACAACAGCAAGCGAACAGCTGACTAACTTCGCCATTTCCAGACTCTTGGCTACAGCAGTCTGGCCCATGTCGCCGGCCGTTGGTGGCCGAGCGGTTCTAGGTGCTTCAGTCTGTAACTGCGCGACCGCTACGGTCGCAGGTTCGAATCCTGCCTCGGGCATGGATGTGTGTGATGTCCTTAGGTTAGTTAGGTTTAAGTAGTTCTAAGTTCTAGGGGACTGATGCCCTGAGATGTTAAGTCCCATAGTGCTCAGAGCCATTTGAACCTTTTTTTCTGGCCCATGTCAAATATTCCTCGATCAGTGGATTTCCAATTTGCGGCCCGTACCGTCACTAGCATGAATATTCATTCGTCTGCTTTCTTTACCTACATTCCTGGCCACGCCACGTGCCCGCAACGCAGTATTCGGCCTTCCGGTGGACACCGGTCATTATGTGTTATCAGTGCGCGTCTAGGTGCTGCTATACAAACAACTGCAAAACGCAATTCGCTCAATATCCTCAGTGCCATGACTAGAGAACGATCTAATGTTTCTAGTCTTTAGAAAAGCTTTCAACTCACAGCCTTCTGAAGGATACTCAGGGTTGTGGTATGGGGTGTGTGGTGTGCGTACTGTATGACCTTCAGTACACACACCATCATATTATTTGACTTGTCCCTCTAACGAAGTAGGCGAGTGTCAGCAATATGTCTCGTGGTCTTATCGTGGGGTGTTTATCTTCTGCCGTTAGGTCAGACGATAGAAATGCCACTTGCACGCTTAGAGTACCAGACTGACGGTGACCAACATTACTATCGACAATCTGAAGTTCCTTTGGTATTGGTACGTTAATCTTATTCTCACATATATCTCGGATACTTGACAAAAGTGTCTATACATTTATCTTCATGGCTATGTACAGGAATATGGTAATCTTATTAGGCGCAGACTGAATATTGACTATAGACTGGTACAGACTGGTGCAGACTGGTGCAGACAAATGCATACTGGTACAGACTGGTGCAGACAAATGCAGACTGACTAATCGGAGGTCTGTACTCTCGTTATAATACCTCGCGCGTTCATGTATCACTGCACGATGTGAGCCGCGAGGAGAAAAGGTTCTACGTTAGCAGCAATCTCATTGGGTGCGTTACATATTAATACGCGGATCGGCGGAAGCAGAATTTGGTCCGTCTCTATGGCAGCGCCATGTCGTAGTGGGGAGACAGATGGGTGCTGCGCCTGCGCTTTTGTGCTTATCGGGGCGCGCTCTAGTGGGAAAGTTGTGTACGGCGCTGACTACGCGGAACTATGTACACAACAGGGTGTGACTCAGGGTTGTGGTATGGGACATGAGCATTTGGGAAATTACTTTGTGTATGATGGTTTTAACCTTGACTTACCGATGCATCGTTCATCTCGTCCCTCACACACCTGGCAACGATTTAGAAAGATTACTTGTACAGCTGGTATAAGACATGTAATAAGTTTTTATTGAGATCTGAAGATAGTAACCATGCTTACAGAAAGCGATATCAACAATAAAGCTTGTTTACAAGCAGTCTTGGTTAAGAAGTTAACGTTCAATCAAGTAAAAGAATTAAGTACATGGACTGTGTGACGGGAGAGTAGTGTGACGTTTTCTGCTCAAAGAAAGGAGGAACATAAGGGTTTGACGTCCCGTCGACATCGAGGTCGGTAGAGACGGAGCACAAACTTTGACTGTTGCAAGCATGGGGAAGGAAATCGGCCGAGCCAAGTCAAGAAACCATGCCGGCATTTGCACGGAGCGGTTCACTAAAATCACAGTAAACCTAAAACTGGGTGGCCCGACGCCGATTTCAACCGTCGTGCTCCCGAACGTTTTCTCTTCATGTCTGAGCCACAGTTTTACTGCGTGGACAATGAAAATATAGTAATCGATAAACTGTTTCCCTATCATCATTTTTCGAAAAGGGTCAGCGAGAAAAAGTATCAAAAGTTTTGAAATTATGTGTAAAGTGTGTTGAAAGTCACTAAGTGCTCTCATTCTCAAATACTGTTTGAATAGTAAAGGAAACAAAAGAAAAATTCGGAGATGGTATTAAAATCCATTCAGAAGAAATAAAACTTTGAGGTTCGCCGATAACATTGTAATTCTGTCAGAGACGTCAAAGGGCTTGGAAGAGCAGCTGAACGGAATGGACAGTGTCTTGAAACAAGGATATGAGATGAACATCAACAAAAGCAAAACGAGGATAATGGGATGTAGTCGAATTAAGTCGGGTGATGCTGAGGGAATTAGATTAGGAAATGAGACACTTAAAGTAGTAAAGGAGTTTTGCTATTTGGGGAGCAAAATAACTGATGATGGGCGAAGTAGAGAGGATATAAAATGTAGACTGGAAATGGCAAGGAAAGTGTTTCTGAAGAAGAGAAATTTGTTAACATTGAATATAGATTTAAGCGTCAGGAAGTCGTTTCTGAAAGTATTTGTGTGAAGTGTATCCATGTATGGAAGTGAAACGTGGACGATAAATAGTTTGGACAAGAAGAGAATAGAAGCTTTAGAAATGTGGTACCACAGAAGAATGCTGAAGATTAGATGGTATAGCACATAACTAATGAGGAGGTATTGAATAGAATTGAGGAGAAGAAGAGTTTCTGGCACAAATTGACTAGAAGAAGGGACCGGTTGGTAGGACATGTTCTGAGGCATCAAGGGAGTCCAAGAGATGAATACACTAAGCCGATTCAGAAGGATGTAGGTTGCGGTAAGTACTGGGAGATGAAAAGCTTGCACAGGATAGAGTTGCATGGAGAGCTGCATCAAACCAGTCTCAGGACTGAAGACCGCAACAACAACATAGCCTGGCTAATTTGTCTGTTAGATTATACAATGAACAAATATTTCGAAATGAGACAATGGCTGTAAGGCATAATCAGCAGCAGACATAGACTGGGATCACAGTTTCGTGTGTAACAGAGGAAATACTTCAATTTATCGACGAAAGAAGGAAGTTCTGAAATGTTCAGAGATATTTAGGAATACAAAAATACAAGTCATTTAGGAATAAAATAAATAGTAAGTGGATGGAATACAAGGCGCAACTGCTACATGAAAAATGTGAAGAAATTGAAAGAAAAATGACTGTCCGAAGGACTGACACAGCATACAGAAAAGTCAAAGCAGCATTCGATGAAATTAAAAGCAAACCTCGCTACATTAAGAGTACAATGGGAATTCCATTGTTAAATGCAGAGGAGATAGCAAATAGGTGGTAAAATTACAGTGAAAGCCTCTATGATAAGGAAGACTATTCTGATGACGTGATAAAATAGGAAACAGGAGTCGAGAGGGAAGAGACAAGGGGTGACTTACGATCAAATAAGGCAGAAGGGACAGATATAATTTCATCAAAGTTTCTAAAATCGTTGGGGGAAGTGGCAGCAAAACTACTATTTACGTTGGTGTGTAGAATGTATAGACTGTCGATATACCAACTGACTTTCGCAAAAACGTCATCCACACAGTTGCCAAGATTCCGAGAGCCGAAAAGTGTGAGAATCGTCACACAATCAACTTAATAGATTATGCATGAACGTCGCTGTCAGGAATAATGTACAAAAGAATGGAAAAGAAAGTTGAGGATTTGTGAGATGAAGATCACTGGCTATAGGATAGGTAAAGGCACCAAAGAGGTAGTTCTGAGGTTGCGGTTGATAATGGAAGAAAGACTGAAGAAAGATAAAGACACGTTCATAGGATTTGTCGACCTGGAAAAACTGATCGACAACGTCAAATGGTGAAAGATATTGGATATTACGTGTCTCTCCGTATAGTTTACCCCCATTTTTCTTCAGAATTTCAAATATGTACAAGAGGCAAGAGGGAATAATAAGATTTTAAGACCAAGAACCTAGTGCTCGGACTAAAAAGGGTGTAAGACAGGGATGTAGTGTTTCGCCCCTACTGTTCAATCTATACATCGAAGAAAAAACGATGGAAATAAGGAAAGGTTCAAGAGTGCAATCAAAATTCAAGGTGAAAGGACATCAACGATACGATTCGCTCATGACATTGCTGTCCTCAGTGAAAATGAAGAAGAATTACATGATCAGCTGATTAGAATGAACAGCCTAATTTGTACAGAAGGTCGATTGAGAACAAATCGAAGAAAGACGAAAGTAATGGGAAGTACCAGAAACGAAGGAAATAAAGGAAATGTTCTGGAGTGCAATCAAAATTCAAGGTAAAATGATATCAATGATACGATTCGCTGATGACATTGCTATCCTCAGTGAAAGTGAAGAAGAATTACATGGGCTACTGAATGGAATGAACAGCACAATTAGTACAGAATTTGGACTGAGAGTAAACCGAAGAAGATAGTAATGAGAAGTAGCAGACATGAGAACAAAAAGAAGCTTAACATCAGGATTCATGGTCACGAAGTATATGAAGTTAAGGAATTCTACTACCCTACTACCTCGGCAGCGAACTAAGCAATGACGAATGGAGCAAGGAGGATATCAAAAGCATCACTGGCAAAAAGGGCATTCCTGGCCAAGAGAAATCTACAAGTATCAAACATAGGCCTCAATTTGAGGAAGAAATTGCTGAGAATGTACGCTGGAGCACGGCATTGTATGGTGGTGATACATGGACTGCTGTAAAACCGGAACAGAAGAGAATCGAAGCATTTAAGCTGTGGTGCTACAGAGAAATACTGAAAATTAGGTTGACTGATGAGGTAAGGAACGAGGAGGTACTCCGCAGGAAAGGAATAGATGGAAAATACTGACAATAAGAAGGGAGAGGATGACAGGACATCTGTTAAGACATAATAGAATAACTGTAGTATTACTAGAGGAAGCAGCCGTACTAATTTACAGCACCATAGCATGAAAAACCACACTTGGCAACCATTTTCTGATCTGTGTTGGTACTTCACATGAGGTCATTGACCTGTGGCCCGGACAGAAAATATTGCAACGCTGACGAAAATTGCATCAGTGTGATCTCTATGCAATTATGAACAATAAACTATAGTGGTCTGTAAACGTACATCGCGAACCGGGGACTCAAGGAGGCAACAGATGGCTTCATTCGGTAACGGACTTAGCGTTTCTCTGACTAGCCAAATGAGACGCGTGCTGCTAGAAAGATTACAGCACTCGTATAGAATAACTATCATATTACTAGAGGAAGCAGCTAAGGTTAAAAACTGTAGAAGGAAATAGACGTTGGAATACATCCAGCAAATAATTAAGAACATAGATTGCAAGCGGTACTCTGAGACTGACGGGTTGGCACAAGAGAGGAATTCTTGGCTTGCCGCGTCAGACAAGTAGGAAGATTGATGACTCAAAATGCGGTCCATGAGTTAAGCTGCCTCAGCAGATATACACAGTTTCTAACTGTATTAGTTGACTTATTATATTAAACATTTGGTGTAATACTGTAGCTCTTAATGAATATAAAATGAAAGCCTTTTAGATTTTAAAATTCAGTCAGTAACTGAATGGAGTATGAAAATCAAATTTTGTTGCCCCTGAAAGCCGTTAACTAGCCGAACGGCAATAGGTACATTTCCCCGAGTCAGCCGTTTGCTGTAACATACACTACCGGCCATTAAAATTGCTACGCCACGAAGATGACGTGCTACAGACGCGAAATTTAACCGACAGGAAGAAGATGCTGTGATATGCAAATTATTAGCTATTTCAGAGCATTCACACAAGGCTGGCACCGGTGGTGACACGTACAACGTGCTGACATGAGGAAAGTTTCCAACCGATTTCTCATACACAAATAGCAGTTAACCGGCGTTGCCTGGTGGAACGTTGTTATGATGCCTCGTGCAAGGAGGAGAAATGCGTACATTCACGTTTCCGACTTTGATAAAGGTCGGATTGTAGCCTATCGCGATTGCGGTTATATTATCGCGATATTGCTGCTCGCGTTGGTCGAGATCCAATGACTGTCAGCAGAATATGGAATCGGTGGGTTCAGGAGGGTAATACTGAACGCCGTGCTGGATTCCAACAGCCTCGTATCACTAGCACTCGAGATGACAAGCATCCTATCCGCATGGCTGTAACGGATCGTGCAGCCACATCTCGATCTCTGAGTCAATAGATGGGGACGTTTGCACGACAACAACCATCTGCACGAACAGTTCGACGACGTTTGCAGCAGCATGGACTATCAGCTCGGAGACCATGGCCGCGGTTACCGTTGACGCTGCATCACAGACAGGAGCGCCTGCGATGGTGTACCCAACGACGAACCTGGGTGCACGAATGGCAAAACGTCATTTTTTTCGGATGAATCCACGTTCTGTTTACAGCATCATGATGGTCGCATCCCTGTTTCGCGACATCGCGGTGAACGCACATTGGATACTACACGAGAAACGAAAAACCATGAAAAGCGTGTAGGTATTTAGTGTTTCCTTTCCCAGTTTCCGTTGTCCATGTATTAAATATTGCGTCGCTTAGTACAAACTGGTACACAAGCAGATTTTATGAGGGTGAGTCAAATGAAAACCTTAAATTTGTAATAACAAATCGAAATTTCGCGTCGATATCCTGTATGTTGGTAAGCGTGCTACATACAGGGTGCAGAATGGCCTGTAGGTGGCAACATAGTGCAAATGCACACGTACCGTCGCAGTATCAGTATAAAGATGGCCGCCCCACTTGCGACCTGCACCAAGAAAGAACAGCGTTCTGTTATTCGGTTTTTGCGTAGTGAAAGTGTGAAACCCATTGAAATTCATCGACGAATGAAGGTTCAGAACGGTGATGCATCTTTGTCACAGCAGCAAGCCTAGGATTGCAGTAGGAAGTTCGCAAATGGTGTGACTTCAGTAGAAGATGCTCCTCGTCCAGGTCAGCCACAACGAGTTGTGCCTCCACAGAACATGGCAGCAGTTGAAGCCTTAGTGAAGGAAAACCGCCGAGTGACACTGAATGACTTTGCAGCATGTTTACAGATTAGTCATGGGTCAGCACACTACAATGTGCATGATGTGCTCCAGTTTCACAAAGTATCTGCAAGACGGGTGCCACGGCATCTGACTCCTGAAATGAGAGAATGACGTGTTGATGATTGTGAAGAACTTCTTCGGCGCTTTGAAAGAGAAGGTGATGGCTTCCTTTCAAGGATCGTTACTGGGGACGAAACCTGGGTTCACTTCCACCAACCGGAAACGAAGAGAGCGGGCAAGGAAGGGCGCCATTCCTCATCACCAATACCGAAGTCGTTTCGAACAGAACCATCAGCAGCGAAGGTTATGCTGACTCTCTTTTGGGAGAGAGGACCACTGTAACCAGTGCATCATACACAGATCTCCTTAAAAATCATCTGCGGCCTGCAATCAAATCAAAGCGACTCAAAGCGACGTGTCAGCAGGTGTTCTTTTGCAACATGACAATGCAAGGCCCCACACTGCCCGTACAACAGCTGCAACAATGACAGACGTGCATTTTGAGTGTCTTCCGCATCCCCAGACCTTGCCCCAAGTGATTTCCGTATGTTTGGACCTCTCAAAGACGCAATAGGAGGAAAGAAGTTCCGTTCTGATGAAGAGGTACGCCACGCGGTGCATGAGTGGTTGCGCGAACTAACAAAAGAATTTTTTTCTAAAGGAATTTATGCACATTGAATCTCTGGAGGACTTGCATTTAGCGTGAGGAGATTATATTGAAAAGTGATACAGCTTTGTACCACTTCTGCACAATAAATAATATTTAAAAAAATATTTAAGGTTGTCATTTGACTCACCTCGTAGTTCCTTCTCCTAGTTTTTAGTTCCCTTTTCTGTTTGCTCAGTGTACAGATTGAATAACATCGGAGATGTGAATTACTGTTTCCCTTTCGTGTACTTCCAATCTTATAACTTCTTTCTCTAAATCTGCAAATGGTATAAATGTAGGTTTGCCTCTCTTTAACCTATCTACTAAGATCAATCGTAGGTTCAATATCGCCTAGCCTGTTCCTACAAGGTGACTCATAAGACCGTTGATATTTGAAAATTCGATACTTCACGGAATAATGTAGGCAAAGAGGTAAAAGGTGACACACATACTTGAAACGACATAGGGTTTCATTGACGTAAATGAAGGTGCACAAATTGACAACAGATGAAGCTTTATGTGATTCAAGAGTGATTTTTAGCAAAGACGATTTTCTTTATAACAAGAGCTCAATATGTCGCCCATCATTCATCAACAATAGTTGTAGTCGAGGGACAATATTGCGAACAGCCTGGTACAGCACATCAGCAGGTATGGTGAAAAATTGGCGTCGGATGTCGTCTTGTAGCATCTCTACTGAGGTCGGATGATCGCTGTAGACCTGCGACTTTAGGTTATCCCACAACCAGTAATCACACGGATTGAAGTCTGGGAACATGGGAGACCAAGAATGACGGAAGTAACGGCTCAGCACGCGATCCTCACCAGCCAATGTCTGCAAGGCATTTTTCACACGTGTAGCAATATGGGGTGGAGCGTTATCCTGCATAGAGTCGTACCTTTCAGAAGATGCTTATCAGTCAGGTTAGGGGTGGTGTGATTCTGTAACATATCGGCGTAGCTCGCACCCGTCTCGCTGACAGTTTGAAAAGCAGCAATCGCCATTTCATCGAAGGAAAGGGCCCTGTCACGTTATATGTGCTAAATCCACACCACACTGTGGCTTTCTCGTCATGTAGTGGGGCTTCCACGAAAGTTCTAGGACTGTCGGTACCCCAAATTCTGCAGTCGCGGTTATTGACAGACACTTAGATTGCGAAACGTCTTATTCGGTCTCTAATACGTTAGACAACCGATCGTCAACTTCCCTCATTTTTTTTAGGCGGCCACGCTGCAAATGCTCTCTGCGCCACAAAATCGGTGGCAAACAGTTCGTGATGACGATGTATTTTGTGCGGATAGAATTGGAGGGTAGGCCGTGTTGTTCTCCATACATCGGTGCGTGAAATGCCGGTGCGACGTGCGACTTCACAAGAGCTGACTTCACCTCGCGGCGATGAATGCGATAAAGTGTCCATTTATCCTGAGCTTTCCGACCAGCAGTAACACTTGTGTGTGGTCGCCCACTACGGGGCCGAAATTCAAAACAACACGTGGCTTCGAACTTACTGATAATTTTCTTCACAGAGACACTTGTCACAGGAGCTTTACCCGTTCAAATATCCTTCAGATGGCTATAGAATCGAAACGCTGCGGCAGCGGATTCTCCATTCTGATAGTAAAGCTTCAAGACAGTAACTTTCCTCGTAAAGTTCCGGGATTGCTGGCTCATCTGACTCCCTCTATCAATACAGCTCATTTTATACACGATCCTCATCCGGCGTCACTAAAGTGTTGCTGTCCAACGCCGTCTGTTGGCCGGCTTTTGCATTCGTTTTTGGTTTCAATAAAACTGTCATTTCACGCATGTGTGTCAATTTTTACCTCTCTAACTACTTTATTCCGTGAAGTACCGAAATTTTGAAATGTTAACGGGCTTTTGGATCATCCTGAACGTTTCTCCGAGAACCAAACTGATCTTTTCCCTAATCAGCTTCCAACAGTTTTTCCATTCTTCTTGAAATAATTATCCGCTCTTCTTAAATAATTCGTGTCAGCATTTTGCAGTCAAGAATTGTTAAACTGATAATTCAGTGATATTCACACACGTCAGAACATGCTTTCTTTGGTACTGGAGTTATTAGATTCTGCTTGATGTCTGAGGGTATTTCTCCTGTCTTATATACCTTGCACTCCAGATGGCCTAATTTCGCCATGGATGGCTCTCCCAAGGACTTCAATTCCGTAAGTCTGCGGGAATTTCGTCTGCTCCAGGGGCCTTGTTTTCACTTACGCCTTTCAGTGCTTTGCATCGTATCTCACATCTACCGCCCAGTTGCGTTTCTACTCATTCACTCATCCGAGTTCGTGCTGCGTCTCAAGTAACCTGAACATCAATGGGATATTAAACTCTCATTTTCTTTCCTTTCCTTTGGAAGTTACAAAGTTGATAAAAGAACAATCTACACCAAACCGGAGATAATATTTCCCTGAGAGGCAACGTGAAATTTTCTGAGGGGTAAAAATCAAAAGAGTTTGATTGTGCTTCTTTCACGAAGCTAAATTATTATTAAAACATCATTATTATTATCATCACAATTTTGTAAGATTCTAATACTGACTTCACAATTCACCAATAATTTTTTTCAACACGAGCATTAATTTGTGACACAATGTGTTTGTGAAAAGAATTATGAACATTTTCCTCACATAATTCACCCACTATAGGCGTATTTTTTTGTTTCTGCCTTGTATATGTTTCAGTAAAAGTGAGACATACACGTAACCAATGAGAAATTTCATATGAAAATTTCCTCTTCGAGTTTAAGTTAGTTCTTGTAAAGGACAAAAAATTGCTTCATTACTCACTTTGAAACCGATAATTGAACAAACTGAAAGTACACCACAACTGCACGAGGATGTGCTGAAAAATGTCATCGTATTTTTTACGTGAAAACTCTTAAAGCTTTTTTAAAAAAATAAACGTTATTCATATTCTGCATCTTTATTCTTCGTGCCTACTTACTTATTTCTCAACATAGTCACCCTGGCGACGAACACATTTCTACCAACAAGAGACGATCTTGTTGATACTGTAAGTATAGAATGTTTGATTTGTTGACGAAGTTAAGTCACCTCGGCTTGCACCACTTCGTCACTATCAAAGTGAAGATCTCGAAGGTGTTCTTTAAGTTTTAGGGACAGATGAAAATCGCATGTGGCAAGTCGGAACTGTATGGAAAATGTTCAGTGACAGTGAACCCAAGGCGCCGGACTACTGCAGATGTCCCAGCGCTTTTGTGTGATCTGACAATGTCATTCTGAAGAAGATGTTGCTCCTCGTACGGAAAAACTCTTCGAATTCAAAACTCGGTTACTTCATACTGTTTCTCAAGCTCCGACGTAGTTAAGATACACAATGCCATGTTACTTGCCACAATTCGGCGCCCTCTAGCGGGCAGAAGATCTCAAATATGCAGACATCGAAAATAAAGATGTAGAATGTTAATAATGTTTGTTTTAGTTAGAAAGATTTGTGTTTTCACATTAAAAATTTGGAGATATTACTTTTCAGCACGCCGTCGTCAGTGTCGTGGATACTGTACTGTGTATACATTATTATTATTATTATTATTATTATTATTATTAGTAGTAGTAGTAGTAGTAGTTGTTGTTGTTGTAGTGGTTAGGTACAAAGTTCCTGTCAGTTCAGAAGTAAGGAGTCCAGAAATCAAGAAATTTAAAAACTGTGGGTATAGACCACACATTTAAATCAGACTGATTTTAAAGAGAAAAAAAAGGTTCAAATGGCTCTGAGCACTATGCGACTTAACTTCTGAGGTCACGTGATGACCGGGTGTTGTGTGATGTCCTTAGGTTAGTTAGGTTTACGTAGTTCTAAGTTCTAGGGGACTGATGACCATAGATGTTAAGTCCCATATTGCTCAGAGCCATTTGAACCTTTTTTTCTGAGGTCATCAGTCGCCTAGAACTTAGAACTAATTAAACCTAACTAACCTAAGGACATCACACACATCCATGCCCGAGGCAGGATTCGAACCTGCGACCGTAGCGGTCACTCGGTTCCAGACTGTAGCGCCTAGAACCGCACGGCAACTCCGGCCGGCTTTAAAGAGAAGAACAGGATGTGGGAGAAGCATGTGTCTCTTTTGAGGGTAGTGGTGAAGCTTTCTTTTCTGAGGAGGAGTTGCAGGTAGTATCCGCGAAGCACTAGAAATTGCGTTATTATTCATACTAGCACACAGACTAACCAAACACAGCACATGGAAAAGAAACGTTGTGTTCAAGATTTAAGTAAGCGAAACTAGATGAAACAAAAAGGCAAATTAATTGACTTGGAGCATGACTTATGATCTACATTGATGAAATATAAAAAAGATTGTTCAATCTTCTATTTCACTCATTAGTATTTGGTTTAATAAAACACTTACAAAACTATATATTATTTATCGCTGACCATTTTAAAAATAAAAGAGGGCAAAGAAACTTCTTTTTCACTTCTGAAGTTTAGCTAGGCATTGGAGGAATGAGGGGTATTAGCTAGCACCTGATTACAATCGGGGGTAATTGTCTCGGTATGGTTGGGAACAACGGTTGTAAAATGTCTTGGAACGTTGAGACCTAAAACTATTTACGAAAAGTCGAGCATTCATAAATTAAGAAAATAAGAAATTCAGTTAATTGAAATGCACAAAAAGCTGCGGTGGGGGCGAAAACAGAATGGTGATCAACTGTAAAGAAAGTTTACTTTGGCTACGCTCTTACGTTTTCGATAAATGATCCTGACAGTGGAAAAGTTGACAATATTCGCTTTAAAAATTAAATAATTTGTTTATTTCATGATGTATTACTTTTTTATTTATTGTACAGTTTGCTATTTACTGTTCTACTTACTAGAAGGACATGACACAGACTTAAAATCGTCACGCACTGAAACAAAAACGTCGAAATCAGAGATGAAATAAAACCGATTTATCGTTCACAGTACGTTAGTCCCGTTAACAAGGCGATTCCAGTCCTTTGTAGAACTGTAAAGCCTTGAATTAGAATTTTGTGCTGCAGCTGGAAAGTTTTAGCTCTCGATATCTTCTCCTCAGTTTACCGACTCGTGGGATCAGGTTCCCTCGTTTTCACACAACTTCCAATTCATCCCTTATTGTCGTGCCGTACTTCTTCCTTACTCTATTCTCCGTCTGCCGCTCGACTTGGAAGGAAATTACTTCGGAAGAAAAGTTGGGACGGCGCTACAGAAAAGTCAGCACGCCGTAATAAAGCATGAATATCGGATGTTCTAACTAATAAAAAAGATTGGAAGCGTTTCAGCTATCTTATATTTACAAAAGAAACTCGTTGCGCTGTACGGTACAATACTCACAGTTATCTTACTTTCAGGTAGTGTGAATAACATACGTGAACATCATTTCAACGAAGCGTTTCATTTTTACAATGCGGAGTAGGTAATCTATTAAATTTAACCAGCTGCGACATAATCGCGAATATGAAGAGATCCAATACTGTCAAATTGTTTTTATTCCAGTCTTTGACCCCAATATAAATTCCTTTGACAATTACCGGTTTCAGTCAGTAATGACCTTATTTTAGATCTATATGACGATGCTACGCTGAGTTATTTATATGTTTTGACGATGCCATTATGGCTCTATCACATTAGGATATGGTGTAGAACATATGTGGAGATGGTAATTACTCACTGAAACCGGTCATCGTCAAAGGAAGGAATTTATTTTGTGATCAAAGACTAAAAAATAAAAAACATTTATTAAATTTAATTTCCTCTTTGAAAAATGTCGCAGGAATTTGTTAGCCCAAAGGACTGGATATTGCTGAATCCCACATGAAATAAGACAAGCTTGCGAGCAGCTGGAAGGCATAAAAGAACACCAAAAGTTAGAGAAATTAATCGAAGAAAACCCGATGCCGTTAACTGTAAGAGATACGTTTTTACATGAATTCTACAAACACGTTTTCCTGACGAACACAGGTAAGTCGCTGTTGCGCAGTCCCGTTAGACATGACGGCAACAGAATCTAATCTGCATTTACATAAATACTTAGGCCAAGTAAAATGATGATAATCTGCATGCGGAGGGTACTTCGTAGCTCTATTAGCGGCTTTCGGTATTAACAAAGTCTCACGGAACTCTTATTTCATGATTCGTCTTGGTATGAACAATCGATTTGAGTTAGAAGGAAATAATGATACATAAGGCTTGGAAAAAAATGTGGAAGCACCAAAGACACAACGCATTACCTTGTCTAATAAGGTGTGGGAAAGCCATTGGCAGTCAGAACAGCTTCCAGTCGTCTCGGAATGGATGAACCCGTGTCCGGTATGGTGTTCAAGGGAATCTTGTTCATTCTTCCTGCCAAGCATTGGCACTTTGATGGAGATAGTGATCACGCACTCTTCTCTCCAAATAATACCACGGAGCCTCATTAATGTTGAGATCTGGTGATTTTGATGGCCAGAGAATATGCGACAGTTCAATGTGAAGCTGAGGAAACCAGTCGTGGAAGATGTGAGCTGTATAAACAGGTGCCCTTTCCTTTTGGAACACAGCATCACTCTTGCGGAACAATCATTGTACAGTGGTATCACGTAATACTCGCCGTGGTGTGAGCATGCAGAGGAACCATGAGACCCACGAAATACCACGATACGGCTGCCCAAATCATCATCAATCTCCCAGCGAGTTCCAATCTCGGGACGTATCTCGACATGAAATTGGAAACAGTGTAAAAAAAGATTCGTCCTACCAAATGACTCTCTTGCGTTGCTCCATAAGCCAGATGTTCCGGCTGCGGGACGTTTCCCATGTTACGGGAATTTGCATGGTGCTGGAATTGCAGCTCGCGCTGCAGTTCCCTGCTTATGGAGCTCACATCATATTGTTTTGGTGCTGTCGCTAGAGCAGTGTCAGCTATGCAGTAACTTTTGGAGACGTTATTTTTTTGTTACAATGTTCTTCAACGACCGTCTGTTAAGATCATTCAAGATACACTTTCGTCCGCGTTGTGACTTAGCGGGTGACTTTTTCCGCTTTCGCTGTACGCGGTAAAAATCTTCAATTCGGTCCTTTTGGAACACGAAGCACTTCTGCTATCCTGGTTACGGAAGCACTCACCATACGAGCACCAACAATTTGCCGCGGTTCGAAGTCGCTTATCTCCGAAAAAATGCACTGACTACTACAGAGAACACTGTTCTCGTTACGTCTGATACTTGCAACGTATTGAGGATGTTGAACAGGTTGCCGTTCGTGGTCAATTACATCAGTGTAACATGAAAGCTTGGCTAGCATCTGTATTTATGTTCAAATATGGATTTCTCGCAATGTTCCATATTTTAGTCCAACCCCTGTACGTCAGTAGAATACTACAATGAATAATGGCGGTTCTCACGTTGTGTATTCAACACTAGTTCAGAATGGAGTGAAATAAACCTCTGTAAAACTCTTCGGACGAAATAAAATTTACCGTAATCAGCAGCAGAGTTTTTGATGGTAATTTTTTCTCTTGAGCGCAATGCACAGAAAGCCCATACAACCATGTGAAACTGTCAGAAAAATCCTTCTTAGGGACGTTCTTCTATCGCCCCGTCACATTGGCTTTACGATTACGTCGTCAAAGCGTTGACACTTCATGCGAATTTCTAAACCTTGTCATCTTTTGGTAAGTTACTAACGATAACATTAAGCCTGTTTACCCTTGCTGATTTCTACGAGAAAAGAATTTTCCGTCCGCTGCATTTCAATCAAGTCGAGACAGATGTCCACGTGCCGTTCTGTTTGTTAGGGAGTCAAGGTGTGCGAGATAAACTTTGCACTACCCGACCACGACATTTTGTACTTGGCGTCCTGCGGCCGTTATCGGAAACACCCGGTGACGTACAGTAAACAAGTATAGTGGTGACTAAGGAAAGTGCATTTCACTGTGGATGATTTTAAGACAGTTGTGCATATACTATCGAGTGGTTCAGCGTGTCCTTGCGAAAAATAGCGATAAAAATTCACGACAAGCCGACCAAAGCGCCCGCACTCCTTGGTGCAACAATATTGTCGTCGACTAATATACAAGATTTTTCTTCTTCAAAACATTCTGGGCCGCCCGGGGCGGCCGAGCGGTTCTATGCGCTACAGTCTGGAACCGCGCGACCGCTACGGTCGCAAGTTCGAATCCTGCCTCAGGGCATCGATGTGTGTGATGTCCTTAGGTTAGTTAGGTTTAAGTAGTTCGAAGTTCTAGGAAACTGATGACCTCAGCAGTTAAGTCCCATAGTGCTCAGAGCCATTTGAACCAAAACATTCTGGAGAATGTCTTCAGCCCTTGATTTAGAGCTATTGTTACTTTGCGATTTGTGACTCAACGACGTTGACATAATATGGACGCACGTCCATTACTTAACACGACTTGTTCACAACTGACTGGTCTAATTCACGTCTGTTGTTTACAGTTCTCATCCCAAGATGCCACCGTAGTTACCCAGTATGCCACCGTAGTTACTCCGTTGACGTTGCATGTATGCCACGAATAAAACCAGTCTCGGAACTTTTGGAAGGACGGACACTCAAACGTATTTTTTCTAGTAAAGATGTTCAGCTGTTGCTCTTGTAATACGTTAGTTAACAACCGTTTGTTGTAAACATGATCTTAAAATCATGTACCAAAATAACTAATGATATTTTTTTAATATAATCCATTATGGAGTCGAGGTAGCAGTTGTCGTTATACTGGTTATCACTGTTAGCATTCAACCGCGATTCTTATACATATATTTTAACAACGCGTTTCAAGAGACAATGCTCCCATCATCAGGTTGTAAAATCTATGTCATGAAATTAAACGGACTAAAAAGACAAAATATCATCACAAATAGTTGGGAAGTCCATATAGTAAAACAGAATTAAAAGTATATTGGACTGTGGGTCCTCGTCTTACATTGAAGTTGTTGACACAAGTCGATGGCCGTCCCATAGCTACCAAATATGCTGTCGCACTGTGCCGGCTCTGGAGCTGTTGTGGACTGGCGTGCCTAGGTGTTGTGGCGTGGTAACAGCCGTGTGCTTGACGGTAACGCTATGCTATTGGGCGCCTGATATCCTTATTACATTGGTCTGCCATCGTTAGCCTCTCGCATCTCTGTCAGTGACATGCTACAAGTTTAAAGTCTCATACCTACCCTAAAATAATTCTAAAAACCCGCTATGAAACAGGCCATCCCCTTAATAGCATAGAAGACAACGTAGAAATATTGCATGTAGAAAAGAAAGGGAGGAAACTTGATTTACTAGAGGAATTCGAGATAGCTATCCACGAAAAGAAACAAAGCAATATTCTAAATGCACAAGATAATTTTAAAGAAATTAGATTTTTTAGCGGGTTTTTAGAATTATTTTAGGGTAGGTATGCGACTTTAAACTTGTAGCATGTCACTGACAGAGTTGCGAGAGGCTAACGATGGCAAACCAATGTAATAAGGATATCAGGCGCCCAATAGCATCGCGTTACCGTCAAGCACACTGCTATAACCACGCCACAACACCTAGGCACCCCAGTCCACAACAGCTCCCGAGCCGGCACAGTGCGACAGCATATTTGGTAGCTATGGGACGGCCATCGACTTGTGTCAACAACTTCAATGTAAGACGAGGACCCACAGCCCAATATACTTTTAATTCTGTTTTACTATATGGACTTCCCAACTATTTGTGATGGTATTTTGTCTTTTTAGTCCGTTTAATTTCATGACATAGATTTTACAACCTGATGATGGGAGCATTGTCTCTTGAAACGCGTTGTTAAAATATATGTATAAGAATCGCGGTTGAATGCTAACAGTGATAACCACTAATGATATTGATTCAGTTTACAGACCTCATATTTTTTCTTGTTTTATACATTGTTAAATCGATTAATTCAGCCTTAGGATGTAATTTCCATTTTATTTTTCTTCTAATATCTTGAACTCAGCTGCAGTAGTTTTTATGTATACCAAAAAACAAACACATGCGCGTCAGAACGTGCAATACGATTTTGCCCTATAGCATCTCCTGAAAGTCTCCAAGACAAGTCTAGCACATGCAGAAGGCGACGCACAGCGTGTAGGATTGGACTGAGCTAAGTTCTGCCGGCATCCAGGAAGTCACCCGTCCTGCAGAGAACACGAGACTGCCGTGGCGACTGACTCTGGCCTTGGAGAGAATGCACGATACTCCTCGACATGCACAATAGTTGTTTTTCAGGCGTACGTAATGTACTCACTGGCTAGGAAAGGTCGCACAGATTCTCCAGAAGGCTCTACTTCCCACAGATGCCCTTTGCCATTGTTCTCTCCCGTTTTACAGACCAGGACTAGTCTCTCTCTCTCTCTCTCTCTCTCTCTCTCTCTCTCTCTCTATCTCTCTCTCTCTCTCGCTTCCTAACATTATATCACCTCGACAACAAGTAAACCCGCCATTGTAGCTGATTTTGCTAACGCACTGCTTTAAGGTGACGTTCAACTCGAAGGTACTCGATTCGAATCTTGGTGGTAGAGATAATAAAACACAATCAATATTTGGTGGCAGAGGAAGGTGAGATGGTGTCGTAAGCTCCTTGATGACCATACTCTGCAACTACAATCTGCAAAACTTGCAAAGCTTCACTCAGTGTCTCATGGAGTGAAAGCATATGACGCTACTGACGATAACACGTCTGTTGGACTGGGCGTTAAGATGGGCTGGCCTTTCGGTGCTATCAGATTGCGTAGGCTATGTGCCGGAACTAATTTTCAGTCTCTCCCTTTTTTCATCTTCATACGACATTACACTACTCGTAAAAAGTGGTTCATGGCTCCTATTACCACCTTTCAGCGGTTGTAGGGGGTAATTATCAGGAATATAAAGTTTCGATAAGGAACTCATGTCCGGAAATGAGCCCTTACATGTGCTCTACGAGAGCTTCTCCATGTGGCGGCCCTGACGTTCGTTGAACAAGTTGTATAAGCAACTCATGCTTTCACACACACAGTGTGCGTCCGTGAAGCACTACGGTCAACCCTCCTAGTTGACAACGTTCCAGTTTCTTGCAGCCGTTGTTGTAGTCGGACGAAAATGGTAAGTGAGGTTGTATGCAACTCCATCATTACATGCTGTACTGTGAAGTAAAGTGCTACGGTCTTCAAAACTTACTTTGTATCCAAATGGTACATTTCCGGACATGGGTTCGATGTCAGAACTTTTTTCTACTAAGTTCTTTCTTCAACCCCTAGAAGTATGTAATAGCAATTGTGAAACGTGCCGCGTACTCACCCAACCAAACAGCTTCCTTTACGAAAATTGTAACACGTAACTCTTACGCTTCGGGAGGGAAAGGTGACATTGTACGCGAAGGAAGAAGAAAAGCTTTCGCATTCCTTCGCATTACTGATAAGTTGCCTTCTTCATTATTTGGGCGACTGCTCAATTAAATCCAGATACGTATCTGTACTAGCCTAATAATTAACTGTGACTTTCGCTGTAATCTAAAGGCGATCAGACTAGACACAGTTATATTCTCCCTAGATAAACTACATTAAAACCCAAAGGAATCGGGCGTCAAGGATAGCACAGAGGAAATGGGAAAATTATCTGAGACAGCAAAAAGTTCTAAGCAAACAGTTTTAAAATACACTGAGAGTCTGTACAGAGTTTTAAACTGACCCAGCATGAAGTGGTTCAAGCTGTTACCAAACTATATGAGTCGTATATCTACAAGCAACATGGTGTATAGTTCACGTTTCTGCCGCTAGTCGGTGCTGCAGTCGCCGAAAAATACAAGATGGCGATTAAATTAAAGACTGTAAGATGTAGGTGCCGAAACATTTTGAAAATGCAAGTTGGTGGAGATGGGTTCAGACAAGATCATTTCTCTGTGCGAAATTCTACAATATTTATTCAAAATTTTATGTAAAGGATGTATTTTGCCATATTTCCACATCTAAACTACGTCAGCACCCCCCCCCCCCCCACACACACACACACACACTCACGCTCACATGCTCATAGACAATGTTTACGCCTTGAACTTCCAGATTAAGCAGTACTAGTGAACGTGAAAAGTTCGATTTCTATGCCACAAGGCATTTCTAAACACAAAGGAGACTCATATAAATGATGTTCCACATCTAAATTGTTCCATGGTGATTTTCAAGTATCGCAATGTTCTTTTCATGTCTAAAATATCTGCAAAACTGTCATCAACACAAAAACGCAATATTTGTGTCAAACGTCGCATTGTTATTTCTCGCAAATTAAATATTTTCCACATTTAACTGTCCTCTGATGTTTGTCAAGTTCCACAGTGTTCTTTCCACGTCGGAAAGGCTGCAGAAATATATCAGCAGCATAAGAAATCACTGCTTATGTCATGTTTCACAAGTTTTCCACACAACAATATATATATTGCGAGAAATAACAATGCGACGTTTGACACAAATATTGCGTTTTTGTGCTGATGACAGTTTTGCAGATATTTTAGACATGAAAAGAACATTGCGATACTTGAAAATCACCATGGAACAATTTAGATGTGGAACATCATTTATATATATATATATATATATATATATATATATATATATATATATATATATATATATATATATATATATATATATATATACAAGGTGTTTCAAAAATGACCGGTATATTTGAAACGGCAATAAAAACTAAACGAGCAGCGATAGAAATACACCGTTTGTTGCAATATGCTTGGGACAACAGTACATTTTCAGGCGGACAAACTTTCGAAATTACAGTAGTTACAATTTGCAACAACAGATGGCGTTGCAAGTGATGTGAAAGATATAGAAGACAACGCAGTCTGTGGGTGCGCCATTCTGTACGTCGTCTTTCTGCTGTAAGCGTGTGCTGTTCACAACGTGCAAGTGTGCTGTAGACAACATGGTTTATTCCTTAGAACAGAGGATTTTTCTGGTGTTGGAATTCCACCGCCTAGAACACAGTGTTGTTGCAACAAGACGAAGTTTTCAACAGAGGTTTAATGTAACCAAAGGACCGAAAAGCGATACAATAAAGGATCTGTTTGAAAAACTTCAACGGACTGGGAACGTGACGGATGAACGTGCTGGAAAGGTAGGGCGACCGCGTACGGCAACCACAGAGGGCAACGCGCAGCTAGTGTAGCAGGTGATCCAACAGCAGCCTCGGGTTTCCATTCGCCGTGTTGCAGCTGCAGTCCAAATGACGCCAACGTCCATGTATCGTCTCATGCGCCAGAGTTTACACCTCTATCCATACAAAATTCAAACGCAGCAACCCCTCAGCGCCGCTACCATTGCTGCACCCCGAGACATTCACTAACGATATAGTGCACAGGATTGATGACGGCGATATGCATGTGGGCAGCATTTGGTTTACTGACGAAGCTTATTTTTACCTGGACGGCTTCGTCAATAAACAGAACTGGCGCATATGGGGAACCGAAAACCCCATGTTGCAGTCCCATCGTCCCTGCATCCTCAAAAAGTACTGGTCTGGGCCGCCATTTCTTCCAAAGGAATCATTGGCCCATTTTTCAGATCCGAAACGATTACTGCATCATGCTATCTGGACATTCTTCGTGAATTTGTGGCGGTACAAACTGCCTTAGACGACACTGCGAACACCTCGTGGTTTATGCAAGATGGTGCCCGGCCACATCGCACGGCCGACGTCTTTAATTTCCTGAATGAATATTTCGATGATCGTGTGATTGCTTTGGGCTATCCGAAACATACAGGAGGCGGCGTGGATTGGCCTCCCTATTCGCCAGACATGAACCCCTGTGACATATTTCTGTGGGGACACTTGAAAGACCAGGTGTACCGCCAGAATCCAGAAACAATTGAACAGCTGAAGCAGTACATCTCATCTGCATGTGAAGCCATTCCGCCAGACACGTTGTCAAAGGTTTCGGGTAATTTCATTCAGAGACAACGCCATATTATTGCTACGCATGGTGGATATGTGGAAAATATCGTACTATAGAGTTTCCCAGACCGCAGCGCCATCTGTTGTTGAAAATTGTAACTACTGTAATTTCGAAAGTTTGTCTGCCTGAAAATGTACTGTTGTCCCAAGCATATTGCAACAAACGGTGTATTTCTATCGCTGCTCGTTTAGTTTTTATTGGCGTTTCAAATATACCGGTCATTTTTGAAACACCCTGTATATACACTCCTGGAAATGGAAAAAAGAACACATTGACACCGGTGTGTCAGACCCACCATACTTGCTCCGGACACTGCGAGAGGGCTGTACAAGCAATGATCACACGCACGGCACAGCGGACACACCAGGAACCGCGGTGTTGGCCGTCGAATGGCGCTAGCTGCGCAGCATTTGTGCACCGCCGCCGTCAGTGTCAGCCAGTTTGCCGTGGCATACGGAGCTCCATCGCAGTCTTTAACACTGGTAGCATGCCGCGACAGCGTGGACGTGAACCGTATGTGCAGTTGACGGACGTTGAGCGAGGGCGCATAGTGGGCATGCGGGAGGCCGGGTGGACGTACCGCCGAATTGCTCAACACGTGGGGCGTGAGGTCTCCACAGTACATCGATGTTGTCGCCAGTGGTCGGCGGAAGGTGCACGTGCCCGTCGACCTGGGACCGGACCGCAGCGACGCACGGATGCACGCCAAGACCGTAGGATCCTACGCAGTGCCGTAGGGGACCGCACCGCCACTTCCCAGCAAATTAGGGACACTGTTGCCTTCAGGGGTATCGGCGAGGACCTTTCGCAACCGTCTCCATGAAGCTGGGCTACGGTCCCGCACACCGTTAGGCCGTCTTCCGCTCACGCCCCAACATCGTGCAGCCCGCCTCTAGTGGTGTCGCGACAGGCGTGAATGGAGGGACGAATGGAGACGTGTCGTCTTCAGCGATGAGAGTCGCTTCTGCCTTGGTGCCAATGATGGTCGTATGCGTGTTTGGCGCCGTGCAGGTGAGCGCCACAATCAGGACTGCATACGATCGAGGCACACAGGGCCAACACCCGGCATCATGGTGTGGGGAGCGATCTCCTACACCGGCCGTACACCACTGGTGATCGTCGAGGGGACACTGAATAGTGCACGGTACATCCAAACCGTCATCGAACCCATCGTTCTACCATTCCTAGACCGGCAAGGGAACTTGCTGTTCCAACAGGACAATGCACGTCCGCATGTATCCCGTGCCACCCAACGTGCTCTAGAAGGTGTAAGTCAACTACCCTGGCCAGCAAGATCTCCGGATCTGTCCCCCATTGAGCATGTTTGGGAGTGGATGAAGCGTCGTCTCACGCGGTCTGCACGCCCAGCACGAACGCTGGTCCAACTGAGGCGCCAGGTGGAAATGGCATGGCAAGCCGTTCCACAGGACTACATCCAGCATCTCTACGATCGTCTCCATGGGAGAATAGCAGCCTGCATTCCTGCGAAAGGTGGATATACACTGTACTAGTGCCGACATTGTGCATGCTCTGTTGCCTGTGTCTATGTGCCTGTGGTTCTGTCAGTGTGATCATGTGATGTATGTGACCCCAGGAATGTGTCAATAAAGTTTCCCCTTCCTGGGACAATGAATTCACGGTGTTCTTATTTCAATTTCCAGGAGTGTAAATTGAGGAAGAAATATCGTTTTGTCAGCATGGCATATCATGACACAACTTCTGATAAAATTCAATGGTCCCATTATAAATCTAACTTAAAAGTTGCTTTTAGACCCGAAAATACGTTGGGATAAAGTTTTCTTCATAATATATAACAGTGAAAGAATAAATTGCACTCTGGGGTTAGTAAGACAGCACGTGATGACTGACAGAAGAACAGTATCGGTCAGACTGGTTGAATATTTAAAACTCGTTTCAAAGAACATACGTTTATACAAAGTAAAACTGCACTAGGTACACATTTAGCAATACCTAACCCTTAAAGTGCTGGTTTTTACAATTACTTGGATATCTTGCATAGAGAAAATAAGTATCTTGACAAGGTTGAAGAACATGATATTCATCCATAAGAAAAGAACGAACAGAATGAATTTTCCAATAAAACTTATTTTAATATTCATTCCATAAACATAGATGTGATTATCTTGTTAGTTGGTTTTGATGCAAGGTGGTCGGTGCAGACTGCTATTGCATCGCTTTCACCACTGCTGTGGTAGGTGGCACTTTCTAGTGGCCACTCTATTTTCTCAAACTGTTATCACTTAACACCTCCGATAATTTGTAATAATTGGTTGCTAAAAGATACAAATATTTTGTAACTATGTTCCTATTTCCTCCTTGTTTTCAAGTTACAGCAAGAGTCCTCAGTGTGTGTTTATTTTAATTTTTTTTAAGCGAAGGTAATTTTTAAACTTCTTTTTTAACAGACACATGTTTCAAGCTACGCAAATTACATATGTTTTAAATGTGGATGTCTCTCAGCAACCGTACATAACTTACAACATAGGAATCACACCGCCAACCGGTTGCCCTACTAGGAACATCAGATTCATGTTGTTCCTAGCAAGACATACGATGTGTTTCTCAGAGTGATGTTGTTCCTAGCAAGACTTACGTTGTGTTTCTCAGAGTGATGCTGTTCCTAGCAAAGTATACGTGGCAAAGGCTGGAATATGTTTATTTTCATTTTTGACTTGAGTATATCTGCTCTAAGCTTCGACCATTGCCTTCTCGGAATGTAACTTAACGGTTTTTTAAAATTTCATTCTGATGAAGAACCTAGGCCAATGTACCAGATATTTATTTGCAACCGATTGGCTGTGTGATTCCAATGTTGAGGCAAATCGTATATGATTGTTGATCCTGTAGCCGATTAAAATATGTAAACAAGAACGAAAATGTAAAATACACAATGTACCGTAAAGTTATATATATATATATATATATATATATATATATATATATATATATATATATATATATATATGCTTTATTGTGTAACTCATCGTACATGCTGAAATCCATAACATTAATGTATCTTTGAAATCTTAATTTTCATTAAATAATGTGTTTTATTTTATAATGGAGGAATCTCTTTTACACTGTTTTAATGTAGTCGTCTATGACTTGGACAAATGTCATGCGATTATTCGAATTTTTTTCTCCTCTATGTCCTTGTATTTTACGTTAGTTTTACATCAGTGTTGAAAAATCGCACTATGTGCTGCCACGTATGCATTGTTCACAATACTTTGTTGTTATTTGTACATTTGAGTATAGTCTTTATAACACAAGTTTTTCTAATAATTTTGTATTGTTTTTCCCTTTTTTCCTGTACCAACTTAGACCTGAAGATGATCTGCGGGGCAGATTGCAACCGGTGGCTGTAAATAAAATGTTGTGCTCCTGATGTTGGTTTTTTAGTATCGAGTCTTAACTGTGGAATTACGTGTAACTGTAAATATTTTTACCAGCAGAGTCAGTTTTCATTTTTCGATAGAATCACTGTAATATCATGAAATTTATTCCATATCTATTATTGTTCTTCCTCAGTGAAGAAGCAACTATTGCTTTTGTCACTTCGTCATATGTTTCTTTTCTTGCGGTGTCTCTGTTTGTCTTCGTTTTTAATTGCTCATGTTGTCTTCACAAGGTAAATCAGGTTGTCATAGCTCAAAAAATCCCAACTGTAACAAAATAGACATACATTATCACTTTACGGATAAGAATTTCCCCATTTGTTGCTATCGTTACATGTTACATCAAGGCTATAGGAAATGCCCTCCGTATTACAGCAAAATTAATACGGGGTGTATCCAGCCTGCATTCTGCTGAGAATGTTTTCAGTGAGATGTCTGAACGTCTGTAGTGGAATGCCAGCCCCTACTTCCTCAAGAGCCGAAACCAGAGAAAGTAGTGGTGCTTGCTCGAGTCTAGAGTGAAATCCATGTTCTAATTCATCCCAGAGGCGTTCCATCAGTTTCACGTCAGGACTCTGGGCAGGGATGTTATTGTCCATAAAACATTGCCCAATATGTATGTACAAATGTCAGCAAGTCTTATGACACTGATTGAGACTTGTTCCAGCAATTGGGACTTATTATAACAATTGCCTCCTGTTACAGCGAAACTGCATCAACACCACGCCCTTAGAACTGTAAAACGACTTGCCCCAAAACTGAGGAAATTTGCTCCAAAACTGTATCAACTTTCTCCCAAAACTGTAACAAACTGATACAAAACTGTAACAACGTGCACTGCTCTGCAAGTGTCTGAACTAGGGGCCCTTCCTCTCCTACCCGGAAACTGTGACAATTACCCTGAAACTAACAACTCATCCCCTACAACTATAAATACAAGCCCCACGACTGTAGCAACTTGCCGCGGAATTGTAATAACTTTCCCTGATACTGTAACAAGTAGTCCCACAAATGTAACATTTTTTCATTACCTTCAACCAATAGTGCAGTGTCATCGCCTCATTTAACGACATCTGTGGTTTTCAACAATCAAATGACCTATTTTTTACAGTTAAAAATTACAACAGTTTTTGCATAATTTATGTGAATCATAATAATGAATACATACACAGTTGACAAATATACAAAATGAAACAGAAAAAAATTAAGATGAACATTAAAGATAAGCAAATGAAAGGGATATTGTTTCAGTTTACCTTACTTTCCAAACTTCATAAATATTTATTTTGTTAATTGTAACTGGTTTTCAGTTAGCTGGGCTTAGGAAAAAGGCAAAGAAGTAGTTCATATCCCCCTATAGCATAAAAAATTTCAATCGGTCACCATGTTCAAAAGTGTCCATGATATACTGAAACAAAAATTTTCGTAGGAATGTGAAAAATTTATATGAGTATATGGCTACCGGATTCACCTGGTGTTTTGATGGAGGCCTGAGAAACCACAGGACAAGAACGTCTAGGACTAGAGGAGTGTATGAGAGAAGTGGGAGAGTTTGACGTAGGAGGAGGGCAGGAGGAGGGACGCTTTTGCAGCGGACACATTCGTTAATTTCGGCTTGCAGGACGCCCGGATAAATAATGCGAGCGCCGTTTTAATTCTTCTGCTCTGTGTGCAAAGGCGCTACATAATAGAAGCTTGCCTCGCAGCCTCTTTTGTTTTCCTTCACTACCCAATATTTTATGAAAGAGTTTCTAAAGATTCTGCTGTGAAGCAAGTACTAACAGTACCAAAGAGATCTATTCTGTACGTGATTCAGTATGGTCCGTTGTTTCGGAAACTGACAGAGAATGAGGCTTGATTTTATCAGTGTGTGATATTTATTATACGATTCTGGTTGCCTGTTTTTAGATAAAATGACAGTGACAGGTTTCTAATAGCTGCCTGTCTCAGCTATACATTCGCCATCTTCAGAAACTTTTAAGAAGAAGTAAAAGAAACTGGATCAAAATATTTGAAAATTTATAAAGCTTTTTTCCACTTACGTAAAGCAAAACTATAGGTATATCTTGTTCATTCTCATAAATCGTACGTAGCTTGCGGTGCAACTGAATAGATATGACATGCGTCACGTGACATGCGTTATCATATTGAGCCATAAAACAGAACAGCGTGTTGCAAGCCAGGGAATGTGTTCAGCGAGAATTCACAGAGGTAACACGAGCATGGAAAGCAAGAAAGCCAGAAGGTGTGTTCTTGTCACTATTTTCGGCCGAGTTGCATCAAGACTCTCCCAAAACAAAGGTTATGAGTGATGCGATGTGCCAACTTCTTGAGAATGGGACTGCAGAAAACTGAGCTTTTAAAATTCTTAGTTCAGTGCTGATAGGGACTCATTCGTTGATCTTTTGATACATCTATGTGGTACCAACGACTGTGATCAGCCATTGAGTTAAAATCAACTCAAGGAACAACCCAGAATAACCTAAGTTTACTTGATGTATTGCTTTCACAGTGAGCTCATACAGGCAAATACTTTTTTTTTATAATTGTTGAGAAAATAGTTAGTTTTTGATTAACAAATACAAAGACTTCCAAGCAGTAAATGGTGTCGATACTTGTAGGTACCACCTGGTCAAATGTTACACTTTTTCGTAAAAATATTTTATATACCGTGAACGCTCTCCGCTAAAAGAACTTGTCTATTTTCGATTTATGTGTGATTTCTCTCCATATAACTTCTAGCTTTGTAAGATAGTCTGCCACTGTTCATTCTGCCGAGACGTTCAATAAATTTTCTTCTGTTGTCTTCAGTTCTTGATTTTTTTCTACTGTGACTGTTTCTTAATGTGTCTACTCTGGTATAGCCTATCACAGCCCTAAGAAACCTCTTTTCAGCTGCCTGAATAATTTCTTCATCATCATCATCATCATCATCATCATTTAAGACTGATTATGCCTTTCAGCGTTCAGTCTGGAGCATAGCCCCCCTTATACAGTTCCTCCATGATCCTCTATTCAGTGCTAACTTTGGTGCCGCTTCTGATGTTAAACCTATTACTTCAAAATCATTCTTAACCGAATCCAGGTACCTTCTCTTCGGTCTGCCCCGACTCCTCCTACCCTCTACTGCTGAATCCATGAGTCTCTTGGGTAACCTTGCTTCTCCCATGCGTGTAACATGACCCCACCATCTAAGCCTGTTCGCCCTGACTGCTACATCTATAGAGTTCATTCCCAGTTTTTCTTTGATTTCCTCATTGTGGACACCTTCCTGCCATTGTTCCCATCTACTAGTACCTGCAATCATCCTAGCTACTTTCATATCCGTAACCTCAACCTTGTTGATAAGGTAGCCTGAATCCACCCAGCTTTCGCTCCCATACAACAAAGTTGGTCGAAAGATTGAACGGTGCACAGATAACTTAGTCTTGGTACTGACTTCCTTCTTGCAGAAGAGAGTAGATCGTAGCTGAGCGCTCACTGCATTAGCTTTGCTACACCTCGCTTCCAGTTCTTTCACTATGTTGCCATCCTGTGAGAATATGCATCCTAAGTACTTGAAACCGTCCACCTGTTCTAACTTTGTTCCTCCTATTTGGCACTCCATCCGTTTATATTTCTTTCCCACTGACATTACTTTCGTTTTGGAGATGCTAATCTTCATACCATAGTCCTTACATTTCTGATCTAGCTCTGAAATATTACTTTGCAAACTTTCAATCGAATCTGCCATCACAACTAAGTCATCCGCATATGCAAGACTGCTTATTTTGTGTTCACATATCTTAATCTCACCCCGCCAGTCTATAGTTTTCAACATATGATCCATAAATAATATGAACAACAGTGGAGACAGGTTGCAGCCTTGTCTTACCCCTGAAACTACTCTGAACCATGAACTCAATTTACCGTCAACTCTAACTGCTGCCTGACTATCCATGTAAAGACCTTTAATTGCTTGCAAAAGTTTGCCTCCTATTCCATAATCTTGTAGAACAGACAATAACTTCCTCCTATAAAGCATAGATACAATTCCCTGTTTCTTGTCGTTTGTAAATGACTCACAACACATTTTAGCAGAATAATGTATGATGATGATTACTTTATAGAAGTGTATTCTTGTTATTTCGTGTATCTTGTTTCTAAAGTACCTGTTTATTGTTCAAAATATGTCCACAAATTTTGCTGCTTTCTTGCCTGTGCCTTTCTCATTCTTGTATGTCATATTATTTCTCAGATAATTAAAACGGCTCAACTATTCTACTAGGCAACGGCCTTGCCGCAGTGGATACACCGGATCCCGTCAGAGCACCGAAATTAAGTGATGTCGGGCGTGGCCGGCACTTGGATGGGTGACCATCCGGGCCGCCATGCACTGTTGCCACTTTTCGGAGTGCACTCAGCCTCGTGATGCCAATTGAGGAGCTACTCGACCGAATAGTAGCGGCTTCGGTCAAAGAAAACCATCATAACGATCGGGCGAGCGGTGTGCTGACCACGTGCCCTCCTCAACTGAGGAGGACATGGCGGTCGGATGGTCCCGATGGGCCACTTGTGGCCTGAAGACGGAGTGCTGTGTGAACTGTTCTACTACATATGCACTTCAAGCAGTAGTCCGTAAGCCACCCTACAGAGAATGACAGAGGATACCATGTACCACTACTGGTAATTCCCTCTCCTGTTTGACTCGCAAATGGAGTGTGGAAGAAACGACTATCTATATGCCTCCATACGAACCCTAATATTGTTATCTTGTCTTCACGGTCCTTAAAGAAATGTACGTCGGAGACAACGGAATCATTCTGTAGACAGCCGAAAAGCTAGTTCTCTTAATTTTCTCGTTAGTATTTTGCAAAACAAAAACAAAAATGTCGTCACCCTTTCAAGGGTTCTCATTTCAGTTCACGGAGCACTTCCGTACTTCTTAGATGTTGATCGAACCTACCCATAGCATAGTAGGTGACACTACTGATGAAATCGCGTTACTTCATTGTTTCGTGAAGTGTGTTAGATGCTGCTTTCAACCATCAGTCCTCACTGCTCTAACGATACATAACAGTGTGTGTTACAGCCCCCACTACGCTGTTGGCAATAAATAGCCATAGAATACCTAAGAACATCCACCACCATAGATCTAAACTAGAAATATTTATAGCCTGCTCGACACGTTTTGAGAAGTGATTCCGACATTCAAGTGCGTTTTCGCGTATTATTCTTGGTGCGTTGCACATAAAATGCAGAAGTTTACAAGAAAGTAAGCGCACTAAAGATCATCCTACCTCAAAAGCATGCTTTGTAAGATTACCCATCGAATTTACATGAGAACTATGATACTGCTCTTCCTTGGAAGCCTAATTTACTGCGGAGACTGGAAACCAGTCATGGGATTTCATATGTATATGTCCAAACAACTATAAGAGTAAACAGTGAAACATTCAAATGCTCGAAAATCCTACACACATGTCCCAGCTTTGTCACTCCCGATTTCTTTCTTTCTTACACGTTGAAACGCTTAATGCTTATAAGCTGACGTCCACCTACATAGGGAGAAGTGACCATCCAGAGGAAATATTTAAGTGTTAATTTCTTTCCACGTTGTTTGAGAGAGGAACGGAGGATATACAGTCTGGTAGTGGTTCGATGAACCCCCTACTGGTAGGGGGTTGCAGAGTTGTCATGTAGTTTTAGATGTGATGAACACGCCACTTCCAGTTATGAATACAGAGTTTAGTATTCTTATTGACACTAGTAATACAATCGCGTTATGTGGTTGGTTGATTCGTGCTGTCTTCTTCCGTATGTTAGAGTTCTTATTGCTCTAAAAGTACAAAAACATAACAAGCTGTGTTTCAGTCCCATTACACTATTGGTAATAAGCTGATGGAAACAGTAGCAGCTGTATGATACGTAAACTAGAATTATTTTTTCATCTGCATCATGCCTTTCGGGAAACGATTTAGATTTTCAAGTACCTTAATGGTATGGGAGGACTTTGTTAGCGCCAGAAGTATGTAATAACATTTCGTTTTCTGTAAATATCCTCGAGAATTAGACAACTTTGTATAAACAAATTGTTAGCCTTTTTGTTATAGATTGCTTTCTCCTCCTCGTCACCTGTTGTGCGCTTCTGCTGGTGGCGACTTGTCTGCCTTATCACGTTCTCCGCTTCCGCTCACGGGAGGTACCAGCACATGGAGGGCACGTGTGGCTGGCGTCTGGTAGTGCACTCGCGGCCAGAGGTCGTGGTCAGAGCGGGGACAGCTAGCTTCTCTGCCAGTCACGAGTGAACAGCGGGGATTGCTAAATGCACATTTTTCTAGTTTTATTTTAATGAAGTGCATTTCTGTAACATTTTCCATACAATGCCCTAAGCGCTCTGCACCTTATCTGCGGAGTGGTTTATGAGCACTGGAACGATTACACTTTGGTCTCCTCGTCGTGTTTTTAAGTCATGGTGTATTTCCTCTACCAATCCTCTCTTATGGAGGTGGTAGTTGGTTACAGTGTACATTCAGCGTTGTCACGTGTGTGAAGGTTTTTTATACGAGTCTACTTGGGACAGTCTTATAGTGACGTCACAAATTAACAAGGCTTGGTACAAATTAATTTGCATTGCGGTCATTGTCTTGCTTGAGATATGAGTAAATTTGTTGAAATATCTTACTGTGCTACATGTTTAACGTGTGTTATCTGTGTAGTTTGTTAAAATAAAATGCTGAGGTATTGGTCAAACATTCAGGATCACGTGTTTGCATATTTCTTGGAATGGAAACGCGGGTATTTGGAGAAATTCGGTAAAGTTATAGCAAATAGCTTTGGGAGGTTGGAGTGCTTACATAAAATGGCATGACATCTTTATTTTATAGTAATTCCGTCACAAGCTGTATTATCTAAGTGCTGTAAAAAAAGGGGATGAGGGAAGTTGTTAAATTCCGCTATTGATGACAGTTTACAGGTTGTCGAGGGGTCAGGACTCTTCACGTGGGCTTTCAGGGCTGATGTTAAATGACAGAACAGAAAAATAGATCAAATAAAGGGAATTGGAAGGTAGGAGACTAGGTAATGGCGGAAGTAAAGCTGTGAGGACGGGCCGTGAGTCGTGCTTGGGTAGCTCAGTTAGTAGAGCACTTGCCCGCGAAAGGCAAACGTCCCGAGTTCGTGTCTCGGTCCGGCACACAGTTTTAATCTGCCAGGAAGTTTCATATCAGCGCACACTCCGCAGCAGAGTGAAAAGCTCATTCCGGAAAGGGAATGTATTTCAATGTACGTGATATACAGGGCACGTTGGGGTAGGAAGTTACCAAGTATAAACCAGTCTAGGAGTTCCAACAACAACTAAATTTAGTGGGCAACGCTAAGGGGGGCGGTTCGTGTTAGGTTCTGTTGGTGGATGTGGTGCAGAGACAGAGTCGTCTGGTCTAGTCGAGATCACACAGAGAGACGTAAATGTATTCTGCTCTGTAGAACCCTTCAGCGTCCACACACCTGACCTGTCTCCCAAGCACGGCATTTTCTAAACATGGCAACAATTTGCTAGTAATTTCAGCAGAGGGCTGAAGGCCTCTTTTGTCAGCAGCTTTAACTGGACAGAACTGCCTGTGTTCTAAAAGGCAGGCAGCTTGTGTCATTTAGGCACAGCCGAAGTTGTTCTGGGAGAAGACTTGTAAATATTTGACTGCGACTTTTGAAATAATTTTTTTTTAAAACCAGTTCCCTAAATATAGTTTGACTGGCTGCCATCTTGTACAGTCTATTACTTCGTAATTAGCCGGCCCGGTGTGGCCGAGCGGTTCTAGGCGCTTCAGTCTGGAACCGCGCGACCGCTATGTTCGCAGGTTCGAATCCTGCCTCAGGCATGGATGTGTGTGATGTCCTTAGGTTAGTTAGGTTTAAGTATTTCTGAGTTCTAGGGGACTGATGACCTCGGATGTTAAGTCCCATAGTGCTCAGAGACATTGTAACTTCGTAATGTATGCCACCATTTTCTACGTAAGGAAACTCTAATGCTGATAATCGTTCCCCTCGATGTGGTGAACAGAGCAGAAACGACTTGATGGTCTAGAGAGAAAAGGCAATGGGTAGCTGTGGGTAAAGAAATGGCTTATGCAAAGAAAGAAATTCACCCACACTCTGCTACTTACTGAGCTTGGAGCTGATGAATTATTTAAGAATGGACGAAATATGCTTTTCGCAGCTGCTGAATGCCTTCATATCTGACGATAAACAAGATACTCTTGAGAGAAACTGTGATCTGCGAGAATAGGCTGTCAGCTGCATTCCGGTTTTTACCCACTGGCATAAGCTACGAGGCCCTCAAATTCAGTGCAGTTGTATCCCCACAATTATTATCTAAAATGATTCCTGAAACCTGCAGCGCAACCTATAGTTCCCTGAGGAAATATGTCATGGTAAAGCAAAGTAAATGAAACAAATGATACCCCAAGTAAAGGTGATTAATCTATTCATGTATGTAGCATAAAAGGTGCCCCCTATAAGCTTAAGAAGCTCATTTCAAACTATAAGAAGAAACACTGCAAATGGTGGAGGCACACATCGTCTAATAAATACAGCAACAGATGAATCAGAAATGAAGCATGTAGCAACTGTTACAACTGTAAGAAGAAAGTCCTACACTTGAAAGGAAGTGCTTGCTATGAATAAAACTCCACCGACTGTATATATTCCGGTGTTTAGGTTTTATTTCCGATATGCATCGGAAATGAAAGCAAAGATCTAATCGAAGGGAGGCCTGTGAAAGACAACTCTGCTTGCCCGCGAGCGTTGTGAGCCAGAAGCTCCCCCACGATTTCTCTGCTAACATCTCTCGTTTCCTAGTGATGCGCGTGTCGCTAGACGGGCCTGTTTACTTCACGTCTCTTTCGCATTCGTGGTAGGACAAAATTAGTGAGAAGAAAATGGCTGAGGAGGAGTTAAGATCCTCAATATGAAATTCTACGCTTCGACCCGCAGCAAGAAAAAGATTAATTTTTATTGAAACACAAGCGGGCCCTCAGCGTTTCTTTCGTAATGCTATTTTATCGAAGTGGAAGAAGTAACACATGAAGCCACATTTCCAACTCCTGCACGAGAAATTCGTGATCACTTTTGATACTGGGGAAGGACGCCAAACTTATCGAGCAAAGACAGAGAGGAAAGTTCATATAGATACATGTTATTTCTTTAAAACGTTACTATTATTTATAAAGAACTATCCCGTTTTTCCTTATTCTATTTCCCTCCCTTTCTATCTTATTTACAAGAAGAGAACCATGTCATCCACAATGATGTTGCCGCGCGAAGTGGCCGCGCGGTTTGAGGCGTCATGTCACGGATTGCTAGGCGCCTCCCGCCGGAGCTTCGAGTCCTCCGTCGGGCATGGATATGTGTGTGTAGTTCTTAGCATAAGTTAGTTCAAGTAGTGTGTAAGTTTAGGGACCGATGACCTCAGGAGTTTGGTCCCTTACGAATTCACACACATTTGAACAATGATGTTGCAATGAGAGTGAGCTATCACATTCCTCTTAACATAAAATAGAGAGTCCCTTCGGTGATGGAGAATTTGTTTAAGAGTGCATTTTGCTGCCGCAATAATCTTGTGTCCAGCGACTCTTCCGGTTTTGAAAACAGTTCCTCCTTCACAGACAACAGTTTGCAGATGCACCGAACAAATGGCGAACGAATTGAAAACGCAATTGTAAGATAAGATTAAGGATATTTTTTAATGAAATCACGGATATGAAGGATGTTGCTCAGCTTGCGGTATTTGTGTGAGGTCTTGACGCTGAGTTCAACTTGTTTTCTTGCTTAGGAAACATTATTAACGAATTTGACCCTTGTTGGGAAAACTTCCGTTGATTGCAGCAGGTGGAGATCCTGCAATGATTGGTCAAAAGTGTGCTGTAGTTGCTTCGATAAGGAGCAAGTGAAATAATTTGGTATCCAGCAGAAAACACCAGCAATACACTGCGTCCTACATCACTCTAATCTTCAGGCAAGTTGTGCCAAAATAAGTGGCATCATGAACGTTGTTGTAAAAAATATTAAACTGAGATCACGCGGATTGGGACTTCGGCAGTTTAAATTTTTCCTGGCAGAGCTGGGGTGTGACATGTGCTACATGTTTCTAAAGTACGCTGTTTGTGTCGAGGTGGTGGTTAGAACGTTTTTTCCAACGTGCATAAACACATGCAAAGTCTTTTGAGACAAGAGGGCTCGTAAAAGCGTCCGCCCTAGAGCAGATTCATTAGTTTTTCTTCACAACAGAATTGTTATAAGCTAACTATTATTACTTTTTCATTCCATGGGCATTTTGTGCAACCGAAGATCGGTGCTTAAGGCAACACTTCAGGAAATACTATGCACGTTATATTGTGTATAAGTACACATTGCATTGTCGTAATCTAGTAATTACGACAATGTAAAGGATACTAATGTCGCCGGCCGGTGTGGCCGAGCGGTTCTAGGCGCTTCAGTCTGGAACCGCGCGACCACTACGGTCGCAGTTTAGAATCCTGCCTCGGGCATGGATGTGTGTGATGTCCTTAGGTTGTGGAGTGTGTAGCGCTGTGGTGCCGACCGTCCAACTCAAGTTCGTCTTCTGTTACTGCGCACGGGATTAAACGATGTTCAAGCATGACTAATATAACAGTGTGCAAAGGAGACGAAATGACGAAATTTTGTTGACTTCGTGCGAGGGGTATACCAATACAGACGCAAGAAATGGAGCACGTGTTTCATTTTTTAACGAATCCATAATGATTTCATGTAGCACATAGAGGCAGAAAAGAACAGACGTATGTCGGCCTTCCCTATTTAGGTTTCTAGTTTTTACTTACCGGAAATGAAATCTAAAAGCAGAAATAGAGACGGATTAGATCAGATTTGGGCGTGATGCTGTTCGCGGGCAGTGCGGGCATTTGTATCGCCTTGAGGGATTAGTATCAAAAATGGCTCAAATAGCTCTGAGCAATTAGAGGGTACTGACGCCGTCGTCGCCCGCCTCCAGTGACAGGTGGACGCCACTATCACCTGGTACCAGACAATCAAAATAGCTCTCAATACCGCCAAAACCACGGCAGTTTACTTCACGAAACGGCGCCCAGTCCTCCGCCGCAATATCCCGATTGCAGGCGCGCAGGTGCCCTGGGCCCCGACAACCACCCATCTCGGGGTCCAGATGGACCACAAGTTGCTCTTGCACTGTCATACGGAGTATGTCACCAACAAGGGGCAAAAGCTAACCTGCAGGTGCCCTGGCCCCCGACAACCACCGATCTCGGGGTCCAGATGGACCACAAGTTGCTCTTCCACTGTCATGCGGGGTATGTCACCAACAAGGGGCAAAAGCTAACCAGGGCGTTGTACCCGCTCTTTCGCAGTAGGGAACTTAACCTGCATACCAAGCTCCGCATTTACCGAACAGTTATCCTGCCTGCCCTCACGTATGGATCTGCTGCATGGGCCACGATTAGTGTCACCAGGATGCGGACATTGCAGCGCCTGCAGAACAAGGTGCTCAGGTGGAGCCTGCACGCACCGCCACTCACGAGAATTGTCACTCTCCACGAGGGAGCGGATATCGTACCCCTAAAGACGACCATACGCAACAACGCGCGGCGGCTCTATGAGAAAGTGGATGCCTTGCGGGACACTGTCCATGGGTTACGCCACGTTGGGACCACACTTCCACGCCGCTGGCATCGACATCCGGTTCCCCTAACCATCCTAGAGGAATCGGATTCCGACCATGGGTAACGATAGGTCTGCCACGCCTACCACGGACGCATCCTTTGGCGGGACTAGCCCCCATTCTACGTCCAATACTTTCCAACCACACCTGCCCACGTTAGGCTAAATTTTTCCGCCTGACTCATGTAGTACTGTCACCGTCAGAGGGTGGTACGGGACTACAAGTCCCACCGCCACACCTCCAAAGTGAATTGCAGTGACGCAGTCACTGCCCTGTGGATAAATTTACTGCCTCACCAACACAGTTAGACCGGTGATGCTGTATTGTAACATATCACAAAAAAAAAGGGACTTGACATCTGAGGTCATCAGTCCCTAAAACTTAGAATTACTTAGACCTAAATAATCTAAGGACATCACACACATCCACGCCCGAGGCAGGATTCGAACCTGCGACCGTAGCAACAGCGCGGTTTCGGACTGAAGCGCCTCGAACCGCTAGGCCACAGCGGCCGCCCAGGCTCGAAGATGGTGTATTGAGTCTCCGAAAACGGTTGTTAGATGGTAGTAAATAACATTACAAGGATGGTTGCAAGTGTTTCATTTTATTACATCGGTAAAAGAGGACGCATTGGTAACGGTGCGCCCGCCTGCTGTGGAGACAAGAGACTCGAGGCGGTATCGGCGCTGCTCGCTTCCGCAACAGTAGGAAGTGGCCTTCCAGTCGGCAGCTGCGGCGCCGGCCGATAGCCGCACAGCACGGCGCAGCGCGCAACAGGCCCGCGAGTGTCTTCCGGCGCGTTTGCGGCCCGAGTCGCGCGCGGCGCTAGTGCGCCAGCCCCGCCTCCCTCGCGGGGATCAATAGGCAGTGCGCGCCTCGCAGTGCTCGCGGACGGTCGCCCGTCTCCCGTCGCTCCAGCTGACGCCGCCGCCACCGCCGCCGCCTGATCGCTCGCTAGCCCGGGAGCCAGCGGCTCTCCTCAGCTGTCCGTCGGCGTCGCGGCGCCTCCACTGAGCGGGCGTCGTCCGGCCCGCCCCGCTGCTCGGCGGCAGACGCTCGGCCACCTCCTACCGCATACCGGTAACTCACGGCTCCACCTCGCCTCTCATCAGCCCTGTCTACTTGTCATTGGCCCGAAGAAAATTGTTTCCCTCCGACAGATCACCAGAAACTTACGAAGATACTGGAGCAAATGCAAAACGAAACAAAAAGCTTTATATCCCGATTTTTCTAGTTCATCCTTAACTCAATTAAGTCAATGTAACTGGCGCTTTACTACTCATTAGCGCACTATACTAAACTGAAAATTAGGTTACAACGACGCTAGTCGAAAACATAAACTAACTTCACACAGGCATACGTATCTGACGTAACTGGCGTCAAAGCAATCCAGCATCCGAGAATGAATGTCACGAATACACAACACGAGACATTTCTCCACAAAATAAGTCCCAAATAAAGACCTACCTGGCACCATGCATTAATATATGCCCATGACACAATACGAGATTCAGTCACTGAATAGAATAATTGCCTTTTTGAACATAACTGAATTATTATACACCATTTTTCGACTTAAGCTTTCTATGAGATGCAATTCTCAACCTTCAGCTATCAAACTACGCTATTTCATCGACTCTCCTCTTAAGTATCTTGCGATGCTTCGTACTGTGAATCTCGAACTCGTGAACTGTTTGCTGTTGTGTACAATCGTGACATTCATGTTTGGGTGCTTTTCTGCCTCGACGCCAGTTACCTGTGACAGTACGAATTAACGTCGTTTAAACTAAACTCCGCAGTCAGTAGCTTAAAAGCACGCGATGTCCACCGGGCTCTGTGTCATCCCCCTGCCATGTGGCGTCATGCGGATGCGTTGTGAATCGCTTTGTTGTCAGCAAACCGCTCTCCAGGCCTTTGTCGACTTTTGAAACTTCTCATTTAAGAAGCTTCCCATCTCGCAACACGAAGCTGTTTGCACCCCGTTCCTGTTGTCACACTGAAGAAAAAGCACTGCCAGCGCTGGGAACCGAGGCCCTGTCCTCCACATCAGACACACGGAGGACGACTAAGTTGTTTAACTGAACAGATGCTCGGATAACGAGCATACATGAAGTTGTTAGCTTCGTTGTATTGCAAAATAGTTCTTGCTTGTGTTCCACAGCTCTGATTTTTATTTATTTATTTGTGTGTGTGTGTGTGTGTGTGTGACAAAAATTTGCACTCGAAAATGGTCTGACTGAAACCAGCCATAGGCCCCCAAAATTAAAAACAAATTATATAGCAGCTTCACGTATTGCAATATATTTCTAAGCGTTTCATTGTGTTTAATATGCCACTACACGTTTCGATCTTCAGCTCATCGTCAGGCTTCTACTTTGAGTATAGTATGATTTTTTGTGGTTATAATGTAATACCATTTGAAGAAATACAGCAGCCAGCCACTTTTTATACAACTTTATTTATGCCAAGAACGCTTCGGACATTCCTCCATCTGTAATTGGCATAATACATGTATATCTTCTTCGATATAACGTATCTGTCGACTGCATTTTGAACTCTACAGTTCATTTTATTTTGTAAATAGCGCTATTGATTACACTAATAACATTGTGTACTAAGGAAGGAATGCGAAACGATTAATATTTACGTCATATGGAGACAAGTGTCAAATTATAAGGCTGCCAATATTAATTCTGTAAACACAGCTGACTTCAGAAGTAGGTTCGCAACGTACAAAGAAAAATTTAACTTCAGTTTAGACGTGAATTCCGAAACAGTTTGTTACGCCCTATCAGTGGAGCTTAACATGTGTGCGCTATGTACATAAATACGAAAAAAATTACAGAACATAAGGCAGCTTCAGAGTTCAAAATGTTGTCCAGAAAATGTATTGATGAGAATTATGTTACGCCAAGTGAAGATGTGAAAGCATACATAAAACAGTAAGACAAATGGCAGATTGCTGTATTTCTATAAAGTAATTTAATTCAAAGCCATCGAGCTCAACTACTATTTCCATAGACAAATCAATACAGAGTAATAGTTCTGTTTGTGACTTGTGTATAATGTTACACATCAGTGACATCTCCAAATTATACAGTAAAATACCGGATTAAAGTGAATTTGCCGCCAGAGGATGAGTTGGTGCACTCAAAATAAACGACAGCATGTTTCGTGCACGATACTGGTACTGCATGTAGAGTATCCGAATATTAAAGCGTCGCAGCAAAGTAATTACGGGATGAAGTGAGTTTTCCCAGAAGCGCTGTGTAGTTTGGAATTCGCTACAAAAATATAACTAAGAAATTAGAGATGCATCCAGTTAATTGACCGTAAAAGCCTCTTTCTCCAATTTTCGAGTGTGTGCACTTCACTTAAATGTAGTACTCAAACCACAGGAGACAGCTTATTTCATAGTGCAGGAATCAGTCCTTCTACTCAGCAGCCCGATGTAACTGGGGAAACTAATAATAGTTATAGAAAATAAGATAGTCAAACATGCAATTTGAGGACACTAATAATAGTTATAGAAAATAAACACGCAATTAAACCATTTCCATGAACACAGAATTTATAACAACGTACCTACCTATGACTTCAAAGGGGGAGCCAACATGAATTATGACGTACGGCTGAATTATTGTTGCATAATTAGTATTTTCCGTCTGTTTACTGGTTTGTGTATTGTCGCGTCTGACAGATGCTGCGAACTGTCACTTGAAAGAGCATGAGTCTGACCAAAATACATTCCTTTTCCACAGTGCATGAAACCATTGACTTTCAGGGCAAGATTAAGCTTGGAAAATAATTAATGTATTGATATACTAGGGATTAGTGTATCAGATACATACGTGTACCTCAACACGTTCCTTCGAGGAAGACGTCATTCCCATTGTAACTGGAATGTTCGTAAGAACAATGGAAATGCCGCACAGTAAAAATCTGAACTTTTCTTCTTTATAATTGTTATGTAATCGTCTTATCGGAAAACCTAATATTTCAATGTAGTACATTCTATGAAAGATGCTTATTTACTTCATTTTGCTGCGTCAGATTGGTAATTTCTTTGTAATTGGTATTTTAAACTGAACATAGTAATCCGACATTGTTTTGATCTACAGCTTACGCTTAATGGGTAAAGGTCGTATATGAAGTGCAGTGTGTCACTAAGCTCTTAAAGATTGTGTTAAGTCATATTAATAGTGTTATCAGCAGCTGGAGCTGTTACGTCACTGTTCTTTCTTTCCTTCTGTCACACAAGTTAGTATACAGTACCGTTCCGTTGGAGCTTTACTGCCCCGTCTATGATTGTGCTTAAAATATTTTTGTGTATGTTTAAAGGCTGCTGTGTGATCAGACAAGACTTGACCTACGCAAACTGTTTGGAGAGAGAGTTATTGTGTTTTCAGGTAGCTGTTTAATTTCGTTGTTCTGCGTCTACTCCATTTACAAAAATCGAAATACATGGAAATTTGTATCAGTTGTTGGAGCTCCCCTATATTGGATTCGGACAGAAGGGGAAATGTATTAGCAGCTAATTATTTGCGAACAACGAAAGGGCCTTTTAGTTAGAAAGGTTGTTGTTCTGTGAAGGTAGCAAGAATTTCATTTCAGAGTACGAAACAAACCACTGAAGATCGCTGTGTTGGTTACTGTTACCGTGTCACGCCAATCATGGCTGTCAGCTAAATGAAACTGAATGTATTGGAGTGAGTGCAATCAAGGGGGTGAAATCAGTGTCAGGAAGTATCAGTGAAATTCGTTCAGAAATGCAGAACCTGAAGCGTGATGAATACGTTGTGACCAGTTACATTTAGTGCCACGCTGGGATTTGACCAGGATGTCCTGCCAATTGCGTGCAGTCGCATCAACTACAGAGACGTTAGGGAACACTTCTACTTTTACAAACAATCAGAGGTTCTCATTTCTGAATAGCGTCTCATTGGGAACAGATGTGATGGAAGTCCGTGAAAGACCATCAACTGCATTAAAATCACTGATATTGAGGGAATCATTAGGGAATTATAAGTCAACGCAGTGACATCTGCGTGAGCAAGAAAATAAAAAAAAAATACTAGGGTGTGCGCAAAGGCATTTCTCCCTCGCTCATAGACGCTAATACTGACAGAAAGAACCACTATAGACTGCGCAGATAAGGATTATATATACACTCCTGGAAATGGAAAAAAGAACACATTGACACCGGTGTGTCAGACCCACCATACTTGCTCCGGACACTGCGAGAGGGCTGTACAAGCAATGATCACACGCACGGCACAGCGGACACACCAGGAACCGCGGTGTTGGCCGTCGAATGGCGCTAGCTGCGCAGCATTTGTGCACCGCCGCCGTCAGTGTCAGCCAGTTTGCCGTGGCATACGGAGCTCCATCGCAGTCTTTAACACTGGTAGCATGCCGCGACAGCGTGGACGTGAACCGTATGTGCAGTTGACGGACTTTGAGCGAGGGCGTATAGTGGGCATGCGGGAGGCCGGGTGAACGTACCGCCGAATTGCTCAACACGTGGGGCGTGAGGTCTCCACAGTACATCGATGTTGTCGCCAGTGGTCGGCGGAAGGTGCACGTGCTCGTCGACCTGGGACCGAACCGCAGCGACGCACGGATGTACGCCAAGACCGTAGGATCCTACGCAGTGCCGTAGGGGACCGCACCGCCACTTCCCAGCAAATTAGGGACACTGTTGCTCCTGGGGTATCGGCGAGGACCATTCGCAACCGTCTCCATGAAGCTGGGCTACGGTCCCGCACACCGTTAGGCCGTCTTCCGCTCACGCCCCAACATCGTGCAGCCCGCCTCCAGTGGTGTCGCGACAGGCGTGAATGGAGGGACGAATGGAGACGTGTCGTCTTCAGCGATGAGAGTCGCTTCTGCCTTGGTGCCAATGATGGTCGTATGCGTGTTTGGCGCCGTGCAGGTGAGCGCCACAATCAGGACTGCATACGACCGAGGCACACAGGTCCAACACCCGGCATCATGGTGTGGGGAGCGATCTCCTACACTGGCCGTACACCACTGGTGATCGTCGAGGGGACACTGAATAGTGCACGGTACATCCAAACCGTCATCGAACCCATCGTTCTACCATTCCTAGACCGGCAAGGGAACTTGCTGTTCCAACAGGACAATGCACGTCCGCATGTATCCCGTGCCACCCAACGTGCTCTAGAAGGTGTAAGTCAACTACCCTGGCCAGCAAGATCTCCGGATCTGTCCCCCATTGAGCATGTTTGGGACTGGATGAAGCGTCGTCTCACGCGGTCTGCACGTCCAGTACGAACGCTGGTCCAACTGAGACGCCAGGTGGAAATGGCATGGCAAGCCGTTCCACAGGACTACATCCAGCATCTCTACGATCGTCTCCATGGGAGAATAGCAGCCTGCATTGCTGCGAAAGGTGGATATACACTGTACTAGTGCCGACATTGTGCATGCTCTGTTGCCTGTGTCTATGTGCCTGTGGTTCTGTCAGTGTGATCATGTGATGTATCTGACCCCAGGAATGTGTCAATAAAGTTTCCCCTTCCTGGGACAATGAATTCACGGTGTTCTTATTTCAATTTCCAGGAGTGTATAATCTCGAAAACAGTCACACTGTATATGGACAATACACTGAAGAGCCAAAGAAACTGGTACACCTGCCTAATATCGCGTAGAGCCCCCGCGAGTGTGCAGAAGCGCATGGATTCAACTAATGTCTGAAGTAGTTCTGGAGATAACTGACACCATGAATCCTGCAGGGCTGTCCAAAAATCCGTAAAAGTACGAGAGGGTTGAGATCTCTTCTGAGCAGCCCATTGCTAGGCATATCAGGTACGCTCAATAAAGTTCGTGTCTGGAGAGTCGCGTGGCCACCGAAAGTGTTTAAACTCAGAAGAGTATTCCTGTAGCCACTCTGTAACAATTCTGCACGCGTGGGGTGTCGCATTGTCCTGCTGGAATTGCCCAAGTCGGTCCGAATGCACAATGGACACGAATGGTTGCAGGTTATCAGACAGGCTGCTTACGTACGTGTCACCTGTCAGAGTCGTATCTTGACGTATCAGGAACCCCTTATCACTCCAACTGCATAAGCCCCACATCATTACAGAACCTCAACCAGCTTGAACAGTCCCCTGCTGACATGCGGGGTCCATGGATTCATGAGGTTGTCTCCACACCCGTATACCTCCATCCGCTCGATACAATTTGAAAAGAGAGTCGTCCGACCATACAACATGTTTCCTGTCAACAGCAGTCCATTGTCGGTGTTGACGGGTCCAGACGAGGCGTAAAGCTTTGTGTTGTGCAGTCATAAAGGGTACACGAGTGGGCCTTTGGCTCCGAAAGCACATATCAATAATGTTTCGCTGAATGGTTCGCACGCTGACACTTGTCGCTGGCCCAAAATTGAAATCTGCAGCAATTTGCAGAAGGGTCGCACTTCTGTCATGTTGAACGACTCCCTTGAATCGTCATTGGTCCCATTCTTGCATGATCTTTTTTCCGGTCGCAGTGATCTCGGAGATTAAATAGTTTACTGGATTTCTGATATTCCCCGTAGCCTCGCGAAATGGTCGTACGGGAAAATCCCCACTTCATCGCTACCTCGGATTGTGCCCCATCGCTCGTGCTCCGACTATAACACCACTTCCAACTCACTTAAATCTTGATAATCTGACATTGAAACAGCAGTAACCGACCTAACAACTGCGCCAGACACTTGTCTTGTATGGGCGTTGCCGACCGCAGCGTCGTATTCTGCCTGTTTTTGTGTCTCTGTATTTGAATACTCATGCATATACCAGTTTCTTTGACGCTTCAGTGTATTTATAACATTAATATGCGGCGCGTTTCGGCCAACTGGGGCTAATCTCAGATAGCAAGACACTCGAATATTATTTGATTTGCTAAAGCTATAAACCAATTTGCTGCGTTCTTCGTTAGATCCTAATAGTATGCTTACCAACATCTACATGATTACATCTAATGACTATTCTGCAATTCACACATACGAGTTTGGTAGGGGGTTCATGTAGCAGCCAACATATTCTTTCTAGACCGTTCCACTCTCGTATAGCGCATGGGAAAAACTAACACTTACGTTTTCCCATGCGAGTTCTGATTTCTCTTATTTCATCACAATCATAGTTCCTCCATACATACTTGCGAGCAAATGAAAAAGCATAAATAGATACGTAGGAGAAACTTGTTGGTTAAAACACCTTTGTTTTAGTGACAGCCATTCCACTCCATGATCATATTCATGTCCGCCTCTCCCCTCCATAATACAAAACGAGCTCCTCTACTTTGAACTTCTTTCATGGCCACCGTAGATCCTGTCTGGTATGAATCCTATACCTTACAACAATACTCGACAAGCGGTAGAGCAAATGTAGTGTGGGCAGTGTCTCCAGTAGTTCTGTTGCACCTTGTCAGGGTGTTTCCAACAAAACGCATTCTTTTTTGGCTCTCCTTCCCCACAGTACTTTCTATTTGTTAGTTTCGATTTAAGTTATTCGTAATAGCGATTTCTAGGTATGTAGTTGAATCGACAGATTCTCAGTTCGTGTAACCGAAATTTAGCGGTTTTCTTATAGTATGCACGTGATGGACCTCGTAACCTCCCCCTCACTTATCGACTTTAAAGACAGTGAAAAATTAAACCGCGGGTACCTAATGGAAATTTGGGAAAAGCAATCGTCACCGAAGTTAATCCGTCGGTAAAGAGGGAGGAAAGGGTTACATCCAAATTGAAAGGAAAAATGCAAGTGAAATTGGTGGAAATTAATTTTGAAAAAGGGTAAAGTTAATAAAGAAAGTAAATGTGCGGTCGTTACGTTAACAATTAACTGGCGTTAATTATATATTTGAGATTTGGGGAAAATTACGGTCGCCAGTTCTATGGACAACTACTATAATAACTGAAAAAGAAAGGTTATTGCACATATAATTTGCACTAAAAGCGGGGCAACTGAAGGTTGACACGTGTTATGTGAAAACTGAATGTTTGTCTGAAGTAATAAATTTCGCTACACTCTGACTTCATTTAGCAAAAGAATTAATAAAACCGGAAAATTGAAAGTTAATTTAGTGACTGAAAGCAATAGTGAACTTTGTTTCTGAAGCACCACGAAATTCAATAAAATAAGATTAGTCTTGGGCTACCTCAACAATCATTTCAAAAGCTACTTGAATCTACGCAATTTAGAAATAAGAGATTTAACTTTCAACTTGAATTAAATGATTCTGAACAATTAACAATAGTAAAATTTAGTACATACCAAGCTGAACTGCAGTCACAGGTAAGCTAAAATATAGTAACAAAACTCGCATTCTTAATTTGTGCTTGTGTAATCTAAATATTGTAGCCAGCTATGAATACCTTAACTGAACTTTGAAATTAAAGCAGTGAAATCGAATGATATTACTTTAATGCTGGCATTTGAATTTCAACGACACTCGAGTTCATTTCGGAAAAGGAAGGGACCTGCTTGGTATTGTAATTGGGACAATGAGCAACGAAGGTACATGCTAAGTTGCTGTATTTTAGTGATGCTAATGAAAAGTTTGAAAAGCTGAGGTCTGGCATACAGTTCTAAAACTTTACGTGCTTTCAGTCTGTCTTGTTGGTTGATTGAAGGTCTGAAGTCGTCGATAGAGGATGTGGCGACAGTCACTCATTGTCGGCCGTCGCTGTTGCAGAAGCTGGATGTTGGCGCGCCGTCTTCTCGACACGGTCTCCAGGCGAAACGGGCTCTTGATGTGTGCCAGCTAATGCTTCCCGTCCGCGACACCATGTCAGAAACTAACATAGCAAGTCGAGCGCAATTACATGCTGCCAAACCCCGAAAGCGCGGCAACTCGCGGGAGCGTCGCACAACACACCTGCTCCTCCGCCCTACTCCAGCCAGACCCCGATCTGCCCGCGCTCCACGCGGCAGAGTTAACACTCCCAAAGATGCTACACACTTTGGTTCTCCACACGACCTATCGATGTAATCGTCCAATAGCATAGTTTTCCCTAGGCCAGACCCAGCGTAAAAATACAAATAGTATTTACAAAACAAACCAATTATATATATATATATATATATATATATATATATATATATATAGTAAGACAATTGCAATATATAATGACACAGAAGTGTCATATCTTCAGGTAACAAAATATGGAAAAAATGTATAGTACAATAGATGGAAATAGGATGATATGCATTTCCGGCGTTACAACCTCACAATTTTTATTGTTCAGAGTCAGCTGACACATTTCGCTACATGCAGATACGTAACTTGTCGAAATCATTTTGTAATTTGCTTTGTTCTTCCAAAGCCTTAGGCGGTATACGATAGAATCTTCTGCAGACTAAGAGGGCTGCTCGGGACTGGATAGTAAGAATGTCAAATTTTTGCCGAAGAGACATGCTGATGAGAGATTTTTCTCTGTAAATTCGAGGACTACAGATACGGTAGGTGAATAGGGCGCACTCCGTTGTATAATGAGCTGAGAGAAGGGAGACTGTGAAACCCGTTGCCGGCTGCTCTGAATGACAGATGCGCCTCCTAGCGATAAGCGCGAGGTGCCATAGTTCGACGACAAACGTGCATGTGTTATTACACGCTGAAACATATTTGGATGTTCGGTCAACCGTCAAATGTCTTTGCCGCAGATGGCGTCATCCAATGAAGCGATAAAAGAATGCACCCTTCTGTATTAGACCGTAGAGGACGTTAAAAGTTTTTGGGTTATTACAATTTGATAGCACACACACACACACACACACACACACACACACACACACACACACACACACACACACACACGGTGCATGTAGTATTAGTGAATGTGCTATCAGTGTGTGGAATGGATAAGACGCACGATTTGTCTGAGTTTGACACAGGGCACATTGTGATGGCCCGAAGGCTCGGCACGATCGTTTCGAAACTCCACGTTTTTTCTCGGATGTTCGAGGAGTGTTGTAGTGTGTCTCTTGAACACGTGGCGAATCCACGTCCAGACGTCGTGGATTGGGCAGCAACCCTTCGTTACAGACGTCGGACGTCGTAGGCTGGCAGACTGACAAAACAGGACAGGGGAGGAAGGTGAACTTTGGTGGGAATAACATCAGGCTTTAATGCTGGGCAGTGTACAAGTCCGTCTGAACACACTGTGCACCGAACAGTTTTAACGATCGGCCTCCGCAGCCAACTATCCATGAATGTGCCTATGTTAACACCACGACATTGGCAACTACGACTGAAAGGAGCCCGTGACCATCGGCACTGGACGTTACTGCCGTGACAGCGTTGCATGGTCTGGGGCATCCCAGTACGTTCATCATCATGCTGATGGAAGGGCGCGAATCCGTTGTCTCCCAATGGAACAGTTTATTGACGCATGTACTGCGGGACAGAGAAATGCTGAGCTGACGGTGGCTGCATTATGATTATGCTGTGGGGAACATTCACGTGGGCACCCATTGGTCCAGTGGTGCTCGTGCAAGGCACCATGACGGCCAAGGAGTGTCGTACACAGTTTGCAGACCACGTACATCTTTCATCACGATCATGCTTCCGTACGGCAGTGGCATTTTTCAACACGATAATACGCCTTGTCACAAGGCCAGGAGTGTGACAGAATGGTTCGAGGAACACAGTGGCGAGTTCCAATTGATGTGCTGGCCCCCCTGGTCGCCAGATCTGAACTTGGTGTGCGCAACTCCCTTCCCTCATTGCCTCTACGCCACGAAGCGTCGCCCCTGTTACCGGTGCTAGAGTTGGACATACCGTCTCTTAGGTAGGTGGTCATAATGTTCTGCTTGGTTGGTTTAAAAGGGGGGGGGGGGAGGGAAAGGGACCAAACTGCTAGGTCATCGGTCCCCATAGTGTTCTGGCTGACCAATGTATCAGACTTGTAGCTCGTCACGCACGAAGAAACGGTCCCTGTTTCCACGTGCTTGCTCGGGTGTACGGTAGTGACACTGCTTCCGGATGGAAGCTTTAACGCTTTGATGATGGCCACTTATTCTAATTTGCTGGTACTTCTTTATACAGGCAGAGGAGGAGCTCAGGAGTGTTTAAATGCGCTCTGCGTATGCATCGTGGACTGCAGTGCAATAGGCACCTACTAAAATTTCTTCAACACAATGAAAACGTGCTTAATGAACTAAACGCGCTCGTACGAAATGCTACGCCAGTTTTGTGATTTGATTGAAGAGTTCCTAGCAAATACATTACAGCAAGGAGATAAATCTTTAAACGTAACTTCTGGCGTATCCCAAGAGAATGTTGAAGGATCATTACAGGGTGAACATAGTCTTCCCCGGATTATACAAATTAGTTATAGAAATTAGTTTTATTTCAAAAGAATATGTTTGATACAGAAACGCGTTTCGTTATAATTATAGCCTAACTCTTCAAGTATTCATAAAAGAAGGGCATTTGCAACAAATCGGTTAGCTGTATCTAGAAATATATTTTTGTAGTCAGGAAAGGCCTTAGTCCTAAATACAGTGCCTTTGTCCTAAGAGTAGTCAGGTGTATTTTCTATGGTGTTTCGGCAGATATCTGAAATTTCACTTTTCGGTTGTGTAGCAAGACTCACCCCAAGCAAATAGTGCTCATCATGTCTTTCATGCGACGCCCACTGTCAACAGAAAGCAGAATTTTATTTGCCCATTCGGTAGAGCGCTCCCAAATTAGTCTGGTCCGAATGTTCCATCGATACGTATTAAGAGTAAAATACGAAGAGTAAACAACAGTCCAGAGCGGCTCGGTAGCGCTGCGCATTTTGCGGTAGCAGTGCTGTCGCTGATGGAGTACTGGTTATTCTTAGAGTTTTACTGCCGCTGTTAATATATATCGATAAAACCATTATCGAGCTAGACTAATTTTGGAGCGCTCTGTTGAATGGGAGCATAGGTTTATGATTTAAAAATCATTTTCACTGTAATTGGAAAAAAATCGAAACTTTCTGTTGACAGTGGGCGCCGCATGAAAGACGTGATGAGCATTATTTGTTTGGCGTGATTCTTTATACATAATGCAAAAATTAAATTGCAAATACCTGCCGAAATGCCAAAGAAAATACACCTGACGACTCTTAGGAGAGAGACTTGATATACGTAAGCGAGCTAGTTTGTTCGGTGAACAATCTATATACAGAGAAATGGGAGTGCTAGAAAAATGTAACAAATGCAGAAAGACGTGCAATGAATCAACTTTTGGTGCAGGGATCGTAAGCAGATCATCAACATAAACAAATGTAACGTATTGCACATAAATATGTAGAAATCTCCATTATTGCATGGTCACACAATTTCCGAGCAGTCACTGGAAGCAGTCACATTCATTAAATATCTGGGAGTATGCCTATGAGGCAATTTAAAATGGAATGACCGCTTAAAAGTAATCGTAGGAAAGGCAAATGCGAGATTCGTGAGAACCCTTAGAAAATGCGGAAGACGCAGGTTACGACACCGTCGTTCGACCTATACTTGGGTATTGCTCCTCGGTATGAGACACAATTCAGATTTGATTAACAAAGGAACTAGAGAAGGCCCACGTAAGATAAGCACGTTTCGTCACAAAGCCGTTTAGTAAGCACGAAAGCGCCACGAAGGTGGTCACGGCAGGTGTTGTGCGTTACGGGGAGGATTACTGTTAAAATTCCTAAAGCGTACGCTTCTAGAAGAGTCAACCAAATCTACATGTGTATAGATACTCCTCAAGCCACCGTAAAATCCTTAAAAGACCATAAAGCTAAAATGACAGACTCGAGGTTGCACGGAAGCTTGCCGATTGCCTTTCCGCGCACGATTCGTGACTGCAAGAGGAGAGGGGGAGGAGGCAGTGGTAAGCAAAGTACTTTTCACTGCGCTCTATAATGTGACTCTCGGAGCATAAATGTAGATGTAAAACTCCACGTCACTTTGTAAAACGCTTGCTAGTGTTGCGTTTCTGAGGGATTTGTTTGTTACCAAACCTTAATTAACGACTTAGGTTAATATTTAATAATTAATTCTAATGCAACGGCAACCTGCGGTAACTAGAATTAGTATCACTGTCGGGGAAATGTAAGTCGTTTTCTGGGAAACAAGAAAATATCAGTATAATTAAGGCTTTCACCATCGGTGTTTATTTCAGTCAAAACTCGCTAGGCGTTTCGACCCCATCTGTGGCAGATATCTAGACAGATCTGCGCCCGGGGATTAACGATCGATTACTTTTAGTAGATAACCTTGTCACATAGGCGGCATCACAACAATGGAGACGACCACTGTACAGCTCCTATTCCGACTGCAAATTCGGTGCCGCCTCGAGCTTTCGATGCTGCTGTTTGAAGATTTCTCTCGCTGATATACACGGAACATCAAAAATAGTTTTATGTTTAGACCGAGGCCTCTCGGCCCGGAAGTTATACCTGAAGAGACGCGCGTAAGTAGTTAACACGTACCTCGACAATCTTTAGCTTCACAATTTGGTCGACGGTTCAATCCCGTCTCCGGCCATCCTGATTTAGGTTTTCCGTGATTTCCCTAAATCGTTTCAGGCAAATGCCGGGATGGTTCCTTTGAAAGGGCACGGCCGATTTCCTTCCCAATCCTTCCCTAACCCGAGCTTGCGCTCCGTCTCTAATGACCTCGTTGTTGACGGGACGTTAAACACTATTCACCACCACCACCACCACCACCACCACCACAACTTGGTCAGTCGTACCGGTATTGCAACTTGTAAAAAGCCACTCACTTCGCTCACCGTGAAAGGGCCTATCACCATTCAATCTGGGGCTTCCGTGGCCGGCTGTCCCGGTTCCTTCAGAAATTTTTAAAAGATTCGCTATCGGTACTAACCTAAAGGGTTATGGTAATGGCCTGGCTCTCTTTTCGTTGACGATTTTGCCATCTATTGCAATTCTCCAAGGACCTGTCCTAGTGAATGGCGTCTTAAGCGTTGTCTCAAACGTCTTTACTTATGGCGCATCGACAATGGCTTTAGTTTTTCCACTGACTAAACCGTTTGAATGAATTTCTGTCAGCGCAGTTGGTTTCTTCCACCGTCTTTACATCTTGGGCCTGTTGCTCTGCCGCTCGTTGAAACTACGAAATTTCTGGGGCTCATGCTCGATAGGAAACTTTCTTGGTCCTCCCCCGTGTCTTACCTGGCAGCCCGCTGTATGCAGTCCCTCAGTGTTCAACGTTTCCTCGGTAGTACTTCATGGAGAGCAGATCTAACCATCCTCCTCCGTTTGTGCCGGCCCCTTGTCCATTCGAAACTAGACTTTGGGTGTTTCGTTTATGCATCTGCACGTCCGTCTCTCTTACGCCATCTCGGTACTGTCCACCATCGTGTTTCCGTTTGGCCACTGGCACCTTTTACACTAGCTCGGTTGAGAGTCTGTATGCAGAAGCTGCCGAACTACCGCTGTCCTACCACAGTGACTTGTCTGCCATGCGTGGCCACCAATCCTATGCCTCCTTCTTCGATGACTCCTTTGATCGCCAGTATGGGGTGCATCTCTCTTCTGTTACCTCCTGGAGTTCGCTTTCGGCTCTTGCTCCAGCCGCTTCACTTCACGCTACCTGCAACTTTCCCGGTGGGTCAGCCCTTTACCACCTTTGCTTCGTGCGGCTGCCCGTGTTCACCTTGGCTTTCATTCGCTTCCTAAGGACGCTACTCCAGCCTCGCTCTATCGCCTTCAGTTTCACGACCTAAGCTCGGAACTTCCAGAGAGCACCATTGTGTAGACTGATGGCTCTCGGACTCTCCGTGGTGTCGGATGTGGCTTTGTCATTGGTGGTGACGTTTTCTGGTATCAGCTCTTCGCCCTGTATCAGGCCACGCATTACATCCGGCGACACAAGCTTTTCTGTACGCTGTACACCGTCCACCTCTTAGTGCAAAGGGGTCCAGGAGAGCTGTGACTTGCTCACTCTTGATGGAGCCACTGTGATGTTTATGCGGGTTCTTGGTCACGTCGGTCTGACAGGAAAAGAGGCCGCTGACGCTGCTCCCAAGGGTGCAGTCCTCGTACCTCAGCCCGCTGGTTCTTACATTCCGTCTGACGACCTGTGTTGCCGTCTGTTAGCAGGTGGTGTCACTCTAGCATCAACATTGGTGCTTCCTTCATGGGAACAAGCTCCGCGTTATTAAGCCTCTCCCAGCGGCTTGGACGACCTCCTCACGGCCCTCTCGCCGTGAGAAGATCATTGTAGCTAGGTTGCGTATCGGGCACTGTCTCTTTAGCCATCGCCATTTGTTAAGTGGTGCTCCCCCACCACTTTGTACTCAATGCGCTCAACTTTTGACGGTGGGCCGTTTCCTGATGGAATGCCCCTTTTTAAACCAATTACGTTCTAATTCGTGTTGCCGCCTGCGTTACCGGCCGTTCTAGCGAACGACGCACGGGCTGTCGACCGCGTTTTACTTTTTATCCGTCGTAGCAATATGGCAAAAGCCATTTAATTTTTAGTTCAGGACCTCCGTTTGTCTATGGCCTATTTTATGAACCTTTCTCCAGGTCGTTGTTTTTAGCTGTCTTCTCTTCTGTCGATTGGGATTAATGTGTAGTCGTTTATTACTCCTTTCTTTGTCTTCGTGTTCTACGGTTCTGGCATGGGCGCGTAAGACCCAAGTTGCTTTGCGTTCTTAAAAACATTGTCTTACTCAGGCTGCTATAAATTATTCACCACAATCAAGTTGTCATATCCACATTAGATTTCGCATTTATATTCGCTAACTTCCCCAACTCACGTCCGAATTGTCACCACACAACAGAACCTATGCGTTAGGCCATTGTACGCATTTGCCTTTCCTACGGTATTGTGTATGCATCGATTTCAAAAACGTCAACATGAAGTAAGCGCCGAAAGAGACAAAAGACCGAACATACAAAGGGAGCAATTTGTGTTTTCAAGCACATTGACGTCATTCAATTAAGAGCTCGTTATTGACGACCGCATACCATCCTCCAATTGGCTGCTTCCCATCTGCCATCATGACGTTTTACATCTACAATGTATGAAAGACTTGCACCAGGCCGTCGCACTATTAAGATAAAGGAAGTGTCTCGAGCAAATTTACAAAGCAGTCTTCATTTACGAGAGTGCCACATCAACAGTCAGAAAACAGTACATACGGGGGAGTCGAAATATTTCATACTTGACTCTGCAAATAATAGTTTCATAGTGCTGCTCTTGAAATTTTGGGAGTGAGGTACTCTACGATACAGACCGTCCTTCTTGTTCCTTTTCCAACTATAATTTTTTCAGCAGTTTTGCGACACTCTCAAGTACACCAACGCAAAGCTCTCCTTTGAATATAGCCTACCTCACCTGCTGGTCCACTGTGATGATGTGAACCAGGACTGTCTTTGAGATTGGAGTAATTCCCTTGGACTTCTTTTAATAAATCTGAGTCAGGTATCTGCCGTTGCCACTACATTTATTTATTCTTTGCACCCTAAATCCCTCCCGAAAGATACACTTATTTACTTGGTTGTGAACTGAACGTGTGGATGATATAGGCTTACGATCATATAGTCAAACGATATCTGGTCTCTTCGTCCTTTGACGCGAGTTGCCTGATATTTATTTATGTTGTGCTCAGCTGCCAACATATTTAAACAGGTAGGTACTGTTCATATTCCAGCCTCTCTGATGGTTGTAACAATTTTATAACGCAGCTGCCACTTTTCTTGAGACTAACCCGATGCTCCTTTCACTCGTAATGATCTGTCTCCTGTCTGCTAAATCGAGCAAGGTGGCGCAGTGGTAGGGGTACGTGCGCTCAAATTCGGAAGGAACAGGATTCAAGCCCCGGGCCGGATGTCCGGGTTTCCTGTGCTTTCCCTAAATCACTTTAGGAAAATTCCAATCGATTTCTTTGAATCCGACATGGTCAATTTCTATCTCAATCCGTATGCAATCCGCAGTTGTACTCAGACATTTCCCCCCCCCCCACCCCTTTTCCTGGTTGTTAAGGACGTTTTACTCAAGTTGCCTAATTGGTCTTATATTCTGTAAGAATGTAAATTACACTTTTTTCCATTATTCCCCTAGAGCAGTGTGAAACAGTATCAATGGATACACTCACGTTTGTTAACATTACGCCGTCTTCAGCTTCATTCTCAACGACTTCACTGACTTGTTTCTAGAGTTACATCTGCTTCAGTTTGCCACCTAGTGCTAAATGAACGACATATTGAACATCATAAGAGGGTAAGTGCAAATATGCAGAGTATTCACCAATGCAGAATATGAACGTTTCTTGGACAAATGAAGGTAACCGTCCATAATTATTTCGTTTAACTCTTCATATGTGTTTATGCGTCAAACTGACAATTATTTTTTACAAAGAGGACTCTTCGGCTTTGATACCGAGTGGGATAGCACAGTAGTTAGCGCACAGCTCGCATTCGGGAGGACGACGGTTCAAACCCACGACCGGCCGTCCTGATTTAGGTTTTCCGTGATTTCCCTAAATCGCTTAAGGGAAATGCCGGGATGGTTCCTCCGAAAGGACACTACAGCTGTTCTTCCTTAACCCGAGCTTGCGCTCAGTCTCTAATGACGTTGTCGACGTGACGTTAAACACTAATCTCCTCCTCCTACATAGACGTTGGTGCCGTATTTAGCTTGCTTTTATTGCGAATCTCATGCCCAGCGAAAAGCACCAAGCGACTGGAAAGATAGGCAGGAGACTTCTATGTATAAATAAGGTAAAAGAATTGGCTCGCAAAATTACAGACTCACAACATTAACATCGGTTTGCTGCACAATTCTTGAACATATTCCGAGTTCCAATACGAAAAAATTCCTTGATACAGGAAAGCTTCTGTCAGAAAATCAGCAGGGATTTAGCAAGCATAGTCTGTGTGAAACTCAACTTGCCTTTTCTTTAGCACGGTATTCGGAACCATGGATTAAGGGCTACTGGAAGATTCGATATTCCTAGATTTCCGGAAGGCGTTAGACACAGTACCCTACTGTAGATTGTTAAATAAGGTTATAGTATGTGCAATAGATGCCTCGAAGAACCCAGTGCGTCGTCCTGACGGCGAGTATTCATTAGAGACAAGAGTAACATTAACAGGGACTTACAGAAGTGTGATGGGAATGCTCTTAGTCTCTAGATACACAAACAAACTGACGGAAAGGTGAATAGAACATCTGTTGGCTGTTTGATGACACTGTAACGTGGGAAAGATAATTTCAGGAGGATACATGATGATTTAGGTAGAATTTCTATTTGCTGTGACGATTGGTATCATACTCCAAATGTAGAAAAATTTAAGTTAATGTCCATGATTAAGAAAACAAATTCTGTAATGTTCGAAGACAGTATTCATGGTGTGTTACCTGACACAAACACATCAATAAATATCTAGGCATAACGTTGCAAAGCTACATGAAATGGATGAATGCGTAAGACACATTCTAGGGAAAGCGAATGGTCGACTTTGGTTTATTGGGAGAATTGTAGATAGGTGTAGGTCTATAAAGGAAACTTCGTTTAGAACACTGTGCGTCGTATTGTTGAGTACTGCACGAGTGTTTGCGATCCCAACAGGTTCGGATTAAAGGAAGACATCGAACCAATGCTGAAGTGTACTGCTAGATTTGTTACCGATGGGTTCGATCAACACGGGAGTGTTACGGAGATACTTCGTGAACTCAAATGATAATCGCTGGAGGGAAGACGACTATCTTACCGCGAAACACTATTGAGAAAAACTAGAGAACCGGCATTTGAAGCTGACTGAAGAATGAGTCTACTGCCGCCAACGTACATTTCGCGTAAGTTCGGTGAAGTCAAGGTAAGAGAAGGTGTGTAGACAGCCGTTTTCCTCTCCTTCTGTTAGGGTGTGGAACAAGAGAGGGCATGATTAGTAGTGGTAGAAAGTCCTTTCCGCCAAGAGCCGTTTAGCGGCTTGCGGAAGGTGTATATAGGCGTTCATTTACTGATAGGTGAAAAGGCAAAGCAGACGTAAATCCAAAAGGTGATCATTGAAATTCTTGAGAATGCAGCCAAAGGTCCTAACGGTGTTGGACTGAAAACGGAAAATAAAATTCTATAATTTAAGACGGCTTATTTTAAAAAAGATAATGCTAATCTCTAAGCTAGTCAGGAGTAGTCCTTAACGAAACGTCTGTCGATAGCGACTTTTCGTAATTCGATTTGTCTCATCATTATAATCTCTTCTGTCTTTTGTCTTCACTTCAAGGAATATTCACAACTAAATGGAAAAGAAGATTATAAAATGATTTAAGGTTAGATTCTGTTCAGATGTTTTCCCCACTTACGTAAGAACTCAACTGAGCCGAACGTTTCAAGGTCGCTTCTTCAACACGGTCGATTTTCTCCTCCGACTAGATAGCGAGTGCTCCATCTTTAATGACCTTGATGTCGGCTGAATTTCTAGCTTTCTTCTTCGCGCAACGCGTGCTCGCTTTCATTTGCAATCGTGTCCCGACTTGCATGTACGCGCGTAGTGGTTCTAACAGCGTACGTGCCTTGAGGTTTCAGTGGTCTCTGTCTAGCGGGTCTAGCCCATAACGGCACCCGCCGGAGTTATCCGCACTGCCATCGAGGCTGTTCCACAGCACGATGAAAGCGCTTCTGAACTCAAGGAACGACAGAATCTGTAGGTAGTCTACAGAGTTCTCCCACACAACGGCTTGGTTTAAGGGAGTTCGCCACGACTCGCATTGACGTAAGTACGCTATGGCAGCGGTGGAGCTTACCCAGGGGGCGCTTCCGTGGAGATGCAAAGTTGTGGAAAGTGGAAAACATGAGGAAGCACAAAAGGAAAGAGAAAGAAGGAAGGTGAAAAAGGGAAAAAGGGGGCAGGAGGAATAGGAGTAGGAGGGGGATTCTAAAGTAGAAGTGGACGGAGATCGGATTTGGACAGCATTTAGCCACAGTTAAATCAGATGTGGCTTTAACCTGCCAGGGTAGCCGAGAGCGCTAACGAGCTGCTTCCTGGAGTCGGGTAGGCGCGCCGGCCCCGGATCGAATCCGCCCGGCGGATTAACGACGAGGGCCGATGTGCCGGCCAGCCTGGATGTGGATTTTAGGCGGTTTTCCACTAGGTGAATACCGAGCTGGTCACCATGTTCCACCTCAGTTACACGGCTCGCAGACATTTGAGCACATTCGCACTTTTCCATGGATTACACTCGCCCCAGACAGTTGGGGTACACTAATTCCGTCGCGGGGGTACAGGGTGGCGGTAGGAAGGCCATCCGGCCACCCCTTAAACATTAACATGCCAAATCCGATTAACGATGGCTGACCCTGCATAACTACGGCACAAGGCTCAAGAGACAGATAGAAATCAAATGTGGCTCTCCCTTTTACAGAGACGCGTATGTCTTTTTTTCGGCTGCTAGATAGAGCCACCCATGTATAAAATGTGTAAAATGAACCAGTGCGACATAGAGTTAAAAGTATAATTTTGTTTTAATTGCTCTGAGCACCTTGGGACTTAACATCTGTGGTCATCAGGCCCCTAGAACTTAGAACTACTTAAACGTAACTAACCTAAGGACATCACACACATCCATGCCCGAGGCAGGATTCGAACCTGCGACCGTAGCGGTCACGCGGTTCCAGACTGAAGCGCCTAGAACCGCACGGCCACACAGGCCGGCAGTATTATTTTTGTTCCTTTGTTTTTCACTGCTTCTTATGGAGCAGCAATGAAAGAATGAAAAAGGAATCGCGTTACTGTCGCAATCAGAGCAACTCTCTGCTGTTTTTTAAATGTTTTGAACTGCATGACAAATCGGAACTATTGAAACGTACACCTTCTACTTCATTATAAAGTGTTTTTTAAAACGAACGAATAAATAGGCTAGGCGGTGAAGAGGATGCGACAAACAGTTTCTGTGTGCACATTTTGGTGAAAACGCCTGAATAAAATCATGTGTGTTTCGTATTACAATGTGCAATCACATTAGTGTGACCACCTGTTAAAAGCCTGGATGAGAGTGGACCGCTCCGCGAAGCGCAGGAAGACTGTCAGTGAGCTTCTGGTAGATACCAGCAGCAATGTGGAGACATGCCGGCACCTATGCCGTGGCCATTTGCTCCAGGTTTCTCAAGCGAGGATCCATAGCGCGAAAGCCCGATGGAGGTAGTACCACAGGCTCTTGATTGGGTTTAAACCAAGGGAATTTAATGGCAAGGGGAGTACAATAAACTCATCCTGGTGTTCTTCCAAACATGCACAGACCCTGCAAGATAAGGGTCAGGTTGCATTGTCCTAATGGTGGATGCCATCGTGCCGAGGAAAAACAAACTTGTATGCACGGATGGACAAACCCAGGGATAGATGCATTCTTTTGCTGCTTCATTGTGTCCTCTAAAATGACGAGATCGTCTTGGGAAGGCTATGAAAACATACCCCAGACCATAACGCATGCAGAATATTTGCTTTCAGACATCACACCGTACACGCAAACAGCCATCACAACTATGGGGCTTAAAACGTGATTCATCTGAAAAGGCCACCTGTCGCCAGTTGGTAGGCGTCCAGTTGCGGTATTGGGGTGGGCAAATTCGAGCCTTCGTCGCCGATCAACCTCATTCAGCTTGGGTGCACTGTTGGTAGCCTCTTGGTTCATCTGGGCGGACAGTTGCTCAACAGTTGTACCTCTCTTCGCCGTACACATCTCTTGCAGCCGTCGTTCATCATCTATGGCCCGTGGTGCACTATAGTTGCCTTGATGCCAGTTGTGGATAGTGCCATTTTGTCACGGACGGTATATTCTTTAAACACGGCGGCTCGCGGATAGTTTACATACTTAACCGTTTCGGAAATGCTTCCATCCTTGGACAGGAAGGAATGATCATGCTCTTCTGGACTCAGATAATTCGCTGTGTCTGAATTACGACAACTCCGCTGTTTCCCGCGTCTCCCTGGCACGCTTTTTATACCCTCTACTGCAAGTGCTGCCACTCTCCGCCTGAGTCACTATTGCACATTGAATCAAATTACAATGAAATCCAGACCTTTAGTTGCTTACATGGGATATAAATACCAACGAGGACAGTTGAAAAGGTGTCCCCCGACCGGGACTCAAACCCGGGATCTCCCGCTTACATGGCAGACGCTCTGTCCGCCTGAGCCTCCGAGGACACAGAGGATCGTGCGACTGCAGGGACTTCTCTGGCACGCCCCCCGATGGAGCATGTCCTAAAGAACAGACACCATTTTCATATAGGTAAGGCTTACCGGCCAATGATCTTCTTCAGTGCGAATGCACTCACATTGCCGTGAGTGATGAGTATAGTGGTGAGGGGCACCACAAATGTAGTGTATGGACAGTAAGTTGGAAATGTGTGTCTCACGGGGAGCGTGCCAGAGATAAATCCCTCCAGGCGCAGATCCTCCGTGTCCTCTGTGGCTCAGACGGATAGAGCGTCTGCCGTGTCAGCAGGAGATCCAGGGTTCGCGTCCCAGTCGGGGCACACATTTTCAACTGTCCCCGTTGATATTTATCAACGCCTGTAAGCAGCTAAAGGTCTGGATTTCATTGTAATTTCATTCTTCGAGAGCTGCAAGATCACTAATGGTATCTGTTCTTTAATATATTACACATTGACGTCGGACATAGGCGCTGGTGACATTACTGTGACTGGATCGTGCAGTATGTAACTTGATTATCGATCTCTTTTAGTATAACTATTCAAAATGGTTCAGATGGCTCTGAGGACTATGGGACTTAACTTATGAGGTCATCAGTCGCCTAGAACTTAGAACTACTTAAATTTAACTATCCTAAGGACATCACACACATCCATGCCCGAGGCAGGATTCGAACCTGCGACCGTAGCGCTCTCGCGGATTCAGACTGTAGCGCCTAGAACCGCTCGGCCACCTCGGCCGGCAAGTAGTATAACTGTTGCAGTGTAGGTAAAATACATGTCTGAACTGTAGCTGGTCGCTGCATGCCCGATGGGCCGACTTCGTAATCGCTTTGCGTCTTTTTCTTCCTTTTCGACGCTGTCGTAGCTCTCGCATTCGCTGGGCGCTATACTTTTTAGTCGTTTTTTGGATTCCTTTCTATGTCAGCTTTTTTCTGGCTTGTGGTTCCTGTAACTCCAAGCAGTTTTTGCGAATCATATGAGACGAAACCTTTCATTATTTGTAGTTTTCGGATTTTCACTTACATTCCGGCAAATATTTTACTGCCTCATTTTTAGTAGTGCTCCGCCAACTTTTCACTACGACACCCGAATCATTTTTCTAGCTAAACGCGTTTCCATGCTACACCAATTTATATATAACTTTACACAAAGCTAATTCGTTATGATCACGCGCATGCGCCGTCACTAGTAAGGTGACGTCACAGTAAAACAAATACTAATCCAGAAGCCAGCACCTTCTATGAAGGTGCTGGACGACATGTGCAGACGGAATCTATCCGTTACGTGCTCAACCATTGTTAAACATTATTAGTTTCAAAATCTGACCTAATTTGTCATACAGGGAAGTTCAACCGAGGAGTGAATAGACGTTTTCACGCTGAAAGTGTGGTAGCGTGGGCAGAGACGGAGAAAGTCCAAGTTCGCCCTCTGATCCAGTTAAGCTTATTATTCCCACTGCCGGCAGGGACATTGACAGTGCATTTGGCGTATAGCGGTGCTGACAGGGCGACGCAGCCGCCGCAACAGCGTCGTATTGATTGCAGCTGTTGCTGCGCGAAATAGCGCCCACTCTGACGTGGGAACTAGGCCGCGCTAAAAAGCGGGATTATGGAGCGCCGTCTAGGTTGATGTCGCAGCTGTTCAAGGCCGACAGGTTTCAATGAAAAAGAAAGGCGAGTAAAGTGCCATTTGTTTATTGTGAAATTAATACAAATAAAATTGACATACAGCCAAATGATTTGTTATCGGGAAATGTACTAGGCAAGCTTACTCCTTTTAACCCTCTACAGACGCTTTTAACGAACGGTATAGTTTATACATGTCGTTGCGATGAATTATTTTTCAAGCATTTCAGTGGCTGCTGCGTTAAACTACCCGATATAAACTCCATAGTTTAAAAGGTTGCTGTTGCTTCCGTTTTGACATCCTTTGCTCAGTACGATTTGAGCCGACAATCATCGGTGGCCTTGATTCTTCATACAGTCATTGCTCACTCAGATGTGTCCCATCCCACACCTCCACCATGTAATTGTTGCGTTTCGAAAATCTAATAATTGCTCGACAAATATTTTGCGCCGCCCGCATATCTGCAAATGTTCGTGGACATAGATTCAGAGAGACCAGGAAATGAAAATAAATGTTACGAAAAAAAGTTAAGTAAAAATAAAACAATCAAAACAGAATCAGACTCGGACCTGAGGTAAACCATGGTGTGGAGAGGGTTCTTGTGCCGATGAACTTGCATGTTTCCACTGGTCCTAAGCATGGACAATATGGTTCATGTCAGTAGATACCGGAGGCCAAAGTATGCAAGTCATGCGGTAGGTGTAAAACTGTTTTAAAGCATCAAATCTGAGAACAAGGATTTACTATCCACGACAAACAATGATATTTGCGGAATACACAATACTGTTTCATTTTTTTCTATTCTGCAATCAGAAAGATCTTTATTAGGAAATCTGTAACTGAAAGAAAATGCTTTGGCCTTAAATGCGACGTACCTCCGGCCTGGCTTCCTTTTTACCTACTGATCCATATTTTAACCACTTGCCATTTAGTGTGTTTCTTCATAATCAGCTTGCATCCAGAATAACGTTGCCATCTACAACATTGCGCGAGAAAGTGTTTATTGATTCCACATACATTTTCATTGGAGTAAAAATTTAGCTGTAATTATTTTTGTTACCTTTAGTAAATTATTATGAGAAGGAAAGTTGCTACTCGCCATATAGCGCAGTTGCTGAGTTCCAGATAGGCACACCGAGCGAGGTGGCGCAGTGGTTAGCACACTGGACTCGCATGCGGGAAGACGACGGTTCAATCCCGCGTCCGGCCATCCTTATTTAGGTTTTCCGTGATTTCACTAAATCGCCCCAGGCAAATTCCGGAATGGCTCCTTTGAAAGGGCACGGCCGACTTCCTTCCCCGTCCTTTCCTAATTCGATGAGACCGATGACCCAACACTATATATTTTATCATCATGTGACTTGTGCACCATTACCATGTTCCAAAATAAATTTAACCATTCAATTTTTTGTCAAGAGCGCTGTTTATGTCGTAACTACCTATTCCTGTTGCTTCTGGTGGACGTTCAATGATGACGAAAAAAAGCAAAAAATTGCAACGTTTCTATATCTGAAAGATGGTACCTATTCAGATTTCGTGCCAGTCGCATAATAGTGGCGCTAGTAGCGGGACTAGGAGGATGCAAATCAGATTTGCTTTAAATACACGCTGTAATGGCCGTGAACGTTAGCTGCCTTTGAGACTGGACGTGATTAATTGTGCTAGTCAAGTATTCATTTAAGGCGACAAAGGCGCCATTATCAACACCTCACTTACTCGTGTAACAGGGCTATGAGACGCTAGATATTCCTTCTGCAGTATCAAAAAAATACTTTGCAGGAATGTAGTCATTGTACATGACTGCTCGCAGCGGTGGCCACGAGAATGTACGGTCGCTAGAAGACCGGGCTCCGGACGGTCACTTACCACCACCAAGAGGGTAGACTATCACGTCTGGCATTTGGTTCTGGTGTACTGCATCTGCAGCAGGAATTTGAGCAACAATTGGCGTCACAGTGACACAACAAATTTATAAATCTGTTTCCACTCACCCCAAACCACCACCGTTTACGACTTCAGTGCTCTCAAGCGAGAGTTCATTGGAGGGCAGGATAGAGGTCTACTGTGTTTTCTGATGAAAGCTGGTTCTGCCTCGGTGCCAGTGACGGCCATGTGTTGTTTAGGTGGAGGCCAATTGAGGGCCTGCTCCCAACCTGTTAGCGTGCTATAACACTGGGCCTCCACCTGGAGTCACGGTCTAGGATGCCATTCCGTATGACAGCAGGCGATTCGACCCGGTGTGCTGCCGTTTATGAACAGCATTCCATGTGGTGTTCTCCAACAGGATAACGGTCGCCCATATATCGCTGTTCGCTGTTGTAACCTATGGTGCTCTACAGACAGTCGACTTATTATCTTGGCGTGGTCAGTCATCAGATCTGTGTCCAATCGAGCACCCATGGAACATCAGCGGATGACAATCCCAGCGTAATCCACAAACAGCTTTACGCATCCCCGTATTGACCAAGGGCAACAGGAATGGAATTCCACCCTATAAACTGACATCTGGCACCTGTACAACACACTGCGCACTTTCACTTAACAACGTTCTTGTGGTTTCACCGATTATTAATGTAACAGCATTTCACATTTCCCGTGGCTTATCTCACGCTTACATTAACCTGTTAGCCGGTTTTTGGTGTTCCGATCTTTTTCGTCGGTGTAATGAAAAATAAAGTTCCGAGGACGTGGAATAGATCTTAAAATAAATTTAAGTCGGTAATTCTGAGAAAATGGGACCTCTTGCCGTTACAAAAATGATTATCGAGAAATAAAATTTTGTAATAGTGGTCAGTATTTGTCCAGGTCTATTACTATAAAGCGTATGTTAATGATTAAGTTACTATAAGCCAAGAACAAAAGGTATTCAAAATTAATCCAAACTCAGAAACTTGTTTCTATAACAAGGCGGGTCGTTGGACGGTTAACTGTTGTTCTCTCTCGCATCCGGATTATTGTAATGTGACTATATTTAGTCAATACTTTTCCTTTCCACATTCGTCATCACGGTACGGGACTACGAGTCCCACCGCCACACCTGCACCTGCCCATGTTAGGCAATAAATTCTGCCTGACTCATGTAGTACTATCACCGTAAGAGGGTGGTACGGGACTACAAGTCCCACCGCCACACCTCCAAAGTGAATTGCAGTGACAAAGTCACTGCACAGTGGAAATTTACTGGCCCACCAACACAGTTAGACCGCAACAGACCGGTGATGCTGTATTGTAACCTATCACCTCGGACTACAAGTCCATTTAAAAACAAAAAAACAACCTTTCCACATTGAATAGAGGTTATTACAGCTGAGAGCTTTCAAATTTCGTTAAACGTTAGCAGCAATTGATGTTCCAGTGTTTTGCTCAGGTTGTGTGTTGCGTTTATGAGTTTGAAGTCACAGCGTGGGAAGATAGGCGCTTCGACAGCCTTTTACAGACCACGCATTAACAAAGTCACGGATCAAACGACAATTCCTCTTGGACGTTTCCGATATGCTCCAGAAGTCCTCAAAATGTGACGTCCCTGTCGTAGTAGGAGCACAATGAAGTGTAACAAAATAATTATGCTGAGGATGGGTAGAGCTTACCAAAAAAAAAGTAATAAGCAGAAATTGAATTAATTTATTAGCCCAGTAATGTAAATTTCACTGTTGTACTTAGCACAAAAAGCGTTTTATATGTCATTACAGTAATACGTTAAAATGGGCTACTTTAATACGTAGAGATAAAATTGTTACAATCCCGTTTTTATACATTTAGCGTTTGATAATTTGTCGTAGTTCAAAAATTTGACAAGACGTGCTAGTTCGATCTTCTGGGCTACGTTTCCTCGGGTTGCTTATAATGGTCAACAGCAGATTTTTATTTTTTCAGTTTTGAATTCTCGGAATAGGTTATTTACAACTCAGTTTTAGGACATAGTTGTATAGTTCTTCGATTCCCGCCGGGGTCAGGGATTTTCTCTACCTCGTGATGACTGGGTGTTGTGTGATGTCCTTAGGTTAGTTAGGTTTAAGTAGTTCTAAGTTCTAGGGGACTGATGACCTCAGATGTTAAGTCCCATAGTGCTCAGAGCCATTTGAACCATTTCTGTAGTCAGTACACAATGCTGCTAAAGGTGTTCATAGTATTGTGCATTCAGCACTTACGTGCAGTAAGGGGACCTTATCCTGACCAGGTAAAACCCACCCACCTACTCCGTACATCACTATTGGCACTACACATGACACGTAACGTTCTCGAGGCCTTCGCTAAACCCTAACCCTTCCATGGGGTTCTCGCAGGTTACAGCGTGAGTCATCAGTCCAAATCACTCGTACCCAATCACCACCCACTGTCCATTGGTCTCATTATTTACACCACCTCAAACGTCGCTTATCACTAAGTACAGAGGAGTTGCTCAACCACTGTACCCCCGTTATTTTTAGTTCCGTAGGCACAGTCATCATGCTGGTGGATTGCTGACAGCACTTAGAAACTTAAAGAGTGATTCCTTTCGCTGATCTGCGATTCTTACAACGATCCTCCGCAATGCCGCTCTTTATCAGTACATGACTTCTGCACGTTCTTAGTTTAGCTGTGGCTGTTACTTCGCATTTCCGTGTGCGCAGCTCGTGGTAAATCCTTCCATATATTCGCAACAGAGAATTCCTCGACCTGATATTACGCTGAAAGGAACCGCGGCTCCAAAAATATAAAAAAAACACAAAAAACAGGAAAATGTCTGACAGTGTGAGCATTCAGGGGAAAGAATCAACCACGTGGGTTGCTAAACAGCTTCCTCTCCATTTCCGAAATTTCTCGGCCGATGTGCGACAGCAATCTCCAAAGCTTTCACGCCACTCACTGACAGGTCGCACCAAGGAGGCCAGCTGAAGGTTAAGCCCAGGTCAAGTGGAGACATAACCGCGAAACTCAGGATGAGTTAGTAACAGGTGCATAGTTGAAGAGAGCGCTGCAGAAGGTAGAGCGGAGCTGGCTGCCGCTGCATAATGCACGACGGTCCAGCCCACCTCGCAGCGTTCCACTGGATTACTCCTTGTCCCCGCCCTCCTTCCCCTGCTGTGTTTACACAGTGGAGGGCGCCTCGTGCGCGCCTCAGGGTCACTGACACCGGCGCTGGACCTCTGCGATGTAAACAGCCCGTACCGCCGCCGCCCCACCTCCCGCCCCCTCCCTCAGCAACAGCTTACGCCAAGCGTCCGATACTACTGGATACGTTGGTCAGCAGCCATTAGAAACAATTTTTCTTCTGATTATTCTTTCAGTTTTCGTTCTTCTGCATCGTCTGAAAACACTCCCTGTTCCCGCGCTACCGGTAATGGAGTCTAGAAATTTAACATGCAACAAAAATGTAAGTGTTGGCAAGTCTTTTCCGAAATTGTTTGTCAGAAGCGGATCCTCATACGAGAGTGATACACGTACCATAAAGAAAACATAATAAAAAGAGAATACAAGCGTTTGACATGTGGTGCTTCAGAAAAATCCTTGAAGATTAGTTCGACAGATCACTTTACTAATAAGGAGGCAACGAATTTAATCGGGAAGAAAATGTGGGATTGTTTGATCGGACACATCATGAGTCATTCAGAAATACTTAAGTTGACAATGGGACAAGAGTGCATGTGCATTTGTGACTCTCTCTCTCTCTCTCTCTCTCTCTTTCTCTCTCTCTCTCTCTCTCTGTGTGTGTGTGTGTATGTGTGTGTGTGTGTGTGTGTGTGTGTGTGTGTAGGGAGGGGGGGAAGATCGGCTTGACTAAAAGCGGTGGGGTACAGTAGCTATCCATCGATGAAGAGACTTCCACAATACAGACTACCATTAAGAGCAGCATCAGGCAGGTATTGAAGTAATGTGAAACTCAAGCGTTGTGGCGTCTGTATCTCGTATCTGTCCAGTGCTGCCGTGTATCGAGATTCTTTCGGAACTTGGAGAAAAATACCGCAGACTATTGTGTGGACATATAGAAGGCTGTGAGTGACCAGATGTGGCGATATTTGTTTACAGTATGTGTTTCATGAAACTCAAATAATATCACCAAGCACCATCTTCTCCATTTCAAGAACGTCTGAAGTACGTAATAGCACTGCCGCCCCCCCCCCTCCCCCCTCAAATCACTATGTTTCTAGAGAAGTGTAGAGATCACGTGGATCTTTCGACAGTATTCAGCCATCTGAAGGAAGTTACTCCCAAGAACCATACCAGCAGTTCCTCCGAAACTAAACTTTTTTATTTGATCTTCTTTTGGAATTTGTACATGCAGCCATGTTGTTATATTTAAGATTTCAGAATCACACATTTCTACAGTGGATGCTCAGCTACGAAGTTACACAAATTCAACACATTTTCATACACAGTGTAAAACTGTACATGAAAATTTGTTAAATTAGTATAACTTTGTAGTTGAGCATTCATTGCAAGAACACTGTATATGAAAATTTGTTAAATTAGTATAACTTTGTAGATGAGCATTCATTGCAAGAATGTGTAATGATTGAGTGGACGAGGCGAAGATCATGAAGCACGATACTCAGAGTAGTCTCTTTAACAGTGCAATACAAACTAATAAAACAAGAATTCAACGGCCAGTCGACAAACAGGTCATTAGAGACGGAGCACAAGTTCGGATTAGCGAAGGAAAGGGAAGGAAATCGACGATACCTTTTCCAAAGGAACCTAAATCTGGATGGCCCCATGCGGAATAGAACCGCCCTCCCAAATAAGAGGCCAATGCCACCACGCCCGGCAAATTGATAAAATTGTTCTTTTATATTGCATAGTTTTTTTCCGTCTCAGTCCATATTAAATATCAAGTATAAGTCTATCTAAAAAAATTCAGAAACATATATTTTGATTTCCTACCTAACGGTGTTACAAATGTTGATGTCATAATTTAAGTTTTGTTCGTTCTGTAGCTCTGTTTCCTGTATCAACATGTTTGTTTACTACAGACTCGTACGATAGTCTTACGTTGTTACATCGTTTGTGACTAACAATGTTTCCTCAAGTCATTGAAATCAATCAGTCATGACCTGTCGATTAGATCTGATAACTTTATCAGTTTTTGTACAGAGCTTCCAACGAATTTTCAAGCTTTTATTTTCTAAAACAGAAATATGGAGGAAATTTTTTCAGCAATTTATGTTGTCGGCCTAATTTGTAGCGGATTATTTTTGCGACCTCATTACGCCTTCCTAAGTACTGTGTGTATGCCAGTATGATATAGTCTCCATCCGACGCTTACATTTCTGCAGCTATCGTTTGTTACTTATTCCTTCGGTATGTATTTCTGTAAATTCCTAGTCGCAATGACTTGAGCTTGTATCGCTGTCAGAGATACCTTAGTTTCTGCACGGGGACCTACGTACGTCACCAGTCGTTCGATGCTTGCAAATCGCAATGATACTCGCTGAGGTCACCCTCACGTTTATAGTGCAGTTGTTTCGTAATCCAACCTACTGTCTTGGTGTCCTTTAGTTCTGTCTCAGAACTTGGGACAGTTCCGGGTGTTTTTACTAGGTCGTGTGGTTTCTCATTTATGCATGCAGTTATTATTTGTGGAATAATGGGCTATTATTGTGCGAATACTGCTTCATACTCCAAAGCTGCTTTTCGTATAGCTGCTCAGTATGTAATAGTTTCCTGTTCTCTTTCACATTTGAGATAGTCAGCCTTTCAAAAGATGCTGAAGGATAATGTATGTCATACTTTGTGAAAGTCCCCCGAGTTTCCTCTGGGTGCCTGTTTTCGCTTAGTTAAGGAGGCAAAAGACGTCAGTGTATGCAGGGTGTCCATAAAATAATACTCTAGTTATAAATTTTGATAACATCAACTGTAATCGTTGCTGAGTGTTGGTTCCAGGTCACACTTAAAGAGTAACTCAGTTTTAGATAACCGTAAGTGCGAGTACAGCTGCGTTTTTTCTCACTTACAACTCCACATGCGTCACGTAATCAAAATGGAGACTTCTGAGCGTAAAGTACTTTGTGTTCTGCAATTTTCTAAGAGCGAAATTTCAGTTCAACGTGTGTGGACTAAAGTTTATGATCCCGCTTGTGGCAAAACATTCGCCGACGTTATAATCAGTTCGGTACGATCTGGTGTGTATGTAATGGGAAAAGCGTGGTTCAGCCTGGAACCTCATTGATTGGAATAGAATTTTCTTCAGAGATAAGACCCGCTTCCAACTGAGGTCCGGTGAACAGCGAAGACATGTCTCGAGACGCCCGGACAGCCGTGGGATATCAACCCGACTGTCGCCCGAAAAATACCTCTACAACAAGGAGTGATGGTCCGGGGTATCATTTCTTTTCTTAACAGGACCTCTTTGGTTGTATCCGCAGCACTTTTATAGCACAACCGTACGTCCAAGATATTCTGCGCCCCGTTTTGTTACCCTTCATGGTCACCCATCCTGGGTTTACATTTCAGCAAGATAATGCCCTCCCACACACAGCGAGAGTTTCTACGCTCGTCTTCGTGCTTGCTAAATCCTGCCTTGGCCAGCGACGTCGCCGGATCTCTCTCCAAATGAGAAAGTTTGGAGCATTATCGGCAGGGCTCTCAGACCATCTCAGTATTCTGAAGATCTCAAGCGCCAGTCCAATATAATTTGGCACGATATTCCCGAGGACGACATCCAGCAACTCAGTCAATGCCAAGCCGAATAACTGCTTACCCTGTAAGGACCAGAGGTGAACCAACGTGTTATCGACTTGCTCAGTTTTTCGTTCCCCTGATTAAAATCATCAATTTTTTCTCGTATTGTAATCATTTGTTCGCCTCCACATGTACATCACAGCTACCAATATTCGTCCCATTCGGATAATTCCTCCATGACGTGGCTGTCATTATTTTGTTTTGTTTTATTTTGGGGTGTACTTCCATAACTGTTTCAGGAGTAAATGCGCTAAATCCACCAGCTACTTTCTCAAAAAAATGTCTCATAAAGTTAACTCTTCGTAACAAAATGCTGTCTATCTTTATTTGGTCTCTCCTAATACAGCAAAATAGAATCAAAAGTACGTCCTTTCCGAAAGTACACAGTAATCCGCGCTACTATAATGGCTATGGCTCGCCTTCTTAATCGTCTGTTTGCGCCCTTAGCAGCCTGTCCTGAATTGCCATCGTTGACTCCTTTGTCTCACGGATAGAAAAACATCAATGAGGCACTGCTAGGCATTTTTTTGTACATGTGGTTCTACCAGGAGACGAGAGACTTCCAAGTACGAGCTTTTTGTATTCTCTGTTGTTCGTTTGGCATTTCAGATTGGCGTGATTGTGAAGAAAAATAACTTTATTAGGATCCACAGTCGGTTTCTTACTTTCTATAAACTCATTTTGTTTTCCGGATGTTGCAACAGTCCTCTCCCACCTTCCTTTCGTGACTAATGGTCTTTCAACTAAAGAGTTTGGTTAAAGTTACCAGAAGTTATCTTCATATTCGTGGGTTTCCATCAGAATCAGATAACTGATTTACACCGAAAACATTATGCAACAAAGCATTCAAAATCTCATTAATTTGCCACAAGGTGATTACATAAATACTATTGATTTTGACCGACGGTCAGAACTTGCGTTGACTCTCACCCCACTACGGGGACATGTGGAGGAGAACGCGTGTTGTAGATGTTGTAATCTATTGATGAAGGCATCTTGTTGCGTGACGGCGCTGAGTCAGCTTGCCGTATCACTGAGACTGAAAAACACATGCAAGAAGACAGAAATTGCTCCACTGTTTTTTCCTTCACTACGACCTCCTAGGATGTTGGTGTTCGTTTTGCTCTTGGAGATGACAGATATAACACGAGCGTTGCCACACGATGTAGAGTGACATCTAGAATCAAGCTATTTTCCCCTGTTACTAAGTACTAAGCCGAACATGTTTCGAATACTCAGTCTCATTTTCAAGTTCTTGAGACATAATAGGTTAGCGATACATTCATCTTCGCATGAAAGTCTCGGCATTTATTGGTTATTGTTAATTTCAATGACTATATAGAAAAGTTAATTTACGTGAACTAGCGTAAAATTATGTACGTCAGTAGTTATACACTAAGGCGACAAGTCATGGAGTACCCCTAATACCGTGTCGGACCAGCCTTTTGCCCGACACAGTGCAGCAACTGGACGTGGCACGGACTCAGCAAGTCGATGGAAGTTCCCCCGCAGAAATACTGAGCCATACTGCCTCTACAGCCACCCATAATTGTGAAAGTGTTGCCGGTGCACGATTTGCTGCACGAACTGACCTTTCAATTATAACCCAGAAATGTTCAATGGATTTGTCTCGAGCGATCTGCGTGACCAAATCATTCACTCGAATCGTACAGAATATTTTTCAAAGCAGTCGCGAACAGTTTGTGGCCGGATCACATGGCGCATTGTCATCTGTAAAAATTCCATCGTTGTTTATGAACACGAATGGCTGCATATGGTCTCCAGATATCCGAATATAACCATTTACATTCAACGATCCATTCATTTGAACCAGAGAATCCATTCCATTCCGTGTGAACACAGCCCACACCATTATCGAGCCACCAGCAGCTTGCATGGGGCCATGTGCCACACTTGAACCTGCCATCAGCTCTACCAACTGAGGTAGGGACTCATCTGACCAGGCTACAGTTTTCAGGTCGTCTAGGGTCCAACCGATTGGGTCACTAGCCCAGGAGTGTCGTTTCAGACGATGTGGTGCTGTCAGGAAAGGCACTCGCGTTTGCTGCCATAGGTCATTAATGCCAGATTTCGTCACATTGTCATAACGAATACGTTCGTCGTACGCCCCATATTGATTTCCGCTGTTATTTTACACAGTGTTGCTTGTCTGTTAGCACTGGCAACTCTACGAAAACGCCTGTACTCTCGGTCTATCTGTTGTCCGTAGTGAGAGGTAAAGACTGAAATTTTATATTCTCGTCACACTCTTGATACTGTGGATCGCGGGATATTGAAATCAGTAACGATTTCCGAGATGGAATGTTTCTTGCGTCTAGCTCCAACTACCATTCCGAGTTCAAGTCTATTAATTCCCTTCGTGCGGCAATAATCACGTCGGAAACCTTTTCACGTGAATCACCTGAGTACAAATGATACCAATGTCAATGTACAGTCCTTTTATACCCTGCTTTCGTGATGCTTTCGTGATACTACAGCCATGTTTATGTGTGCACATCGCTATCCCATGGCTCCTCCGCGTGGATGTGAAAGGATAAATGTTGCTGCAAGAGCTCGTTCTTGCATACCACGTTACAGAAGCACAAATATTATAGAAAACGAACAGGTTTATCACAGATGTCACACGTATACTAATGTTACCTCGGTAATTATTAATCTTGCTTAGAGCTATGTCAAAGGCGATAATCCGAATATTTAAAAAAACGCTCCGCCCGAACAGGCCACGAAGGCCCAATGGTATATACTTAAGGGGGATGAATATTGACTATATTTTGTGTATATTTAAACATCTGGTTGCAATAATTGGAATTTACATGATGCCATTTTCTAGGCAGTTCTATTTAATTGGGCATCTAACGATAGAATGTTAACCTTCCCGATATAAAACGCAACGGAACACAGTTTACCAAGCATAGCATTAAGCAGAAGAGAGACTGTAAGAAGCTTACGGGTAAATGGAGTCTTCCTTATAGGAATCATTCATGCCATGCCCGTGTTGGTGCTTTTTGTATAATTTGCGAGGCCTATGAATATTTCTTAAGCACTCAGATAGAACATTTTATCTGAGTGCAAATAGAAGGGTATTAACTGAATATTTGATAAGAGGTAACCATAGGAGACAGAATTATGCTATAGCTTGTTGCCACAGGATTCACTGATCGACCAACTATCTTTTTGCGGCCGAAAATCAGGTCAAATTAGAAATCAGCAACGATGTGGAACGCGCAAAACATTCGCATAGAATACTGCAGTTAAACTCGTAATGGGAGAATAACATCGCCTACTGCAGGCCATTATCACATTTAAACGCGAGATAAAAGAAAATGAAGTAATTTTGGGAGGCACCAATTGTTAAATTGACTCTATTCCGGAAATATTTTCTGTAAGACAAGCAAGTGCGCATCGAGGGTCATTAACACCATGTGATCCTATTAAGTGAATGTTGGCATGTTTTTTTTGTCATCAGTCTACTGACTGGTTTGATGCGGCCCGCCACGAATTCCTTTCCTGTGCTAACCTCTTCATCTCAGAGTAGCACTTGCAACCTACGTCCTCAATTATTTGCTTGACGTATTCCAATCTCTGTCTTCCTATACAGTTTTTGCCCTCTACAGCTCCCTCTAGTACCATGGAAGTCATTCCCTCGTGTCTTAGCAGATGTCCTATCATCCTGTCCCTTCTCCTTATCAGTGTTTTCCACATGTTCCTTTCCTCTCCGATTCTGCGTAGAACCTCCTCATTCCTTACCTAATTTTCAACATTCGTCTATAGCACCACATCTCAAATGCTTCGATTCTCTTCTGTTCCGGTTTTCCCACAGTCCATGTTTCACTACCATACAATGCTGTACTCCAGACGTACATCCTCAGAAATGTCTTCCTCAAATTAAGGCCGGTATTTGATATTAGTAGACTTCTCTTGGCCAGAAATGCCTTTTTTGCCTTAGCGAGTCTGCTTTTGACGTTCTCCTTGCTCCGTCCGTCATTGGTTATTTTACTGCCTAGGTAGCAGAATTCCTTAACTTCATTGACTTCGTGACCATCAATCCTGATGTTAAGTTTCTTGCTGTTCTCATTTCTACTACTTCTCATTACCTTCGTCTTTCTCCGATTTATTCTCAAACCATACTGTGAACTCATTAGACTGTTCATTCCGTTCAGCAGATCAATTAATTCTTCTTCACTTTCACTCAGGATAGCAATGTCATCAGCGAATCGTATCATTGATATCCTTTCACCTTGTATTTTAATTCCACTCCTGAACCTTTCTTTTATTTCCATCATTGCTTCCTCGATGTACAGATTGAACAGTAGGGGCGAAAGGCTACAGTCTTGTCTTACACCCTTCTTAATACGAGCACTTCGTTCTCGATCGTCCACTCTTATTATTATTCCCTCTTGGTTGTTGTACATATTGTATATGACCCGTCTCTCACTATAGCTTACCCCTACCTTTTTCAGAATCTCGAACAGCTTGCACCATTTTATATTGTCGAACGCTTTTTCCAGGTCGACAAATCCTATGAACGTGTATTGATTTTTCTTTAGCCTTGCTTCCATTATTAGCCGTAACGTCAGAATTGCCTCTCTCGTCCCTTTACTTTTCCTAAAGCCAAACTGATCGTCACCTAGCGCATTCTCAATTTTCTTTTCCATTCTTCTGTATATTATTCTTGTAAGCAGCTTCGATGCATGAGCTGTTAAGCTGATTGTGCGATAATTCTCGCACTTGTCAGCTCTTGCCGTCTTCGGAATTGTGTGGATGATGCTTTTCCGAAAGTCAGATGGTATATGTGAATAGTCGTTTTGTTGCCACTTCCCCCAATGATTTTAGAAATTCTGATGGAATGTTATCTATCCATTCTGCCTTATTTGACCGTAAGTCCTCCAAAGCTCTTTTAAATTCCGATTCTAATACTGGATCCCCTATCTCTTCTAAATCGACTCCTGTTTCTTCTTCTATCACATCAGACAAATCTTCACCCTCATAGAGGCTTTCAATGTATTCTTTCCACCTATCTGCTCTCTCCTCTGCATTTAACAGTGGAATTCCCGTTGCACTCTTAATGTTACCACCGTTGCTTTTAATGTCACCAAAGGTTGTTTTGACTTTCCTGTATGCTGAGTCTGTCCTTCCGACAATCATATCTTTTTCGATGTCTTCACATTTTTCTTGCAGCCATTTCGTCTTAGCTTCCCTGCACTTCCTATTTATTTCATTCCTCAGCGACTTGTATTTCTGACCGAGCGGGGTGGCGCAGTGGTTAGACACTGGACTCGCATTCGGGAGGACGACGGTTCAATCCCGCGTCCGGCCATTCTGATTTAGGTTTTCCGTGATTTCCCTAAATCACTCCAGGCAAATGCCGGGATGGTTCCTCTGAAAGGGCACGGCCGACTTCCTTCCCAATCCTTCTCTAATCCGATGAGACCGATGACCACGCTGTCTGGTCTCCTTCCCCAAACCAACCAACAACCAACCTTGTATTTCTGTATTCCTGATTTTCCCGGAACATGTTTGTACTTCCTCCTTTCATCAATCAACTGAAGTATTTCTTCTGTTACCCATGGTTTCTTCGCAGCTACCTTCTTTGTACCTATGTTTTCCTTCCCAACTTCTGTGATGGCCCTGTTTAGAGATGTCCATTCCTCTTCAACTGCACTGCCTACTGCGCTATTCCTTATTGCTGTATCCTTAGCGTTAGAGAACTTCAAACGTATCTCGTCATTCCTTAGTACTTCCGTATCCCACTTCTTTGCGTATTGATTCTTCCTGACTAATGTCTTGAACTTCAGCCTACTCTTCATCACTACTATATTGTGATCTGAGTCTATTTCTGCTCCTGGGTACCCCTTACAACCCAGTATCTGATTTCGGAATCTCTGTCTGACCATGATGTAATCTAATTGAAATCTTCCCGTATCTCCCGGACTTTTCCAAGTATACCACCTCCTCTTGTGATTCTTGAACAGGGTATTCGCTATTTCTAGCTGAAACTTGTTACAGAACTCAATTAGTCTTTCTCCTCTTTCATTCCTTGTCCCAAGCCCATATTCTCCTGTAACCTTTTCTTCTACTCCTTCCCCCACAACTGCATTTCAGTCGCTCATGACTATTAGATTTTCGTCCCCCTTTACATACTGCATTACCCTTTCAATATCCTCATACACTTTCTCTATCTGTTCATCTTCAGCTTGCGACGTCGGCATTTATACCTGCACTATCGTTGTCGGTGTTGGTCTGCTGTCGATTCTGATTAGAACAACCCGGTCACTGAACTGTTCACAGTAATACACCCTCTGCCCTACCTTCCTATTCATAACGAACCCTACACCTGTTATACCATTTTCTGCTGCTGTTGATATTACCCGATACTCATCTGACCAGAAATCCTTGTCTTCCTTCCAGTTCACTTCACTGACCCCTACTATATCTAGATTGAGCCTTTGCATTTCCCTTTTCAGATTTTCTAGTTTCCCTACCACGTTCAAGCTTCTGACATTCCACGCCCCGACTCGTAGAACGTTATCCTTTCGTAGATTATTCAATCTTTTTCTCATGGTAACCTCTCCCTTGGCAGTCCCCTCCCGGAGATCCGAATGGGGGACTATTCCGGAATCTTTTGCGAATGGAGAGATTATCATGACACTTCTTCAATTACAGGCCACATGTCCTGTGGATACACGCTACAGAAACTTATTTACCTTTATCATAGACACAGTAAATCGTAAGCTATATTTTATCTCATAATCCGCACCCAGTCCAAAAAGTAGTGATAATGTGGGCCATGAATATACTCGTATTTCCCCAGTATCTACACGTACGGTGTTACGTCCATAGACGAACACATACAAAACAGGTAGAACAGGTCACATTGAGAAACAAGATTTTATATTAAGTGTCCACAGACTGAAGCTGCTACCAGCTGAGAGCGAATGTACTTATAATACGGGCACGGATGTTGATGGATTGAGTGGATACCCTGGATCACATGGGTACAGCTCTCAAACCCATTCATAAAGTCTAAGTTCCACATTCAGTCACAACGCAAAAGAAAACCGGAAGAATAATACCACAGTAGGGAATGAAAATATTCGTCCTAAGAAGGGTGCAATGTATTATTCGTACAATAGCGATGTGTTCCATAAGCCAGAGCATGTAGCTTCATCTTAATTGCAAACAGAACGCTGACCGAAGACAAGTAGGACGAACGAATGACTACTTCAGAGTGCATACCACCGATCGAGTGCAGAAATTTAACCGCTGTGAATCGAGTTCTCGCGGCAAGACGTATTTGAATAAACACAAAGAGCACTGCTTGAGACATGACTCTCGTCGAGCTACCTGGTATTGCAAAGAGCAGCATGACGCGAAGAGCAGAACCGTTACAATTTAATCGTTATATGAGCAGTTTAAGCGTGAAAAAAAGAAATTGACATAGAAATCATAGATTCACTTTATTCATTGAGCGTACTTCTTCTAGACTGTCTGCCGGCCGGAGCGGCCGAGCGGTTCTTGGCGCTACAGTCTGGAACAGCGCGACCGCTACGGTCGCAGGTTCGAATCCTGCCTCGGGTATGGATGTGTGTGATGTCCTTAGGTTAGTTACGTTTAAGTAGTTCTAGGGGACTGATGACTGCAGCAGTTAAGTCCCATAGTGCTCAGAGCCATTTGAACCATTTTTCTGGACTGTCTATGGTTTGCATACATGGCCAAACCCTGTAGTAAATCCAGTATGTGGTCTCTGTATGTATATCTGATGCTCTACATTTTTCTCTGCGGCAGGTTTTATCACAACGACTGCGTCACAAATAAAATGATTTTATATGAAATGTCACCTCCACAGTAAACTTTAGGACGCACTAGAAGTTATTGTGCAACGAGGGTCATGCTTAGAATTCAAAGCTTGAATAAGATATGAATAACGGAAAATAAGTTACTACAGGAGCTGGGATTATACGTGTGCAATGGGGTCCCCGCGAAAGGCACGGCTTGTGTAGCACGAGACCACCTCCCTCCATCAACCCGCATCCCCCTCGCCACCCTACCTCGCGACATAAGAGTCGCTTACTTCCGCCCTTCCTGCGACGGCTGTATCGTGTTTACACGCCCGAGAGTGGCTCCATTTCGCTTGCCTGCGTTCCACCGGCATCCATTGTGTGTGTTATGAGGCGCAAACAAAGAGGAACAAACACTTTCTCGTCACCTCGGAACGAGATATTCACCTTCCTTTGGATTTTCCGACTACGCCGTCTCATGAATTGTATTGTGCTGTGAGCAAACGCGTGACTCATCGCAGAAGGATGCTTTCACTTAAGAAACTTGTAGTCAAGGTCTTTTTTTAAAAAAAATTGATGTATATATTGTGCAAGTAATCTACCCACAACCTGTCTGATAAGGACTTCTTGGCAAGTTTTAGATTTCTGTCAGCCGTTGTAGCGTGCTCGGATAGCTCAACTGGTTGAGCAACGTTGAAGGATACCATCGCTGTACATATTTCCTCAGTTGCTTAAATACAGTTTTATATAATAAGTAAATGTTTGAGAGTTCTCGAAGAGTCACATACACACAGAGAGGCTTCTAATTTTGTGGTGTGCAATGACTGACTTATTTAAAACGTTCGCACTTCTGTTTCACGGAGACAAATGGTGAATGGTTGACGAAACAGAGACCAAAGATTTTCCGCAATTTCGCTTATCAATGACATTCTGGCATCAACCTCGCTTACTTTTTTTCTGTAACTATGGTATTTTCTCCGGCAGAATAACAAATCTGTGCGAGACTAATTCAATGAAGTAACGTTTTACTTGAGTTGACACGAACATAACGGGGTAAATGTACAGAGAAAATTTAGATTTTTGTGCTGTTGTCGCAGCCATTTGAATGGTTTGCCGCACATAAGTTTACTTCACTTTTCGTCGAGTGTGGCATAAACATCACGTACTGCTCCCCTCGGCAGTGCTTCTTTCCACGGAGATAGGTTTACATTTCGGGAAGGTACGACAATCAGACCACTTCCACAAAAACAGCACAGATATACCCAAATTCAATGTGGACCACCTGACGAAAAAGTGAAGTACCCAGAAGGTGAGACGGAAATGAAACATTGTAGGTTCAGATTGTAAGTTATGTGATGTTACTACAGTGATTCAAAACTGAATGACGTTTATGAATGACTTGACAATATGATCACACATACCAGTATGATGTTACACTTCCTCTAGTCTGTATGGATGCACTGATTCGGTTGGAGAGGGTGCCATAAGGCCGCTACAGTCTCTCCTGAAACAAAGCGGCCCAAGTTCTTGACATTTTGGATGCTGGCATTTGGACAAAGTTGACGTCAGAGTTGGCCTCCCGAATGATCTGTCGGGAACGCTTCGGGGGATCTTCATGTCCACGGGAATAGCTCAACATTGCACACATTAAAGAGACACGTGCCACGTGTGGACGAGCATTGTCCTGTTGGAAAATGACACCACTATCCTGTCGCATGAGAGATAACATACCAGGTTGTAAGATGTCCGTAACGGGCCACTGTATCGCCACTATACCCTCAATCACTGTCATTCATAACCTGAAACCATATTCCAGAACTCCTAACGCCATGAGTAACACCTCTAGGCCTCTCTAAAATATTGGAGGATAGAGCAGAGACGACCCATCGCTGAACGCAAGGCAACGCCATTATCAGCAGAAAATGCTTCCCGATAATGACACAACTCCAAATGCAAAAGTTGGAGTCGCGGTATTAATGGCAGTCTACACATAGGAAAGTTGTTCCTAGTCTGGCTCCTGCTCGTCTCCAACCAACAGTGTGGGATGACGCACAATGTTTCAGGGAGTGTGTTACTTGATGTGGGGTAGCTGGTGCAGATGTGATGAGGTTTCCATGTGCTTGGTGCACAATATGGCGATCCTCCCTTGTCGTGGTCAGATGGTCGACTGACAACTTGGCGACGAATGTGCCTGCCTCATGCTCCCATGCGGTCTAACATCAGTCTACTGCCAAATCCGTCTGCCCACAAATTTAGATATGGCACGATTCTGTCAGCCTATTACATGGATACTTACAAAGAGGCCCCTTTGAGACTCTGATGTGCTGGTAACTTTGGTCTCACAAGAGTGGCAGCATCTCACTGTCCTTCATAGTGATAACCGTACATCTGGTACTGTTCACGCACCTTATATCTCTACCAGGCCTGGTAACAGCACTAATGCACTGTCATGGCCGTTGTACCTGCCACACAGAATTACAGCTCTAATCATTTACATACCCACCGAGGTACGTAAACGCGAAGTTAAACTGATATCCGACCATATCTTCTGAGCCGGCCGCTATGGAACAACGGTTCTAGGCGCTTCAGTCCGGAACCTAGCTACTGCGGTCGCAGATTCTAATCCTGCCTCGGGCATGGATGTGTGTGATGTCCTTAGGTTAGTTAAGTTTAGGTAGTTCTAAGTCTAGGGGACTCATGACCGTAGTGCTTAGAGCCACTTGAACCATATCATCTGTATGCTTCACATTGTTTGTCAGGCAATATATTTCGACCCCGTAGAATCTTGCCAGACACACAAAAGTTATTTTACACAGTCTTATTTCTTCAGTCATATACGGCTTGGACTTATTAGTATCTTATGTTTTACCAAGTATTTCCGACTATAGCTATAGTCTACTTTGCTTTCAATACTAGAACAGTACGCGCCGAAGACGTCATGAGCGCCAACGAAATTGGCTTATTTTACCACTCCTTACCAACAAAAAATCTCTAAAGAGATAATTATGTGTTTCCTGTGGTGGATTATTTATCAATGTAAGAACATTACCAGTCCAATATAAGGTGAGCATAAAGGCGAGGGGCGTAGGCACTTCTTCCTCCCCCCCCCCCCCCCCCCCCATATACACTCTCAGTGTACAATGTGTACCTACAAAAGTAAGTTTTGTCATGAAATAGTCAGACAACTATAACAATCTTTAGCGAGATCGAAAATGAAGTTTCATTTTCAGTTTTTGAATGCACTGCTTAACGCCAAACTTCGTTTAACATGAAAAAAAGATTTCTATCGCGCGTTCGCGTTAAACGTTTTCACTGTATTTTGATTACTGTACTGTCCAGTCCATTAATGTTGGCGCCTGTCAAAAGCCTGATTAACCACCTGCCTCCTTTTGCAGCACTGACCGCTGCGTGACACGCACTAAGAGTCAGTGAGGTTCTGGAAGGCACCAACAGGGACGTGGAGCCATGCAGACTCCAATACCGTGTACAGCTGTGCTAATTGCTCGGTTGAAGATTCATGACGCGAACAGCCCTAGCGAAGTGGTCCCACAGGGGAGTTAGTTGGACAGGGGAGTATGGTGAACTCATCCTGGTGCTGTGCGAACCACACACGTACACTGCGAGCTGTGTGACACAAAGCATTGTCCTGCTGGTACGTGCCATCGTGAAGAGGAAAAACGATCTGCCTGTACACATTGACATGCTCCCAGAGGATAGATGCCTTTTACCTTCTAGAATGACGAGATCACCCAGGGAATGCAATAAAAACATTCCCCAGACCATAATGCTCCCTCTCCGGCCTGGACTCCAGCGACGATGATTGCAGTGTCTTTGCCTTCAGTTCGATGGAGCATAATACATGATTCATCCGAAAAGGCCACCTGTCGCCATTCAGTGCAAGTCAATTCGCAGTACTGGCGAGCAAATTCCAGCTTTCGCCGCCGATGAACGGCAGTCAGCGCAGATGCTTGAACCAGGCGCCTGCTGCGGAGACCCATACGCAGCAACGTTCGTTGAATTGTCGCTGAGGGGAGATTGTTGATTGCCCCCTAATTCATTTGGCCAGTCAATTGCACGTCTGTTCTCTCGTACACACCCCCGCAGCAGTAGTTTACCTCTGTTATTTATGGCTCATGGTGGCGCCAGTTTTGGATAGCACCATTTTCCAATGCACGGCGGCATTCGGTCAGTTCACAGAACGTTGTTTGGATGTCCATCCTTGTCACTGGAGGACTAGGGGACTACGGCCGTTCAATATTGTAAGAAAATGAAATACCTATAGCCGTCATTAAGATGTCATCTATCGTGTAGCTACCAGTTTCGGCGCTTCAGTGCACCACCTTCGGACCTAAGTTGATGCTGAAGGGGTTATCACGATCCATATATGCAATGCATCAGAGACCAACACAACTGGTTTACGCAGACTACCTGTAACTGTGATGTCTCTCCAACCATCGATAGATTTAGCCGTTTCGGAAACACTTCCATCCGTGACCCGAAAGCCAATGATCTTCTGGACGTCAGATAAATCGCTCCGTTTCCGCATTACCATAACGGCTGCACCATTTCCGCGTCCCCCAGACATGCTTTACGTACTATATCTGCTAGTGCTGCTACCTGCCATCTTCTAGTGCTTACTGCACGTTGACATCGAACAAATGTGTTTGTCCGTTGTGGCTGAACCGTGTAGTTGCGTGAAAGTCAGTCATCCCACCATATTTGCACTGGTGAGACAAAACATTCTGAGCATCTGCTTAAAAATTTATTCACGTCTGGAACGCAGTACAGTAGCGATTCTGCGTGACATGGGTTAGAAAAGTCTTTGGTAGTTTTCGGGAGTCTATGCACAGGTCATGCTGTTCCCACGAATTTGTGGTTATGGAGCTTCCGTCCGACAGCGTCACAGATGTGTTCCATTCGGTTCATATCAAGCGAATCTGGTTGCCAAAACACGCATCTTAGTTCACTATCATATTCTTCAAAACATTATAAAACCATTCTCGTCTTGTGACAAGGAGATGCACCTTCGTGGGAGACATCTGGCATGTAGGGATCCACAAGTGGTCCGCGATAACGTTCACGTAGTCGACATCTATGGTGGTGCCTTAGAAGCCCATTTGAATGTCAAATGGCTCTGAGCACAATGGGACGTAACTTCTGAGGTCATAAGTCCCCTACAACATAGAACTAATTAAACCTAACTAACCTAAGGACATCACACACATCCCTGCCCGAGGCAGGATTAGAACCTGCGACCGTAGCAGTCGCGCAGTTTCAGACTGTAGCGCCTAGAACCGCTCGGCCACTCCTGTCGGCAGTGAATGTCACCCGGGACGTAATATTGCCCTCTACCTGTCCGCTCCCACGGGGCGGTGTGTGTTCCGAGCAGCCGTTTGCCTGTGTGACGGCGTATCCGGACAAGAATATCGACCTGGTGTAGGAAGAAACGTGACTCACTCGACCAGGTGCCATGCTCATTGATCCACGTTTCAGTCCTTGTCGCCTAATCGTGGTTTCGCCGTCTTTCAGCCACTTCATATGCCTGCGAACAACCGACCATCTTCATCGTTCCGGAGATGCTGGCTCCCAGGCCTCGGATCATAGCAACCCGCCCCGCTTATGTCAGCGGATTTCCCCGTTTGTGGCCTGTACCGCCGCTAGAATGATCCCCTTTACCTCTCTGTTATGCCTGTATACACTGCTTGAAAAAGTGCGACATCGTCAAGCACAAGTTTATTTTATTGGCAAGTGATGGGATGGCTAGGTGTAAATGATAAAAAAATCGTATCAGTGGAAAAGCACGTTAGAGTAAAGGGTGTCCAAACATTCGCATCAACCCACAGCTGAAATGCTGGTTGCCTTGGGGATGGAAGTACTGAGCAAAGAGGGCTTGAAGACCATTCGGAACAAAAATAAATTTTAAATACACTTTATTACAATGACGATGTTCCTTGACAAATACATGTAAGTAAACAGTACAATGAAAACTGTCAACAGAAGACAAATGGAATAAGTGTCAGTATCGACGCTACCGACTAATCGGGACCCTTCACATGCTAGACTGGTCAAGGAATTGAGCCGCCATCTCATTCTAAAACACACACACAAAATAATGTTAAAGTGCGTTTGATAACAACTAATCAGATTTACACCTTACATACTGCTATTAACCACAAGAACCTCTTTTCTCGAAATACGATTAAATTTAAATTGAATGCAATTAACTCCCAGTAATTTCTAATGGCACGCGTGTTTGAAAAGGCGAGAAAAAGGCGCACCTCATCGTAATTACTAGCAAAATCAGTTGGTACAAACGGACACCCACCAAAATTTTACAGTAAGGTGTCCGAAATTTAACGAACACGCAAGCGCTTGCATGAAACTGAAAGCTTCACACTTGTCAACAAATTTAAAGAAATACTTGATTTTGAGTAATTTATATTAGCGCAAGTGCATTCACGCTTGATCTAGGGGACACAGGCTGAGTTAGTGTAATACCCCAAAGTCAACAATTAAATAATGAGTGAACATGTGTTTAAGCAACATCAAAATTAATAACTTAATAAAAACCAAATTCTTCAACAAGTGAGGTAAATGGCAATATCCGTTGCATGCGAAACCGCTTCGCCGTATAAAAAAAATGCAGAATGCAGCAGAATTAGTTGACAAATTTCCCTTACCAACTACTTCGATTCCGATTCCCAGTCAATGGAATCACAAGCGGGTAGTGCACTGCAGAATGGTTTTATGAACTAAAAAATTTAAAACAGAACAGTTCTTAAAAAATAATTACAAGAACCAAAAATATTAAGGGATTTAAACATCTTATCAAGACAGTTATCAGCTAATAAGTACTTCATAAAATGCATGAGACTCAAAAGCTGACTTTTATTCCGGCCGGTTTCGGTCATAAACTGTGTTCACGCTTGTCAGGAAATTAATCTGAAACCTACATTACATATCAAGATAAATTTTTCGCCGACTGCAAACGTAGTTTATGACCAAAGCCGGGCGGAATAAAATATAAATGAAGTCAGTATTTGTGTGTCACACATTTCATAAAATACTAAGGAAGGCTGAGTTGCACCACACACAATTCAGCTGTCTAAGAAATGCCTGTGCGATCCCAGAAAGCGAGATCTACACCAGCCAGTACAGCGAGGAACAGCATTCATAGCACCGTCGGTTAAAACCACTGAGGAGGTTGAAAGAATTCGTCGCCACGCAGGCTACCTTGCATGAGGACCACAACGTGCGACATAACGACGATAATCACCAGGAAAGTTCCAAGACGTGCTCACACGTAGTAAAAGCCGGCAAACTGCTAGGAAACGCAAGTTGATGTCGGTGTGAGAGGCGCCTTCCCCCAGTGGCGGGACTATCTGCTGGCGGCTGTCCCCCAAGAACGCTGCTACGGCGGTAAATGGCGGGCAGCTTACTCCGCGCAGCCGGTACCACTCTTCTGCCAAGGCCAGCACGCTTCGTTTGCTCCAGGATGGAGAGCGGCGACGAACCACGGATCCAGGCAAAGTCGCTCTGCTCATAGACCAACCTCACAGTCTGACAGCCCAACTGCCAGAGAACAAAGTCGCTGCCGGCGCGGCCTGCCAGGCCGCTAGTCACGCCCTCCGGCCAGATGAATACTACTGAGTTTGTGAGGCGACCTTTCGATACTCGGCATGATTCGACAGCGTACGCCCTCTAAAGCAAACGGTCATGAATGTACACTACTCGCCATTAAAATTGGTACACCACGAAGATGACGTGCTACAGACGCGAAATTTAACCGACAGGAAGAAGATGCTGTGATATGCTTTTCAGAGCATTCACACAAGGATGGCGCCGGTGGTGACACCTACAACGTGCTGACATGAGGAAAGTTTCCAACCGATTTCTCATATACAAACAGCAGTTGACCGGCGTTGCCTGGTGAAACGTTGTTGTGAAGGAGAAATACGTACCATCACGTTTCCGACTTTGATAAAGGTCGGATTGTAGCCTATCGCGATAGCGGTTCATCGTATCGCGACATTGCTGCTTGCGTTGGTCGAGATCCAATGACTGTTAGCAGAAAATGGAATCAGTGGGTTCAGGAGGGTAATACGGAACGCCGTGCTGGATCCCAACGGCCTCGTATCACTAGCAGTCGAGATGACAGGCATCTTATCCAACGGCTGTAACGGATCGTGCAGCCACGTCTCGATCCATGAGTCAACAGATGGAGACGTTTGAAAGACAACAACCATCTGCACGAACAGTTCGACGACGTTTGCAGCAGCATGGACTATCAGTTCGGAGACGGTGGCTGCGGTTACCCTTGACACTGCATCGCAGACAGGAGCGCCTGTATTGGTGTACTCAACGACAAACCTGGGTGCACGAATGGCAAAACGTCATTTTTCGGATGAATCCAGGTTCTGTTTACAGTATGATAATGGTCGCATCCGTGTTTGGTTACATCGCGGTGAACGCATATTGGAAGCATGTATTCGTCATCGCCATACTGGCATATCACCCGGCGTGACGGTATGAGGTGCCATTAGTTACACGTCTCGGTCACCTCTTGTTCGCAATGACGGCACTTTGAACAGTGGATGTTACATTCCAGATGTGTTACGACCCGTGGCTCTACCCTTCATTCGATCCCTGCGAAACCCTACATTTCAACAGGATAATACACGACCGCATGTTACAGGCTCTGGATACAGAAAATGTTAGACTGCTGCCCTGGCCAGCACATTCTCGAGATCTCTCACCAATTGAAAACGTCTGTTCAATGGTGGCCGAGCAACTGGCTCGTCACAATACGCCAGGCACTACTCTTGATGAACTGTGGTATCGTGTTGAAGCTGCATGGGCAACTGTACCTGTACACGGCATCCAAGCTTTGTTTGACTCAGTTCCCAGGCGTATCAAGGCCGTTATTACGGCCAGAGGTGGTTGTTCTCGGTACTGATTTCTCAGGATCTATGCACCTAAATTGCATGAAAATATAATCACATGTCAGTTGTAGTATAATATATTTGTCCAATGAATAGCCGTTAATCATCTGCATTTCTTCTTGGTGTAGCAATTTTAATGGCTAGTAGTGTACCTAACGGCATCCTACCATACACTGTCCCAAACATCTGGCACCTTTTGTTGCAATTAGACAATGGCTCTTGCAGAATCTGGAGAACTAGTGAGTTCCCGCTTCATCATCTCCCATAAGTATGGTGCAAAAAGACAGCCATAATTGGGAAAAAAAACGTGTCTGTTCAGTAGGTGATCGGTTTCGGTTTAACGTCCATTTTCGAACCAATCAAAGTCTGGAAAGTTAAATGTACTTCCAAAACAGTAAATAATGGCGATACATATGACCCCGGGCCCAAGTAATTAGCACTGAAGTTCGTTAACAATGCGGACTTGGGACCGGTTATACATATACCGGAATTATTTACTGTTTTTTGATGTACATTTAACATAGCAAGCTTTGGTTGTTTCGAAAACGGGTATTAACCCGAAGCCGTTCACTTACTGAATGAACGTGTATTTTGTTCGCAGGTCTGGCTGTCTTTTTGCATCATCATTCAATAGGAGTTGCTCTCCCATAACATCCAGCATGCTGGAAGTATGTTTGCCCCTTAAGTGTTTTGTTATCGAGAAATTCTGTGATTCTGCTGGCCAGGGCAATTGCACACCACGAAGAGATTATTGCTTCGCTGCGGACGTGTGTAGACGTGCATTGTCTTGCTGAGAAAGAGCACATCACCTGCTTGTCGAAGACATGGCAGTACCACGGGGGTAGCAGCCTTTGCATCGTAGCGGTCACTAGTTACTTTACCATGCAGAATCACCAAATATCTAAATATGACAGCTAGTTTTAACTGATACATACATGCGCCGCCATACAAGTGCACATTCATCACCCGCATACAGACAGAATGAAAGCAACTAAGCCTTTTTCCACTCTACAGTCGACTCATTCGACAAACCAGATTGGCCGTGCTCGGTGGTATAATGGTGATGGTGATAGCCTGGACAGAGGCACACGTAACTTATTCCTGCTGCAACCGGACATTTCAAACTGGTCCTTGGAGACACAATGCAATACTATCCGAGTTTCTACCCTGGATGATGATCGGTAGTCGCCGTCGATCATGGCGTGCTTCATTACTTCACCGACGTCCAGAACCTGGTCTACGGGTGAGAGAATGGTCCACAGACGATTGCCGAAAACTACGGTTCATCGCACATACACTGTGCCCAACATGTGCAGCAATCCATAGATCCGTCCATCCAGCTTCCCGCTGGCCTATAACGCGACCCCGTTCGACTGGCTGAAATTGTTCAACAAAGAACGTACTCGTTGGTGGGGCACGCTTGTACCCCCGAATCAATAATGGCGAACATTTTTCTCCTCTAAACTCAACACAACTACTGCGTAAAGAGTCATAACAGAGGGTGCACAGACAGATCTGCACCATCTGACTGCCGATGGCCGTGACAAGTGAATCACTGGCACAACACTTCAGTATGCACATACTATACCCTGGTGCCACTGGACACAGTCCTTGAGGATACTGCATTTTTTTTTCCTGCCCGTGTACTTATTATGTAACGTGCCCGTATGGCTAACGGGCGGCATACTGTCTCAGGACAGGGAATGATCGTAATGTTCTGGTTCATCAGTGTATGACAGAACGAATGAGTGCACTTCCACCACTGCACTCTTTCTTTTTCATAAATCAGAGCAATGGAATTCAAGGAGAACATATGGACATAGTTTTATCAGATCTTTTTCATACCTAAGACTATTGCATCGTTTCGTCACTTCAGTTATGCCGTTTATAGCATCAATCGAATGGTCTCGTGCCCGTGATTTTCGTTGGTGATAATTTCTGGAGTAGGAAAATATGTAAGACGGGAGCAGGTTTTCTGCGTGATTTCCTCTGGGACGTATGAAGGGGACGGGCGTGATGATCCCTGTCAGGTGCCCTGCAGTTCCGACCTATCCGCGCCTCGTGCGTTTCTTCTCGGGCGTTGAGAGCACGCAGTCCTCTCGTAATTTCCCGCGGGGACTGGCACGATCTCTTATTGCCCCGTCTGTCCCCTTAAGCGCGTGTCTGGCTGAAAGGACAGGAAACATTGCAAGCCTTCGAGGTAAACTGATAAAACCGCCTCATCCTTGCCTTAATGAACAAACAAAGCGAAGACTGAAACAGTTTATGCAATATCGAGGCATTGCGACACATCATGGAATACAGTTCATAGCCAAACATTTTCCTTGCCTATATCAGTTTCATAACATTTCGTGTTACTCCTGGCGGGCTGACCATTAGTACAGTAAGACACAACATTTGTGTCTACATCTGCACCTATGTAAATCTGCGTGAAGTGTGTGGCTGAGTTCACTTTTCATTTTGACGTAAACTTAGGTTCCATTTACGGTTGGAACATGAAACAGGGATGGATCCGAAGCCTCATTACGAACTGTTATTTGCCAATCTGATACACGATTTCTTCATTTTATTGTCATACAACAGAGAAGGAATCGCTGACACTGCAACTGAGAGTACAAGGTAGGTTCACATCAGAGATACCCTTGTTGGTTTTCGCAAAAGCTTGAGACACCCGCTTTTGTAAACCGAGTAACTGAGGTTAACGTTCACGTTAGTGGTGTGGTTAAAACGGTTTATATCACACACACACACACACACACACACACACACACACACACACACACACACACACACACTAAACATGACATTATTCCTTCTTTGAAAAAAATTCATGCATTAAAGATTACACGCAGGTTTCCAAAATTATAGACTTGACATCAGATTCGTAAGGTCAAGTTCAGTTCAGTATTTCTGGTATACTATTAACTCAAATAAACACGTGCTTACAATTTAACTTTCGCTGCCTGAGAGAACCAACACGAAATAAAAGTGATCGTAAAACAATGAAACAAAGTGTAAACATTTGTAAGGAGTTGCGGATGAGACACAGCGAATAAACCATTGAAATAAATACATTTTAATTTCCACATGTGAAGGTAACATTTGTTAATTCGATAAAGTGCTTACGTTCCAAGTTTGGAACGTTCCGCAGTGGGATGACCGTCTGTAGCCACGAGAGGCTGGGCCAGAGATTGCTCTACGGCTACCCGAAACATCTGAGGTGGAATGCTGGCCACCTATCTCGCCAAGCTCATCTACAACCTCCAACGTGTGTTAGTAGTGTCCCGCTGATTTATCCTGTCCTTCCGATAACTCCAGAGCCAGAAATAGCACGAGTTCAAATCTGGTTATCTTGGTGGCAACGCAGTTCAGAGCGATCGACCAATGAAAAGATTGCACCCTAAGTGCATTACGAAGTAACAATGTGAGGTGAAGCTCCACCGCGCGTCAAAACAACTGAGTCCAAAGCACTTCTCTCCCGTAGAGCAGGGATCACATGCGGCCATTGAACATGTTCGAGATTCGCCCAAAGTCAATGTATTTTGTGCAATATCCCGATCATCTGAAACTTCCCGGCAGATTAAAACTGTGTGCCGGACCGAGACTCGAACTCGGGACCTTTGGAAGGTAGGGGACGAGGTACTGGCAGAAGTAAAGCTGTGAGGACGGGGCGTCAGTCGTGCTTGGGTAGCTCAGATGGTAGAGCACTTGCCCGCGAAAGGCAAAGGTCCCGAGTTCGAGTCTCGGTCCGGCGCACAGTTTTAATCTGCCAGGAAGTTTCGTATCAGCGCACACTCCGCTGCAGAGTGAAAATCTCATCCCGATCATCTGTTTACGGCCCACTCTTCTTTGTGGAGACAGGGTTAACGGTCAGCAGTATCTCGCTATGTTATAAAAGTAGTTGTTCCAGAGGCTGAACGAAGACAACTCCATTTTCCCACAAGACGGGGCACCCCCTCACTGAAGTCGTCAAGTGAGTGACTATCTGAATGAAACTCTACCGAACCGCTGAACTGGTCGTCAAGGAGCTGACGACTTAGCATGTCTCAACTGGGCTTCACGGTTACCGGATTTGACACCCTCTGACTTCTTCCTGTGGGGTTTCGTTAAAGACGACGTTTATGTACCACCTCTCCCACAGGACCTGGAAGAGTTGAAGAACCGGATCCGTACTGCCATAACATCAGTGTCGAACGACATGCTTTCCCGAGTATTGAATATCGATGTGATACTGTTCGCGTCGCTGATGGAGGACGTATTGAACATCTGTAATCTGAACTTGAGAGATTCGCGAATATGTGTGTAAACTTTCATATTCGTATGTCTTAAAGCTTAATAAATATATGCATTCGAAATACGTATAGTCTTTTTGAAACACCGTGTGTAAACGTCCATACATTGCAGATCACTGTAAAGTGCATGATACAGGGTACTTACCACCTTTTTACACGTTACGGTTTCTTCCCCTCTCACTCGTGTAGGGAGCGTGGGAAGAATAACTGCTTAAAATACCCTCAATTATGTCTTTGCGGACCAAAAAAAAAAGGATAATGGTACTTTGTAAATAGACTTTCGCGGGATGGCTATCATTCCTCTTCAAGCATTTGCCAGTAGGAAAACTTTAACATTTCCCTGACGCTCTTCCGAATGACAGACACGCTGTGACCGTCCATGTTTTACCTTTTTGTATATTTTCAGTCTCCCCTGTAAGTGCTATGAGTGCCATAGACATACGTAGTATTCTAGGATTGGTTGCAAAATTCTTTCATAATTAATAACTTTTCTAAACTGACTGCATTTCCTCGGTTCTTTGTCAGTAGAGACAGTATGGATCCCCTTCCTCTCTAATGCTATTCCAGAATTTCAAGCATTTCGTCATCTCACTTGATAATATATAAATAGTTGCAGGGAATGTTATAACTTCTGCCCAACTGCACGGAGATATTTGATGGAGATGATGGTCCCCACTACCACACAAACTCTCCGTCTCAACATCCAGCTCCACTGCTACGTTCTAGACATGGTACCTCTTCATGATCTCGCAGCTGGTGTTGCAGCAGGATGAAGTACAGTCACTGTAGTGTAAACATACAGTGTGTACTCTGATGAGCCAGAACATTATGACCACTGCACACAGCGAGATTGAATACGTGGTCGCGTTGCAGGCACGTGACACGTTAATGGATGGATGTAAATAGAGCAGAGAGGAATAGGGAATCATTCTATCAACGATACGAACGTCAAATGTGGAAATACCCTGCCGTATGTGGCTTTGACAGATTGTTACGGTCCGGTGTATGGACACGAGCATCCCAGGAACGGTGACTGTCGAGAGCATCTATGGAAAGGTGTTGACAGACTTAGAAAACATTAGTAGGCGACTACGCCTTGGCAGGCCACGTCCCATCACTTAACGTAGAGGTCGAGACTCGGTCACTCCCTAAGGCAGGACATGTGAGGATCTGTGGTAGAGATGAACAATCCTGGTGCAGGCACGGGTGCTCCAGAGTCCACTGTTGGACGCACGTGGGGGTCCTCAGCAGATGCCCCTTACATGATCCCATGTCACCTAACAACATCGTCAGTTGCGATTCCAGTGGGAATGGGATCAAGAATGGACCATAGGTCAATTGGAACGCGTCCGCTGGACAGATGAATCAAGTTTCTTCTTATACAGGGTCCATGGTCTTGTCTGGAAATACTATCATCCAGGTGAATGGATGCTCGATACATGCATCTCGTCACGGAGAAAATTTGTGGTAAGCTCCTATGGGACCAAACTGCTCAGTTCATCGATCCCTAGGCTCACACACTACTTAACCTATCTAAACTAACTTACGCTAAGGTCAACACACACACACACACACACACACACACACACACACACACACACACACACACACACACACCTATGCCCGAGGGAGGACTCGAACCTCCGACGGGGGAAGCCGCGCGAGCCGTGGCAAGGCGCCCTTGACCGCACGGCTACCCCGCGTGGCATCACGCCATGGACGCAGCCCCGTGAAGGTGTAGTATTACGTTATGGGACACATCCGCCTGGACCTCTACGGGACCAGTGTTACTAACCGAAGGCACCACGAGATCTGTGGACGACATGGATTTTATTGCGGGCCACCTGTATACCTCAATGCGTGATGTCTTCCGCTATAATTAATGCATCCTCCAGTTGGACAGCTGCCTGTGTGAAAAGGCCGGAATCGTGTTACAGTGGTTTGAGGAAGATGATAAGAAGTCACATTGATGTCGTGGCCTCCAAAGTCACCTCGTCTGAATCCAATGGAAAACATCAGCGGTGTAAAATGTTGGAAAATGTTTAGTAGAATTTCCAAATGATAGAGAACAGCATTCAGTCGTTCTTTTTTTTACAGCTTTTATTCGGCAAATCTCCACAAAGTCTATCTTCATTATAAAGTAGTCTCGAAAGAACTGTGTGACAGACGCCCGAACAACAGGGGCTGACATGCATTGATGCTATGAAATAGTGCATTGTTAATGGCTAGAAACTAGCCGAAATCTAGATTTGCCGGGAAAAAACCTGCAAGAACGACGACTGATTGGTAAATGATATCACAGTCGTTGAGTAAACCCACATTCCAATGGAAGGTAATCTGATTAATAGAATGACATCCTTTTTGTATTTCCATATGTCACCAAGGAGTGCGATTGAATCAAATCTAAAATGGTTGACACCACAAACGGTCGTCAGGCCACAGTCATTAAATGAATGAAAATTTTAAAAATTACATAACTAACTTCGACGCTCTGATTCGTGATTTTCAAATGTAATCACAAACCTGGAAAACTGCATCAGTAATTGCAACCAGACTTCTATCAAAGATTACGAAATATACACGAAAAACAGTAAACTGAAGCAACGGGGCCGGCTGCTGTGGCCGAGGGGTTCTAGGCACCTCAGTCCGAAACCGCGTTGTTGCTACGGTCGCAGGTTCAAATCCTGCCTCAGGTATGATGTGTGTGATGTCCTTAGGTTAGTTAGGTTTAAGTAGTTCTAAGCTCTAGGGGACTGATGACCTAAGATGTTAAGTCCCATAGTGCTCAGAGCCATTTGACTAATGACCCCAGATGTTAAGTCCCATAGAGCTGATAGCCATTGGAACCATTTTGAAGCATAGGGAGCAGAGACGGGTCACAAGAAGTTATAACAATGTTTGGTTAATCAGTCATTTCACACCTAAATGCAGTGTAGATGAAAAGTGCATCGGGATGAAATATATTATGTACTCTTTCATTATGTCCTGCAGTGATGTAATGATCTTTTTGCAAGCAAAGGCTTACACGTCGCAATGTCATAACGTTCAGCAAGCCAAAGCTAGAACACAGCAGGCAGTCGGACTGTGTTCTGCTAATGAAATCTTACAAAGATGATGCACTCCCATTTGGGGCTAACTGAAGACTGATCTGCAAGCATTACATCGCTTCAGTTAGCTGGTTGCGCATCAAATCCCGACAAATGCCGGGATGTTTCCTTTGAAAGAGTACGGCTGATTTCCTTCCCCCATCTTTCCCTAATCAGAGCTTGGGCACCAGTGACCTCGTTGTCGACGGGACGCTTAAATCTCCTCCTCCTCCTCACTACTGAAGTGCAGTGTGTGTCACGGAGCGCCAACAAGCGGTGTCGTATGCAGTACACAGCTGTTGGCGAGTTCCCGGCGTAGTGGCCTTCGTGACCCCGTCTTATCTGCGCGGTTATCGCCCTGTGGCCCACGTGACGTCGCAACCACACACGCTCTGCTCTGCCGTATACACGGCGACACCTCTCAAGACGGGTGTGGTTCGGGTTCGTCGAACGCGCGGTCGTGTCTGCACTACACGGGGGCGCTGTTGATTTGGTCGCAGACAGTGTGCCAGACGGCACCTGAACATCGTATTTTAAGCGTCTCATAGAGATTTGTATACAAACAGCGTGGATTATGTGGTGTTTAGAACCATAGTTTGCCTCAGAAACTATTCGGAAATTGCCCCAACTTCCTGGAATATGTTTGTGGCATTGCACGTACTGTCAGTTGCAGTCACTGATGATAACACCACTCGCAGCCCCTTGCTGGTGTGTGACCAGGATACTAACCTAACCAGTGGACTGCTGTCGGGAATCTGTCAGCTACTTTTTTTTTTAATTCGTATGATCGTTTTATATTGTCGTCTTAGTTGTTGTTGTTTCCTGCTTCGGTTTTGTTAATCCTTAACACAGTAAGGTTCTTGTTCTTTAAGTATTTACTATATAAATTGGTTAAAAAATTAGGCATCCTGTATTATGCAAACCTTTTAATCACATTTTGTAGACTGCAGTCCGTTTTAAGAAAGTAATATGAGGAAATTCACGGGTACATCTAAGATAATGTAACTTTCAGTGTTTGAGAGGTAATTGAATCAACTTTTGAACATGTCTTCATTTTGGTATTGTCTGTAACATGCATTTTTCAATCTTTTTGAAAAATAATTTAATCATGAGTTTGATGGGTACTTTTAGAACACATACTATCACGTGAGGAACATTTTCTCAGAGATTACTTACCTTTTTCAAAATGTGCTACGTTATTCTTAGTAATTAGATAAACAAATCTGTATACCAGTTTTTTAATGTCTTAGAACTCTCGCAACTTTTTAAATTTATGTATATGATACATAGCAATATGTGTTTCACTAAAATTTAAATAAATTTGATAGTAATGCAACTTTGGAAAATCTTGTACTACAGGAAGTTGTTCCATAGTATGTGCACAGTCTCTAGCAAATTTAACATTTTTATCTGTAGTGGCTCAGCAATAAATGTTCCTTATGGTGTGAAAAATGAAAATAACGCAAAATGCAGAAAAAATTATTTTAATAGATAAAATTAACAATAGCAGCCCTCGGTCGCGAAAAAAGGGAGTCTATTGATCCGGGTTTCGGCACTCCTATGAGTGCCTTCATCAGAAGTAGCTAGCAGTACAAAAATAAGTGGTACTTAGATGTCACGTATTGACTAAAAATCAATCGATAAAGCTTTAGACACAAATTTTTTAAAACAGATTACATAAAAGGCAAGCTACTATGCGCTGTTCACATGTGTCGAGCTACGGTAGCATCAAATTGAGGCGCCCGCGTTAGCAATTGCGGGCAGGTGAACATTACACCAAGAGTGCCAGCTAGCAGCCGCAAATACAGACAAGCTACTTACGATGAACATTATTTTGTGCATGAAACAAAAGGCAATAATTTTTTCTGACAGCAGCAGACACGGCAACAAATTGTCTATATAAGAACTTTATAAATACAGTTTAAAGCCTGAAAACACCACTTTAGAAATACATAGGGTGCTGAATAACTCAGCGAGCAGAAAAAATGGTATAACGTGAAATGCAGTTAATGTAAACTTTTAAAACAGCAAAAAAATATTGAGTCGACTTAGATAGAAAAAATATTTCGGTAACTGCGCGAGGGAACACGAAATCAAATACCAAGTAATTGCTTGATACCGCTGAAGAAGCTTTTCTTACGTAATGGTAGCTGCCAATTATTCTCAGGGTGCAAAATGTTGATATCTTGAAGAGCTTTAGGCGCGTGACCTGTAAACAGAAGGTGTATTTTAAAAATATTGTCGCTAAAACTTTATTGCTTCATTTTTAGTTTAATACGTGACTTGTAACTACTATTCCTTTTTTGTACTACTAGCTAGTACTTACATGTAGCAAATTTTTTCTGTCCTGTAATTTTATAATTATGTTATAGGCAAATTGAGAGTTTTAATTCTGATGAAGGCACTCAAAGCAGTGCCGAACCCTGGGTCAAAAGACTCCCTTTTTTTGCGATCGAGGGCTGCTATTGCTGTTAATTTTACTTTGTAAACAGTCGCTGACCGCGCAGCCATGTTCAAAACTTTAAGATTTTAGTAGGATTTATGGTAGGAACAAGGACCTTGGTCATGATCATAACCTTGCGTTTGGTTTTTCTGTTCTTCATGTGGCTCTTTTCTTAGAGTCTGATCGTTCTGGCGTGCCCTTTTGGGAATATCCTTAACTGACATTTAAGGACTGTAATTATGCACATCATCAGTCTTCTTCATTAGGCTTTCAGTGAAGCAACCTGCATCAAATCCTCGATTCATAAGGGTCCTCATTCTTCCAGTTTTACCACCACTGAACACCAGACAAGAATCACATGAGGAAATTTTAACAATAGTAGATGAGCAAAATGTTTTCTTTGAGCGTCTCTTCTAAATTAGGTTATTTAGGGTTTCCTTTGGGTTTTATGTTCCACTATGTGTACATTTCTTTGTTAAATCGTAATTTAGCCTTCGTAAATGGGCTCACTGCCTTCTATACGCTTAGGATATCTTCTCTGGTGGTAGGAAATAATAAAATATCGCAAACAAGGACAGAGTAGTGCAGAAAAGGGGGTGTGACATTGCCCAGAAATAAGATGGTTGTTACAGCATTTGTAGCACGAATTTAACTCTGAAAATTGGAGACAATGTTTCTAACATGCTACAAATCTATATGGCGGTAAAAAAATTTCAAAATTTTTGACCAGTTTTACCTACATCCCCCCTTAACAAGATAACAGATTTAATAAATAGAGCAATAAATTAATATGTACCACGTAGAGTACTTAAAGCCTACACGGAGGAAAGTAAGGACCGACAAGACTCAAAATTTCCAACAAAATGAAATACCACGCGTCTGTAGCAGAGGACGCTGACACACGCCAATAAGGTGGTATACGAGTGAGAGACAGGGTGTTCGAAATCTGTTGACGAGGAAGACTGATGCAACAATTTATTTATCGTCACAACTGCACGTCTCTACTGTATTTGCTTATACGATTTTGATCCGCTTGACCACATGCATTAATTCTCCCGTATGTAGGCAGAAAATTAAAATAAATGGCACACACTCGAACCATACTTGTATGTACCACAAAGCGATAATTCATAATAAAACAATGTTCAACACCCATTACATGCAACATATGTCGACAAAATTTCTAGCTTTTTCAGTGATACTTTCCGAGTATTTTGATCTAAGGGCCGACCTTCTGTGACCGAGCGGTTATAGGCGTTTCAGTCCGGAACCGCGCTGCTGCTACGGTCGCAGGTTCGAATCCTGCCTCGGACATCGATGTATGTGATGTCCTTAGGTTAGTTAGGTTTAAGTAGTTCTAAGTTCTAGGGGACTGATGACCTCAGGTGTTAAGTCCCGTGGTGCTCAGAACCATTTGGTCACACCTCCCGCCTTAGCTTTTGCTCCGGGGGAACATTTGGCCGCTTCCTCACACTGCTCTTCCACCACCTGTGCACGTCTCACATACTCTCATTTCATTGTTCTCTGTGACTCATTTACTGTTCGAGCATCTGTCTATATTAGTTGCAAAACTCTTCTTTAGATTTCTTGACACACTTTTGAGTCTCTGGGAAAGCCGGTCGTAGTATTCCGTGAATTACGCGAAAGAGTAAAGCCCGTCCTCAAACCGCTCCTGAACTGGTTTTGGTGAGCTACACAGAACTGTGTGTATCTGTTCTAGCTCTTGGCCCATTTCCGTTTCTTGTTTATGTTGGAAGCAGAACGCAGAGAGCTTTTTCAGAATGCCTCTGCAGACCATTCTGCGACCCTTGGGGGCACCAGATCGATCGCCGGGGGAACCAACGCATGCCGCTGGTTGCTAACTGGCTTCGTTAAACTTTCACGGCTTCCGAGAGCTTCTGCCGGTCGCGCGCCAGCCGCGCCGGGCACAGCCAACAGCACAGCTCGCCTGTCACTGCCGGCAACACGGATTTCGTCGCTGTAGCGCCCTTACAAGGCGCAGGCTTGTTTAACTCGTTTCGTACTCTTTACACAAGGCATCGAAGACTAACCACCAGTTGTTGCGTCTATAGCACAGAAAATTGGAGATGTCAGCTGTGAAACATTTCAACTTTGTTTTTGTTGTTGTTGTTGTTATCGCCGTCGTTCTGGTTGTCTTTAGCCTGCGTCTGGTTCCATGCAGGTTCCCACGCTAGTCTGTCCTGTGAAAGCCTATTCATCTCTGTATACCTGCTGCAACTAATATCTATTTGAACCTTCTTACTGTAGTCAAATACTGGTACACCCCTAGAATTCTTACGTCCAGAAAGCACTCCGTTGTCCAACTGACCTTGGGATGTATCCTATCAGTCGATCGCTTCGTTAAACGAAGTTGTGCCGTGAAGTTAGCTTCTCTCCAGTTCGATTCCGTACCAAGTGAGTAATTATCCTATCTGCCCATCCAATCTTGACTATCTACGTCCTCTTGTCAGAACTGTTAATCGTCCACGATTCGTTTCCGTCCAAGGTTAATACGTCAACAAAAGGCTTCATAACATTTAAATTTATGTTCTCTATCAGTAGTCTCCAGATTACTAGGCCATGACGGCTACATAAGCTTTGAGTCTCCGTGGGGAGCGCATAACGCATTTTTTTTCAGAAATCAAAGAAGTAATTTGTAACAAAGTGTATTGTTCAACTCAAGTACTATATTCTACGAAAACCTGAAGTACACATTACTACTTTTTATTGTACTTGGTAGTAGCCGGCCAGTGTGGCCGTGCGGTTCTAGGCGCTTCAGTCTGGAACCGCGTGACCGCTACGGTCGCAGGTTCGAATCCTGCCTCGGGCATGGGTGTGTGTGATGTCCTTAGGTTAGTTAGGTTTAAGTAGTTCTACGTTCTAGGGGACTGATGACCATAGATGTTAAGTCCCATAGTGCTCAGAGCCATTTGAACCATTTTATTCTACTTAGTAATAAGTACGTAATTTATGTTTTTAATCCAAAATTTTCTCACAGTGACACTAACTTAGTCTGTTGCAAGAACAAAAAATCTCGTGAATGCTCATTACACAGTTTACTTCTGTATTTAGATTTTGGAAATTGTAGCAAATGAAATGCTTCTTCGCAAATGTAGGTGATGTAAAATACCTATGACAACCCTCGTGCAAAGTCATCCGTCATGGGATAGTTTAGTTCAGGAAGAAACTCGTAAAACTGAACAAGGCTTTACTCTTTAACTCTGTTCTTCATGGTGTCATCAACTTGCGGATCAATGATTTACATTTTAAGTGCTGCCTGATCATCTTCCACTTCACAAGAAAGGGGCTTCGGGAAAAATTCGGATCTTCGAATGAGCGTTTAAATCTGAGAACCTGGAAAAGAACTCTTCAGTGAAATCACTAAGAAGTTCCATTGTAAACAAGAGTGTAAAATACGAATCATGTATATCCTCCAACAACTAGCGGTTGGCGAAGCATGAGAAAATTTTCTGTCTGACACTGTGTTGAAAAAATATCAGTTTTTGAAAACTGTGACATATCAGTAAAGATCGCAAATAATAAGGTTCTCCCTTTGAGCTTTTTTATTCTGTCCATTAAAATGAAGAGCAACATCAGCCAAGAACGCTAGTTTCCGTAAGAATTCTTATCCGAGAGGACTTTCAAAGGATTGTTTTTCTCATTCAGAAATATTTCAATGTGCGCTTTCAAGGAGAAGGAGCGTGACTAAATTTTACCACAAGTTAGCCATGTGATACTGAAGATCACTTGACGAAGATTGCACCTCTTCTAGGAAAGACTTGAACTTAGTGTTTGAGTCCATGATATCGAATGAAATTAACAACAGAAATTACAGGCTTCGTCACACACGACATAAACGTTGACTTTGCACAATGCTCGTCCTCGTTTCACATGCTCAATCCGGCTTTCCAACGAAACCAGCAGATTTTCCACATACAATTGTTCTCTCATCTGTTACAACACATGTCAGCCGGGAAATAGGAAGGTTGTATTTTCAAGCTAAAATTAGTTATAACCCCTGAAAGATATCATCAATTCTTGTTATACCATACAAGAAAAATTCTTCAGTAACTTCGAAGAGTTTGTCAAAATCTCTAACAACAGGGCTTCAGTAGTATCAGGGATGTCAGTAGTTTCGTTCAGGGCTACTGAGTACCGAGCAATCTTAGATGCCTTTTATTTATTTGATAAATTATAAGTAAGATCTTCAGCTTGACGGACCACTGCATTTTCTGAAAGAGTGACTTGTTTACATTGTTCAGCAACTGAAACATCGTGGTCAGCAACAATACTCCGAATTGGCTCTTCGGTCTCAGGCACGGATCGGATGACATGTGGCCGAGTAGTACTCTGTGGAGTGACGTGCCACATTTTGTATTACACTATGCAGTGAATCAACAGAACTGCCAAATTTGGGCTACTGTTAAACAGCATTTTGCGCAGCACGAAGAGCTATTTGAGTCGCCGTAAGTATGGTGTGGATTCACAAGCAACTTTACTGTAGGAGCGAATACCCCCAGAGGCCTGTCAGTTGTACTGTGACGTCTGCATGTTGTCAAGACCTTCTTGTACACCATGTGCTTCCTGTTTTGGAAGAGCGCAGCTGTGGGGAACCACAGTTTTCATGGAAGATGGGTCAACATCCCATGTCGCTCGCTCAGTCAAAGATCTGCTTAATGCCGCCTTCCACGAATGTGTTATCTGCAGAGATTTTCGAGATGCATGACCTGCAAGAACACCTGACTTGAATCCACGTGACTTTTGACTCGGAATACCTAAAAGAACGTGTTTCCGAGGGACGTGTTCGGTCTCTCCCTGATCTGTAGGCCAAGACACAGCAACAAGTCGTTCTGATTCCACCGAAATTGCTGCAAGAAACTATTGATCACGTCGTTTCACGGATGCAGCATCTCGGCGACGACTCCGGTGCTCATATTGAACAAATTGTGTAAGCCGAAGCTAATAATAAACTCAACATTACGCCTTTCTCACTTTTTGATCTCTTCTGCCCACGTCCCGTTCCTAATCCATTACATATGGAAACATTTCTATATGTCTTTCTTGCATTCACAACGCCAGATTTGCAACTGGTGGCAAAATTGGGACTAATGTTTTTCCAGTGCTAATCGTTTCCTCATCAACGCATTAGATTATCTACCAAGTTTTGATGCCATGCTATAATTATAGTTCACATTGGATCTCTGTGAATAGCTGCACTGCACTCCTAACAGCCGGCCGGACTGGCCGTGCGGTTCTAGGCGCTACAGTCTGGAACTGAGCGACCGCTACGGTCGCAGGTTCGAATCCTGCCTCGGGCATGGATGTGTGTGATGTCCTTAGGTTAGTTAGGTTTAATTATTTCTAAGTTCTAGGCGACTGATGACCTCATAAGTTAAGTCGCATAGTGCTCAGAGCCATTTTGCACTCCTAACCACACAGTACTTTCGACTGCATCACATCGTGCATAGTGCGTGAAGCTGAAACCGTAGTTGCTTCAATATCGAAAGCAAATGAATTAAATGAAGAGACACGGGTAGCTGGAAAAATAGTAGCAGTAAAATGTCGTTTATTCTACATAACCAAAAAGCCACCATGTAGCAATGAGTGCTGTTCGTAGCCAGGATGGATGCGATGCTCCCTGGCAAGTAAGTGTACTATGAAACTGTACTAAAATACCTCTCCCCATTGACGACAGACTACTGGCTCCTACTTACGAAACCGAAACTGGCGACGCCGTCCTTCAGACACTAGACGCAACTGGGAGTCAAAGCCTTTACAGATTATTCTCGATTTTCCTAAATCGCTAAAGACAGGTGCTGGGACGGCTCCATTCAAAGGGACGCGGCCGATTCTCTCCCCCAATGTCTACCTCAGATGAAATCGTAATTGACGACACTTTAAACCCTTCCTTTCTTTAATTTTTGAATGGAATGTGGAAATAATTACTAAAACTAAAGCCGGCCGAAGTGGCCGTGCGGTTAAAGGCGCTGCAGTCTAGAACCGCAAGACCGCTACGGTCGCAGGTTCGAATCCTGCCTCGGGCGTGGATGTTTGTGATGTCCTTAAGTTAGTTAGGTTTAACTAGTTCTAAGTTCTAGGGGACTAATGACCTCAGCAGTTGAGTCCCATAGTGCTCAGAGCCATAAGAACCATAAGAACTAAAACTAAACTTGCGTGTTGTCTACACCTTTCCTTTATTCTCCTGTTGTAATACTTACGCGACATATCTGCATGTGGAATGTATTCTATAATCATCTTCGATGCGAGTTGAAGCACTAGTAAGACACTGAGCTCATGTTTCGGAAGACGACGGTTCAGTTTTCGTCTTGCTATATAGATTTTATTTTTTGTTCTTTTCCTAAATCGCGTAAGGCAAATTGCGAGATGGTGCATGGAAAGGACACGATCTATTTCCTTCCATTTACTTACATAATACGAGCTTACTTTTCTTCTTGGAAGTTTAAGCCGTAAGACTGAGTAGTCAACCACAGACCTGTGTTATGCTATGACGCTGTTATAAAAGATTGTCACTTATCACGTCTGTCGAAATCCGACATTTTGTAGATCTTGCTCTGGGGTTATGTAGGTGTCAAATTCTACGTCTATAAAGTCTGAGTATTCATATCTTCAGTATCATTGTCGTCCAATTGTTTTGTTTGTGTTATTGCATCTACAGAGTCATTAAGTGAACATAGTAGGCGCAATGAGGATAGTGCAATAAAGATTAGGTTCACAAATGGCTCTGAGCACTATGGGACCTAACTTCTAAGATCATCAGTCCCCTAGAACTTAGAACTACTTAAACCTAACTAACCTAAGGGTATCACACACATCTTTGCCCGAGGCAGGATTCGAACCTGCGACGGTAGCGGTCGCGCGGTTCCATACTGTAGCGCCTAGAACCACTTGGCCACTTCGGCCGGCTATATATAAACATTAGGGAAGCTAATTTATCCCATCAATAATAATTAGATCTAGACTATTATTAAAGATTGGGGCTGCAACATTTCATCTCTGATTTTCAGAAGTTACAGGCGTATCAAGCTGAAATAATTGCTTAACACTAATAACATGACAAAAAATTGTCCCAATAATAGTAATATCATATTATATTCATCTAAGGACATTCGTCTGAATACAGTAAGGTCGTTAGCCAAATAATCATGAAACAACACACTGCAGACTTATAATAGGTGAATTCGACGCAGTTCTCCATAGTCAATGAACACTTACAACCGAAAAAGACGACCGAGTACGATGCGATGGTCGTTACCTTCCCTGAATAATAAGGGAATGATAGTCGGGTTTGGTCACTGTACGCAACGATAACACCGTCACACTGAGGACAATCGGCGTTGGTGTGCAACAGGCTATATTTATTATTAGCTGACTGATGACCATCGATGTTAAGTCCCATAGTGCTCAGAGCCATTTTTTTTATTATTAGCTGGTGGCCTAACGACGGAAACTCTGATGGAGTATTTAAGGGATCTTGTAATTTAAATGAAGTCTAACAGACTTTTATTTTGTTACAATTATTAGATTCGCACAAAATGACTCTACCAGTGTTCGGAGCTACCAGATTATGTCAAACACTAGGACAAGTAATAAGTTTTCTTTATCAGGGCAGCTTCAACGTTAATAAGGTAAAATCATGAATTGGAATCAAATGGGCAACTCAAGTTGCATGTCAGAACAAGTTAGTTGCGAGTTGCTCAGAGTACAGATTGTAAAACTTATATATCCCCAAAATCAGCAAAGTGTGGACCCATCAGCAGCAGGTGGCAGTCAGGAGACCAATCCTATGGTGACCAGAATACGAACGCCACAAAACTTCCTTCTTTTCCTCAACTCTCGACTTTCAAAATACTTTACGTGGAGGGGATGACTCAGTTCTATCGCAAATGTGACGGATGTGAATATCACTTATTTCATGAGGAAACAGGGAACTGCAGCCGGAAATTCCCACACTTGGTGAACTTGGTCTAGAGCAGCGTCTCGTCTGCCTCTCCGCGCCAAGCACAGTGGTGGGCGACTCAATTCGATTGAATGGCAAAAACTGTTTAGCAAAAACAACTAAATTTCTCACATTGGCAGGGCAGCACGATGATGTCTCGACCTATGATTTACGTGCAAAAAAAGGCAAAACATCATACTGAGTTATTCTCTGGGGACGTCGGTGGTGGCACAGTCTCTCCTGCCATCAGGTAGGCAGTGCGCCGGTGCTGCACCAAGCTGGTCGCAGCCTCACTTCCGCGATAACTACCATTCTCCCTAGGGAGGCTCGCTTCTCCCTAGGAGGCCTTCTGCCAACAACATGACCCTGAGACCATATCGGGAGTGCGCCTACCTAGCACGACAAACGCAAATCCGTCCATAGAAGTCGACATGTTCAAACAGCGGCAGAAAATGAAACAGTATCGCTTAATGATATGCGACAGGAATGTAATATCTGAACCGCCCCTGTACTGACACATAATATGTTAAATTTATCAAATTTACATATGAATGCATTGTTAATGGCGACATGAATTAATAAAATCTTCTCGGGCTTCCAGCCGCGTCAGGCGTCAAAAATCCCACGAGCTTTCGACCGAGCTCTTCTCTGACATTGTCAGGTGGTAAATGGCTGCTGCGTTGTCGTGGACTTGCCGTTTCTTAGACGCCCTGCAGGTTGTGGCGTCACTGGTGCTATCTTCCCTGCCAAATTTGGTAAAATTTTCGTCCCGTGTCCGTCTCGCACGCTTCAACTTCCAGATGGCAGTGATGAGCTGCAAACCACTGTCCCTACTTGTGGTGTTTTCAGATATTTTTACGTCTATGAATGCGGTTACCAGTTGACGTACCTGTTGCTTCTTTGTATCTATTCACAGCGAGCTCCGTTGTTGCGGAAATAGCATTCAAAAAACCGCCCCAGTGGAATCGTTGCTGTTAAAGCAGAATTCAGCAGCCATTACTCATGGGTAAAGGATCCTCTGAGAACTGTATTCGACGGCTTTGTCGCCTCTGTCCACGAGAGATGCGACAGAGCAGGCAGACAATTCCCATTAACAAGCCGCTAGCGCTGGCCAGCTCTCTCGTTACGTATCGACGCTGTTCCACAATCCGCTGCGTTCCTGTTAACAGGCCAGTAGATTCTCATCCGTCTCTCTGTTAAAAGGTAAACACTCCAGTGTAATCAGGATGGCTCGTTATTTCCTCCCACAGATTAACTTTAGCTGACACTGTGTATAATTCGACTTTTGTTTGGATTTAACGCCACCATGATCACGCTAATTGCATTGTAATCGGACTATGCCATTCAAATGGCTCTGAGCACTATGGGACTTAACATCTATGGTCATCAGTCCCCTAGAACTTAGAACTACTTAAACCTAACTAACCTAAGAACATCACACAACACCCAGTCATCACGAGGCAGAGAAAATCCCTGTCCCCGCCGGGAATCGAACCCGGGAACCCGGGCGCGGGAAGCGAGAACGCTACCGCACGACCACGAGCTGCGGAGACTATGCCATTACTTAATGTTTTATATTGCGTAAGATATCTTTTTCGTAAATTCCGTCAAGTAAGGTTTGTCCTTTCGATGTCACAATGATAGCGTATTAGACAGGATTTTATGCTATGGGAGGACAACTTGACGGTTGATTTGTCGAAGCAAATAAATCCGGGCATCCGCTGAAAGATACCTGACCGAAAATAAAGCCTGATAGAGACTCGAATCCTGGCGTTCCTAAAAACTAGTCTGGTTGTCATAAGTGCCTGCTGTCACTATAGACGTTTCCGCCATTGCTTCTTTTTAGTTACAACTTACTTAGTACCGTTCTCCGTCTTATACGTCGTCCTAGCCTTTTGATCTCTTTACCCCTTTTACACCCAGTGCTTTAGGTATTCTAATATTTGTTGAAAAATCATATTTACACACAGCTGTATTAATCAATTTATTACAGTTTGTATACAACATAGGATTACACAGCCCACCGGTTGCACATAACTGGCAAGTACATTGACCTAGGTTTCAACACCTACTAGGGTTGAAATTATAATTAATTAATTAATAATAAATAAATAATAAATCATAAAATTACATTGCTAAAAAGCTATGCTCAGAATTTAGAGCAACTATGCTCAAGTAAAAAGTGAAATAAAACATTCTAGTGTTTGCCACATGTGCTGAGCTGGGAACATCATCAGACTGAGTCCGATGTTGTTTTATTTCACTTTTCACTTGAGCATAGCTGCTCTAAATTCTGACCATTGCCTTTTGGCAATGTAGTTTTACGATTTATTATAACTTCATTCTGATGAAGACACCCCTAGTAGGTGTCGAAAGCTAAGTCATTGTACCTACCAGTTATGTGCAAAATTGGTTGTTTGATCGTATGCTGAAACTAGTATATGCTTGCTGAGTGACCGCCAAGTTTAAAACTGTACTACGTGAATAATAAATTTATTTTTCAGAAACTTTTACAAGCTGTAAACCTTCATCTCGTGAAAATAATTACATTCTTCTGGCATTATAATTTTTTTAGCTTAACTGCTCGCTAGTCACAGTGTCTGAGCACCTTACATTACCATATGTCCGCTTGACATGTCTGTTTTCATTGTGTTTGCCACAGAATTCCCTCTGATCTATTATTTCCACTACATTTTCATATTGTACTTCGTCTGTCCACTTGTTAGCTGTGAACTGTGGCTCGTTATTGTACAATTACTGCATGATCATGCTCACCTATAGCACGAAAATTGGCTGGCGGAATTCGCATTAAAGTCCGGGATAGCTCTAACGTGAATGAAATGATGCTACATGCCATATTTTTCTACTTACATTCGGAAAATGCACTCCAGGAAATTCTACTTCAAAAATTACGGGAAACTGATCTTTCCGGTATTCCAGATCTGTTTTAGGAAGGCACAAAATCTTTTCTGCAAACAGAATATGCTGTTATTATTTAAAGATACAGTGCATGTTTACTGAATAGACGTTAAGTGTGTAAAGAGTCGCCATGAGTGAATAAGCGTGCAGGATTTATATGTAAAGTGCTTTACGCCGTAAGAGACACATTCGTCTGGTTTAATGATTTTTTGTGTATGAAGTCCTCCTCTGTATTGTATGAAATAAATGTCTATGATGTGCAGCTAATTTCCCAGAGAAGATGCGATGGAAGTTTGGCTGCAAATCAATGATAGTCACATCTGGTGCATAATGACCTCCCTGGAGTCGAAAACTTAAATTTACTACCTCTATCTGATATAATACGTAAGAATTATTCACATATTTTCATTCGAGTTGGGTCTGAAAGCGCACTATTCTTTCTTTAAACAGGCAGTGATATTACACTAGTAAGGTCAGATTCCTGCACCACATCGCTTTCAGTCGAGTCACATTATTCATGAACCACGCCTCATCAACAGGCTATTCGTGACCGCATCATTGTTCTTCAGGTGGGTAGGAATTTGATGGCGTCGGCGACCTGTGAATTCTGAAACTTGTCGACACGTTACGGCAAAATGTATTTCTAAACGCGGTGCAGTTTAACCACACTAATGCGTTTCTGGATCGGTGGGTACGGTTCGGCACCGGTTTTGGGGAGGCCGGACCACTTGGCATAAGTGCGCTCATCAGGGAGAGGTTCCGTGACGATCATCGACTCTACCAGTTAGCGTTTGCCGAGAACAATGTCAGTCTTGACTGGTAGAACGTGATATTTCCCGACGAATCGGAACTGTCCTCAACGAATGATGGTCCAGTACTAGAATACGCCAGGTGCCCGTTTCGACAACAAATACCTTCATGAGTCACCCCGCAGTGGCCATGTGTCTGTGGCAGTTGGGGCTTAATGTGTTCCCTTGGACTTAGCAGGATAGATGGTCGACTTGATGCTGCCCGCTACACACACATTATTAGTAATATTGTGGCATCATCAGTGCGACGACTGTAGCAAGAGGAGGTAATCTATTTCTAGCACAACCAGTCACCTATGCACATTCTAACCGTGGTGCAGGAACAGTTTGCAGAACAGAATAAGATTCCTTTTCTCGACTGACCTCCTGTACCAGAACTAAACGCTAAAGTATGGGCAAAGAGGAAGTGGACCATGCGAGGAAACTGACCTGATCCCACAGAAAGAACCAGTGATAACCGTTGGAACGTAACCCTAGCTACCTGGGAGGAGGTGGCGAAACACAAGAATTATTCCACACGTCACAGACTTCCTTCTCTGCAGACAGCAGACGGTCACTGAAATTGAAGGCCTCTGGGTGGGATATTAATAAGAAAGGCTCACGCCGTGCTTTTTTGAGGCCTCAAAATATCTGAATTAGAACCGTGAAATGTTAGTGTTAATTTCATGATTTCTTTGGACTGAACAAATTAACGGAATAAAGCAAAAAAATTTCACTAAGCCTCAGATACGAACCAAATCTTGTCGCCTGTCAGTTGTCCATTAGGCCGCAGACTAAGCCACTTCTTTTCTTTTTAATCTCATTTTGTCCGTCATTGTTCATGGCATTTGTTCGGGTCGGACGTCCCATGACACCCGTTCAAGTTCATCGTTGATCCATTCAATTTTTTTTATCACGGAGGACAACTATCCCTGTGACGGAACACGCCGAGCTACCTTACCTGCAGTGCCAGTGAGCTACGAAGGTATTATGCTACAGCTGCCGACTTGAATACTTCTTGTCGCTCTTGAATCGGCCGGTCGCTGTGGCCGAGCGGTTCTAGGCGTTTCCGTCCGGAACCGCGCTGCTGCTACGGTCGCAAGTTCGAATCCTGCTTTGGGCATGGATGTGTGTGATGTCTTTAGGTTGGTTAGGTTTCAGTAGTTCGAAGTCTGGGTGACTGATGACCTCTGATGTTAAGTCCCATAGTGCTTAGAGCCATTTCCCTTTTGACTCCGTATCACGAAATGAAGTGCCCTTATTACGTCTGCAATGATACGGCACGGTTTTCTTGGATGTGTTTAGAGAGTGCGTCCTTGTGCTAATTGTCAAGCAGATGTTAATCCTTCTACTACATCAACAACTAAAAGTGTTTTTTTTTTGTTTTTGAGCAGATTTTTACACCCCGTAATATGACTGGATCCTGCGTGACATTGTGGATAATTCGAATTTCAGAAAAGGTCATTTTTTTGTGCTGTCAAGTGTACAATGCATCCCCTCTAACGTTCCTGTATGGTCTGATAGACGTGCGATCAAAAAGTCACGCACATGAACATAGACGTGTATGTAAGTGTATGTAAAAAGGAGCTTCACTGCTTTCGTTCGTTCTTTGCCTCGTGATGACTGGGTGTTGTGTGATGTCCTTCGGTTAGTTAGGTTTAAGCAGTTCTAAGTTCTATGGGACTGATGACCATAGATGTTAAGTCCCATAGTGCTCAGAGCCATTTGAACCATTTTTGCATTCGTTCGATCAGCCGCAACAAGGTAGCACCACGGGTATCACCGACAACTGGTGAAGACGACTATTTACAGGGCAGAGGTCACATCACGCCTGTAGTACTGCGCAGTTCACTGCTTGGTAAACATGACGTCAACTTTTTCAAGAGCAACGAATTTTCATTATGGAACAGAATTTTGCAGATCATACATAGGCAAGCACTGTAGACGCATTATCCAGATGCTGCACTGCGGAACAATTCAGTACTAATGAGATAAATACTTTGATTCCGGAAATGTAGATCAGTTGCCGACAAGGAGAGAGTTCTAAAGGGCACTGTGCAATGACTGTGAGGAAAATGATGAGTAGAGACTGTCCAGTCTCATATTTCGTATGACAGCGCTCAAAAAGCGATGCAGAAATTAAAAGTTTCGTGTGTTCATTATAACACGTTGCACTGTCAGAGAACTGGAGTGTGGCGTACTGTATCGCGCCGTCTAATACTGACCCCTGTTTCCCGTAAAACGCTAGTGAACACTGTTGTGCACGAAGAATTCATTACGGTTTATTTCGGTATTCGTGGCAGATGAATTTTATTGTTGTTCCAACAGAACAGTGACACCGTCACACATTTAATGGAACAGCCCCTTTCATAAGCAAAATTTTTAATGATGGAATGATCGCTAAAGTATAATGGCCCACACTTCCTCCTGAATTAACGTCTTCAGACTTCTTCCTGTGGTGCTACGTTGATGGAAGGGCCTATAAAAATAAATCTCACATGCTGGCAGAACTGAAGAGTAACATAACGGAGATTAACATCATCGGCGTTATTGTGCTCTCAAAGTGGGCTCAAAAACATGGTAAAGCGAATCCGTGCAAATAGGACATCCACATTGAATACATGCTATAAACAAGTTCCGTGAGATCATAAAATTAAATACATAGTATATAACATGTACTTGATTGCTGTTTGATGTGCGCGACTTCTCCATCATCTGTATTTCAGATGTTGTACGTAAGCAGTTTACAGCAGTGAACTCTTCTCTGTGGAAAGATTTATGTGCATGAGATATTCTAGTACCGATTTCTCTCCTGATTCGGGAAGCTTGTGTTTTTCTTTCTCGTTAAACGACAGAATTCCTATACTGCTTGCACTAGTTCTTCTCAAACTTTGGTGCTTAACAAGTCACCATCCATTTCCGAGTCACCACTTGTGTTTTCGCGTTGTTCATGTGTAACTCAATTTCTGTGCAAAGTAGCTTGCCCATTACATTCAACAATTTTTTTTTAAATTTCCCTTACTTTCCATCACATTGCTATGTCTTGTAAGAACCTAAGCGGTGATACCCATTCTGTTTAAACTTTCAGCCCTTTCCTGAAGATCCTTTTCACCACAAGAATGGTGCTAAGGAGCTAACCGGGCTGCGTTCTTAGAAACGTCAACGCATCTTTTTCATCCTTTATTCGTTTTGTGGCTGCTTTTTAATGGAGCTTTATAATTTGTACAAATAATGTTTCCCTTATTTTGGATGTTGTAAACTGTGCGTTCATTCGCTGAATACCTGTTTACTTTATTACTTTATCTACGCATCTGGGGCGCCGCGACTTGACATTCACACTAATGGCCTCCGAAAATACACGTCTGCAAAGTAGGTTGTAATTTGACTTGTGAATGACGCGAGATTGTTTGTCTTCGGAGGCTAGGGACTCCATTTGGCGCAGGTTTCCCCGCTGCAATGACAACTTTTCTGATCTACCGCCTTATGACGTTCCCAAAACTGTCAAGTTTATCATCACAGTAATACTGTCAATAAAAAAAGCAACCGCAGATATACAAGGTGATTCACGAAGATATGCAAATATTTTAATATGTTATTCTACAAGTAAAACTAAAGAAGAAAAGTTCATAGAAACATAGGTCTCCAAATGTTTAGTTACGGAGTTACGGCTAATAAAAGATTTTGCCTGGGATTTATTTTATTAGACGTGCATCCGCAGTAGTTTTCCAGAACATCCAGAGAAGCAAAGACGTAATTTCGTAAAAGTTTTAATTCATTACTACTTGGCCCAATTTATTTTTTAAATTCCAGAGAATTGCACAAGGTTTCCAACAGAAGTTATAGAGAATTTGATTTTGGAAAAATGATGGTAATAACGTTAACTGAAACTGGCTGAATGTGTCAGATAATCTCCTTTTATTAATATAATAGCACACGTGGATTCATGTTAAACCGGAAAAAACAAATCTCAGTGTTAAGGAAGTCTTACAGAGTACATAAAATTTCACAGTACATTCAGAATACATGTTAAAAAAATGTCTCTACCGAATTCATTGCATTTAGCTGCATGTGTATGAACAGATATTGTTGCTCGTTTCAGTTTTTCAGGGCTGTTCTTCATTTGGTCTATTTCATTCATAATGCAAGCAAGTAATGCAGATACACGTCTGGGACATGTTTTATTAGATTCACCAGACCAATAGCAACAAAATAAATGGAAATCGTGCTTTACTTTAACCTCGTACAGTTTCGCGATGGTTTCATATTAGCGAAGATGCTAAATCTCAGGCAAAATCTTTTATTAGACGTAACTCCGTAACTAAGCATTTGCGGAACTATGTTTATATGAACTTTCTTCTTTAGTTTTACTTGTAGAACAGAATATTAAAATATTTGCATATCTTCGTGAGTCACCGTGTATACAAGAAGGAAACTGATACTACGCCGAACAATTGACACTAATAGAAGTAAGTAAGAACTTGTTATGCAGCAAGTTTAGAACCCATTAGCAAATGCTAATATCAACGAAAATGTGCGAGATAGGATGGTGTTCTATATCCTAGAGTTTTTTTCAGGATGAGGGAGTTCAAACCCACAAGAGCTGGAAAAAGATGGAGAAACCAAAAACAAAATGATGTGGTGTAGGAAACCGTTGGCATCCAAAACAGCTTCCAGTAGACTCTGAATGGATAATACAGGGTCCGTATGGTTTTCAAGGGAATCTTTTACCACTCTTCCTGCAGAATAGCGGGAAGTGCTGGTAACGATGGTGAGCGTGTATAGCAATCACGTACCTTTCTCCCGAAAGTAGGTTACGAAGGTTCAACAGTTTTTAAATCTAGGTGCTGTGGTGACCTGGGAAGATGAAATGATTCATCCTCCTGTTCAGGAAACCAGTTGTGTGAGGAGGGTCCTTGCCATCTTGGTGCACGGCATCACCACTGGGGAACAAACATTGTACCATGGCATGGACGTCATCAACCAAAATGGTCAGTTGTGTGAGCAGGGTCCTTGCCATCTTGGCGCACGGCATCACCATTGGGGAACAAACATTGTACCATGGCATGTACGTCGTCAACCAAAATGGTGACATAATCTTTGGCAGCTATGCGACCTGTAAAGTAACCAATGGGCCCATGGGATACCACGACATGCCTGCCGAGATCATCACCGAACCCGGGCCTTTTTTCACTCGTCAGACGTAAACTCCGCTAGAAGTTGTAAACAGTGTGCATCAAAACTCATCCGACCAAATTACTTCCTTCCATTGCTGCATAGTCCAGGTTTCATGGCTTCGGCACCACTTTTTGCTGTTACTGGCACTTGCACACTGATGAGGGATTCTGGAATCTAGAGCGCCCTGCAAATTCACTGCTTGCGTTCTGGTACTGACAGAGTTCACGAGTGCGACGTTCTATTCCGCACTTACTTTTGCAGCTGTCGTCCTTATTTTTCATCACAATCCTCTTCAATGACCGTGTATCACGATCACACACTTTCGACCGCATTGTGACTTACTGGTTGATGGTTTTCCGCTTTCACTGTATGCAGTATAAACATTCGATATGGTGCCTCTTGAAACACCAAACATTTGGGCGAACTCGCTAACGAAGCGCCCGCCACACGTGCTCCAACAATTTGCTCATGTTAGATTTAATTTAGAAGCGCCATGATGCACTCTCAAGTACACGGAACTCTGTTCTCATCACGACTGACACCTGCGACGTACTGAGGGCATTGCACTGGTGCCGTTCGTGGTCGAATAAAGCAGCGCAACCTTCAAGCTTAGCTAAACTCTACTTTTATGTTCAAGCCTGCATCTCTCGTGGCGTTCCCACACTCTTGTCAAACTCCTATACGTCCGGCGCTTAACGTTTGATAAGTTTCCCAACGCATCCACGAAATCACTTCGGATAAATGAAGTACTGTTTCCTTCAACAAGGTCGCAGCCGACATAACTGTTCCTGCCATTGTGCACAGAGCTTGTGTTCCATCTCTAATAAACAAGTCTTGGAAGGGACGCTAAACGCTAACTTCCGAACACTCGTTTCGTGGAGTGGCTCTTACCTACCTGACAAATCATTTGCAGCCACCTTACATGGTGTAACTGCGTGTAGACAAGATTCTAATATTACTCCTCCCTTTCCTTTTCCATCCGCGAATTGTGCATGGTAAGAACGATTACCAGAAAGCCTCTGTGTTACCCATAATCTACCAGATTTTCTCGTCGTGAACGTTAGGTGATAGGTAAGTGGGACAAAATGTGTTGCCTGACTCTTCTTTACATGTGGAGTGTAACTAAAGTTTGTAATGCAAGCCCATGACCGAACTATCGGCCCGACTGCAGGCAGCGTGCACTAGGTGGGGCAGGGGTGACACGCCCATCGTCACCGTCATGTTTTACCCATTTTTACCCTCAACCACCGGAAAGATTTCCGATACTCATTTTAACAGCACGAGACCTGGGGCCTTCCTGGAGGGACTGGAACGAGGAAAAATCTCCGCTCCTATCCGGGACTGAACCCGGAACCTCCAGGGCTGTAGTCTAGGGCTCTGCCCGCTGCAATACGACGGCCACCATCTCGAAACGTAAGGTTAGGAAATTTACCCTTGAAACTCTCAGCGAGGCACAATGCCTTTCATGCAACACCTGCCAGTGTACTTTGATGAAAACCTCCGCAATGCAGAGAAATATTCCTCTGTCTCTTGCGAGTGTTGCTGTTTACTGTGATTTATCATCAATATCGTAATGGAACAGTAATGGGTTTTTCTCCTGTTTGTGCGTCCTATGTTCCGTTTGCTTTACTCCGTTCAGAGGCGTGCTGAATTCTTAATGCTTGAATCAAAACACGCAGCTGGTACGAAACTCGGTAAGTCCGTATTTTGTTCTTTGAACTAAACTTTGTCGAATGCTTTCCAGAAGGCCGTTGTCTAAGGCGCTCTTGAACCCCTGGACCAAGAGAGCGAGCTGAGTTTGAAAATATCTCTTTTTGCGGAATCCATGGTGATTCCTGCGGAGGACAGTCTCATTTTCCAGTAGGGTCGTAATAGAACTTAAAAGTCGTCGATTACTCTGCAAGAGTGTGACTATTGTAGTTTAGGTCTTCCGACGACAATTTGGTCAATCTGTTACAACCCTTCGTTGCTGCAGGGACCTACGGTAAACCGTTGCTATAAAGGGAACCTTTCTTTCTGATAAGTCGCATAAAATTTTGCAGGTACCTCATCAGGTCCAGATGCAATTCCCTTGTCGAACATTTTACTTTCTATTCCGCCGTCGCTTTTCTCAATATTTATTCAAGAAGCATAAATTTGTAGAAAAAAGTTTTAAAAATGAATCCCAACGGTTAAAAATGGTTGGTAATGGCTTAAAACGTGAGAGGTGTGCACTGTGAAACAGTTCACTAGCAAATGAAAATTGTTAGCATACCCTTAGTTCTCTTTCGGAGGAGTAACCTTCTAAATGTTCCTCCCAAAGCACAGTATCTATCAAATTAGCGTTCCCTGAGCATTGAAACTATCAAGCTGAATCCACAAGATCCGTCAGTTCTACTCAATTTTAAAGACCGAATTCGTTTACTATTTCTGCCGTCGCTACCAAATAATTTCAAGAAAATTTAGACATCTTGCGCAACAGACATTTATTCTGCACTACCACTGAATTAAAAACTTTAAAATGTAGATATTCCAGGAAATACCCAACACATTTGTAGACCGTGCCCTTTCCGTGAATTAGTTCGTTAACCAGACTTGATTAAACTACCGAGCCGCAGCAGCAGGAATGTCATTTGGACCCTCGCAAAATGAAATTGCATATACATGTCAGAGAGAGGGAGAGAGAGAGAGAGAGAGAGAGAGAGAGAGAGAGAGAGAGAGAAAGATAGCATGAGGTCACATTTAGCATACATAATGTGGTTACGTCGAGGCGTTTCAATTTATACCGAGGCAGTGAAAGGGGCTCTCTAATGAAAGTCACAGACGTACTCGTGTCCTCTTCTCGGAACTGGAGCAGAACCTACAGTAGATATGCATTAGAGCCGTATTGAATCTACGTGGCGTAGTATATGGAGAGGAGGTGATTTTGTTTTGTCAGAGAGCGCGGTAACTGCAGAGTGGAAGAGAAAGTTCGCAACTTAGTTCAATCTCCAGCTTACTTGTTCTCTTGAGACATGAAGGAACAACATTCCCGTAACAAGTGATGTAATTTGGGATAATATTCTCTAGCTTTAGGAATGATTTCTCCTAGAAGATAAATCCTCGGCAGTAGTTATCACCGAACATAGGAGTAGTAGTAGTAGTAGTAGTAGTAGTAGTAGTAGTCGTAGTCCGCTGCAAAAGAACGTTCGGCTACGGGAGTGAATGTGAAGGAGAAATGTAACTCTTGCCCCCATTTTTCTATTCCATTGAAACAGTGATGTGACGCATGTTACGCATATTACATTTGCATTAGGCCGTATGGTAGTTCACGTCCCGGTCCGTATGTCCAGATTTGGGTTGTTCGTAGTTTCCCAAACCAAGCAAGACAAATGCCAAGACACAGCCTTTCAAATGGCCACTGTCCCACCCTCACGCCAGTCCCGGACTGTGCTCCTTCTCTAACGTCATCATGGGTGGGACATTAAAATCAGACTTTCATTTACTCTTTTGTTCCAGTCAGTCTGATTTTCTTACTTATCTACTTTCCTACCTATATGCCCTTATTGCTTTGCTGCGTTCTTCAACTCCAGCGCATGTGTAAAGCTTTCTAATGATATTAACACTCAAATTTTTCAAATATGTATCAGTGCTTGTCAGTTGCTAAGGAATACACATTCTTGAACAGGAATAATCACAGGCAATGAAAGACGGAATCAAACGCTGAACATGCGTAACAGATGTGGAGTTGTACATTTGTAACAAAGAATTCGGGCACTAATGCACATTTTGCAGCTGATATTCATGCTCGCTACCAAACTGTTGAGGATTGTCTCACTCCTCTCTCAAGGCGGTTTTCAGTTCTTCCAAGGCTCGGGGAGGAGGTATTCGCTACCAAGAGCATCCCAGGCATACTCTGTAGGGTTCAGGTCAGGGGAGGACGCAGGTTATTCCAAACATTCAATAACTTCAGATTCTAGTGTGTCCGACACCTCAGCTGTCCTACTTGAGTGGGCATTGTTGTCCATAAACAGAAAGTTGGAACCTGGCTTACCATTGAACAGATGGACATAATCGAATATAATCCCATGGTCGTGCTGTAACGGTACCTCGTGCAAAAATACGTAGCGTTGTTCGGCCATTGTGCACAATGCCTACCCACACCATAATACCTAGGCCATTCTGACGATTTTCAGGAACAGTCTGTGGTATGTAACGTGTTTCTCTCCCTCCCTCCCTCCCTCCCTCCCCACACTAACTGATGGCCAGAGTCACTATGGACCACAGTTTCTGACCCCTACCAATATGCTACCTGCACCAAAGAACGCTTCCCGGACGGTGGCGTGGTTGAAGTGGGATGCATTTAACAGGCTTCCGAGCATACAAACCAGCCTGATTTATTCGCTGCGAAATGGTTCTGACCGAGACAAGAGTACCGGTAGCGGTTGTAAGGTCTGTAGCGACCTGCCTAGGAGAGAGATGTTTCCTCGTCACCACTAAGGCTACATATCGTTCCCTTGGGTGCCATGATTCATCTACGACCACCGGAATGCTTTCGCAAAGCATTTACACCTTCAGCTGCCTCCTTCAGTTGCGAGATGAGACTTCTGGACACACCTGTTACTGTGGGCACATTAGTGACATTTTGAGCGGATTCGAGCTGTTCGACTGTTCGTCCATAATCGTAAGCACTCAAATGATGTCTCGCAGACTTGTTGCCATACCACAAGGAATGTCACACTAATCGGCTCTACAACCACCTTTGCGTGATCTGTAGAATGCATACGGAGCGTTTGTGCTCAGGCTTCGATACAGTTAACACGCCCCGTCCTCTACATTTCTGTTTATGATCGTTGTTTGGTTGTTCCATAGCAATTGGCAGTTGTTCCTTAGCAAGTGTCAGTTGTTCCCTAGCAGTTTTCAAGAATCGCATAACTGGGTCATTAAAAACGCTTGCAATTATATGATAATTCTTCATTGACACTCAGTTTTTTATACCTTTTGATCGAAGGCCTTAAATTGTCATTTGAATAAAACCTGATTTTAAGTAACTTGCCATCTAAACCATGCTCCAGATTGTCAGACTGTATTGGAGTCTGGACTCGTGCTCTGCTACTCGGAATATGACATTACAGCCTTGCTTTGTGTAAACGTAAACCGTAGTTGATGGATGGAACAAGTGGCTCATGCAAGAATAGAGAAACAAGTCGAGCAAGTACCTGGACAAGGTAGTGCATTGTGCGCATTCACGTGGTACGTGTGTGTGGTGGAAAATGGGGGGGGGGGGGGGGGGGGCAGGGTGGCTGGCCATGTGGATTAGGAGCCTTCAAACAGTTAAATGTCAAGGTGTTTGTTGAACTCTTGAGTTAACGATTGTTGTTATACAACGGTGGCACTAATTCTAACACTTCTGCCAATTTCGAGCCACCAAAGGCTTCTGAATTGGAAAGCTCGACAAACAGTTTAACCCAGAAACATTGCAATCGTCTATGTAATTCAGTAGCTGAAGCCGCCTGCAGCTATTCATGTATGTTGTATGTCCGCCCTGATAGCTGAATGGTCAGCGTGACGGACTGGCGTCCTAAGGGGCCCGGTTTCGATTTCCGGCTGGGTCGGGGATTTTCTCCTCTCAGGGACTGGGTGTTGTGTTGTCTTCATGATCATTTAATCCCCATCCGGCCCGCAGGTCGCCCAATGTGGCGTCGGATGTAATGAGACCTGCACCAAGGCGGCCGGACCTGCCCCGTAAGGAGCCTTTGGCCAATGACGAAAACGCTCATTTCCATTTTCCATGTGTATTGTATTATACATCACGACTTAAAACTGAAACTTACCACTGGGGACTCTTCTCCCTCTCCCCTTCACCTCCCCCCTCGAATCCCCAACCCCCCTCTCTCGCTCCCTCCCTCTCTCGCTCGCTCCCTCCCTCCTTCCCTCCCTCCCTCCCTCCCTCCCTCCCTCGCTCGATCACTCCCCCCCCACCTCTCATATTCAGATCTTTTTATTTTATTAAGTACGTACATTAAGGATTTTTTAAATTCACGTAATCAGGTTTTATTCCACACTCTTCTTGACAAATGTAGCACGACACAGCACTTGTAGTGACTAAATAGCATGTATGCAGAAATATCAATCCAAATAACAGTACCCTATATTTATCCACGATGATCCATCTGAGTTGTATGTGGAAAATAATGTACTAGCAGAAAGTAATAAAAATTACAGGGTGTTTGTATGACATCACGACGAACTAGGTCAGTGTTACGCCAAGTTTACTCAGTGAAGAAAGGGCAACAAAGGTCGTGAAACAGGTTCGTTACATCGTGATACTTCTGATGGTACAGTCTACGGCACTACATGTCTGTCTAGTGTGCGATCGACTGTCTATCAATGAAACGGGTATGGACCAGTCTGCGTCGACGTTTCGACCACGTTGCTGCGGTGTAACACGATTACCACTGAATTAGCCTCCGTTTTTCAAAGATGACCGTTGCTATAGGATTGAGGAAGTAGACACTGGCTTTCTTTCGAAGGCGTCCCCTAGCCAATAAAACACTGGTAAGTAGAATTTATTGTTGATGACAAGTACTGACTTATTTAAACTGTGAAGGGACTTTTTCTATTCCCCTTAGAAATATAGTGCGACCATGGGTCAATCAGAACTCCACCGACAAACTTGTTGTTCAGGGATACCTCCTGAGCAATTTAGTATAAGGGACCCATGGTCTCCGGTGGCTCGTTACAGAGAATAATGGAATTAGTTTATTCGGTTTACTTCCCCAATTACCAATGCACCTGTGAATATAGACTCACAAAAGTGAAAAAAATGCAGTTACAAGAACATAAAATACAGACCACAGAGTAATTTGCAGATGCAAAAGTACTATGTTGAAATTACTGTCAAATGGCTCTGAGCACTATGCGACTTAACTTCTGAGATCATCAGTCGCCTATAACTAGACCGTAGCGGTCGCTTGGTTCCGGACTGCAGCGCCTAGAACCGCACGGCCACTTCGGCCGGCGAAATTACTGAGGGAGCAACGCATATTAGCGTAGCTTAATTATGCCGCCTTCCCATTGCATTCAATGGGCCTATACAGAAAGCGCATATCGACCAACTTTTTACCAGCAAAGCTATCCATACGGCAGTGTATCACTGTTAACATGCGAATAAATCTGCCGCAAAAACAAACCCGAGACAGAACCGAGCACTACTGAACGTAAGCTTGGGGTCGGAAATTAAAGCAGGCAGTAATGTGGCCCAGATATCATAATACTCATCGGGGACTGTAGTATAACGTACCTACAACAAATAAGTAACGTACCTACAACAAATATGCCTATGTTCGTCTGTGAAAATGGAGTCGATAAGCAACCTGAGCTATCAGCAATCGGGATCTAACCTGCAGAACACTGTCTGCGTGTTGTATGAGTGTCAGTTTCCCTGTCATTTAAGCCCTCAACAGATCGTTACGGAAAAACTTAAAACTAACCTTTGGATAAGCTATCTGACTGCATGTTTGAATAAGAATTTACAAGTGATACAGAATCTGGCTTGTACAACAGAAATTACTGGATCAGAGTACATGACACGTTGTAGTGTGTCAGTGTGTGTCTGTTTTGGCCCTCACTCCCCTCTTTAGATGACTGCCTTTTTCCAAGTGGTTTACAGCAATTCACAGCAGTCTGCAGCAGCAGCGGCTAAAGCTTATTGTTACTAAGAATGAATTCAATAAAAAGGAGTTTGCTTGGGTCCTGTTAACTATTAAATAACTTGTGAGAAGGGATTTCATAAATTAAGTCACTTTAAAAACTTTAGAAATCACGATGACCATTTATAGTTTGACAAGTATTAATAATGGCGAAATGCCTGACAATGACATAATTATAAATAATGGCTGAGTGCCTGATTAACAAATTATTTCAATTTCAAAGTTACGTTAACATTTAATAACCACAGATTTTTTGTGATTAGATGTGGAAAGTAATTATTATTATTATTTGGAGGATAAGGATGCTTCTTTAACTGACGAGCAAAACATGGGATTATTGCAAACTCGACCTAACAACGGCGATACTAATCCTACAATTGCGCTTTAAGCTATTCTTTCGAATTTTACCTTGAACTACATCTTCAAGCGTAGTAAGCCATTTAAATCTCTCCTGGCCATATAAATGAAATCAGGCTTTGAGTGGAGTAAGATCTGCCATCAGCGACGTGAAGGCAGCATGACACGTCTTCTGTCTCCGACCAACACTACCAACTCGTCTTACAACAATACTTAGAATTGGTCTCCGATGTTGTTACTATCGATATCTGAGTGCTTATTTATTTCCAATCTTACACAATACAAAGAGTAGCCTTAAGCTGGCTATTCTCTTTAATGTACTAGAGACTTCCGACACACTCCTTACAGTAGTCAGCAGCAAGTACCGCGAGTGAATGGAACAATTTTGTTTCTAAACAGGACAAACAGCGCAAAACCGTCAATATTTGTACTGTTGGGCACTATTTGCAGTGCAATCCAGAGGCAAGAAACCAAACGAAATTCATTAACTCTGTCAGAGACCATGGGTCCCTTTTACCAGTATACTCAGGCGGTGTCTCTCAGTGCTTAAAATCTAAGATTTCAGGTGCCGGAACGCACTTCTTTAGCCATACACACACATCTCTCAACCTCCCCCACCCTCCTCCCAGGGGGGTCGCCATTCTTTGGCGGGTTCGTGCTTGGCTGCCATGGGGCCACAGCCTTTACAGCATTTTCCCCTTCCGTGCTGCATGTCTATCCTCTTGCTATTCTTTTTCTCCTCCCTTGGGGAACATGTCTGGGGTGTTGTTGGGAATGTTCCGCGATGGCTGTCGCTGACCTAAGAACAGTCTCACCTTTGTTTTTCGCTCCATTTTCCTTTCTCTGTTTCCCTTCTCCTCTTGTTCTTCGGCTTCGGAGATTGAGGTTTCTCTTTTCCTTCTTCCTCCCTGTGCACTCCTGAAGGCCAGCCCACATGCCTGACGCGTAACAGGTGACTAGATAATGCATAATTTCCAGCCCCAGGTCGACAGGTATGGTTCGCACGTATCCTCTGGTACAGGCCAGGCCCACGGAGGGGTGCCGGCCGGATTGGCCGTGCGGTTCTAGGCGCTACAGTCCGGAGCCGAGCGACCGCTCCGGTCGCAGGTTCGAATCCTGCCTCGGGCATGGATGTGTTAGTTAGGTTAGTTAGGTTTAATTAGTTCTAAGTTCTAGACGACTGATGACTTCAGAAGTTAAGTCGCATAGTGCTCAGAGCCATTTGAACCATTTTTGAACCAGGGAGGGGTCATTGCCAGAGGTGCAACCTTCCCAAATTGCCGGTTGGTCCCTCTGTCAGGTGTTCAGAAAGTGTGACTGAGATGTGAACAACCACCTAAGGCGGGTGCGCCCCCCAGATGGAAGGAGCGCGCCACCAGAGACAGTGGCAATCGTGGAGGATTTTCTTGCAATGAGTCAATCATCTTCTCAATCAACGTCAACGAAACGTATACGTAATGAGGCTGATGATTCAAAGACCTTTCCCTATGCACCACAGTTCCTCGTGGTCTCACATACTGAAGACGGTCAGTTCTTTGCCATGGGAAATCCGTTTAGTATTCAGAAAGGTGTTGATGCGGTTGTCGACCCTGTGAAATCCTACTCTCGTTTACAGAATGGCACTTCGCTTTTCGAGACTACTTTGGATTCTCAAGCACAACTGCTTGCTGCCTCACTTCTCCATGGCTACCCTGTTCGTGTCGAGGCCCATAGAACTTTGAATTCTTACCATGGTGTAATTTACACCAGACTTCTCGGCAGTCTAACCGAGGACGAAATCCAATCTAACCTCTCTGATCAGGGTGTCATTGCCGTCCACCGTGTAATGAAAGAGAGAGGTTTCTCCTTCATGCCCACCCAGATTCTTTTTCTCACCTTTGATAGATTGGTGCTCTCCATCCAGGATCAAAGCGGGCTATGAAATTATCACAGTCCGGCCGTACATTTCAAACCCGATGCGTTACTACCAGTGTCACCGTTTCAACCACACTAGAATGTCTTGTCGACACCCGGCCAAATGTTCAACATGTGGTAGTGAAGCGCATGAGGGTGATGGTACGCCTCCTTCTCCCCGCTGTCTCAACTGCAATGTCGGCCATGCCGCCTCCTCTCGGGATTGTCCAATGTATCTTGATGAGCGGGCTGTCAAAGAGATATGGGTAAAGGAAAAAGTGCCATACCCAGTCGCTCGCAAGTTACTGCCTAGTCGCAAACACTGCATTCTCTCATCTGGTATGTATATTTCTGTTCATGTTACCCCTCGCTCCATGGACATGGCCATGCAGACATGCGACCTCCAATTCAGGTCTGAGGTTGTGAAATCGCCCAGTATCAAGGTAGCATCGCCATCCCCCAGTCCAGCTGTGCACCCCAAAGGGGTGGAGCCACTACCTATACAACCAATGGCCGGAAAGTACAGATATAGTACTCCCATGAAGACTTCCTATGTCCCTACAACCAAACAACATTCGAGTCTTTCTCTAACCGGAAAGGCTCGAAGAAGTCCACCAAAGGCAAATGGTCTTCTCCTTCGCCAAATCAAACATCCTCTTCGACGGTATCACCATGAGATATTTTAGCCTGGCCAGCCTACGTGTCGCTGGTGCACACCACCAACCATTTTATAGCGTTGGACTCCACAGACCGACCGCACAAGGAAGCGGATGCTTCTGTGAACCCACTGAAGCAGGATCCTCGTCCTAATGCGCCCTGTAGTAGCGACTCTTCACCGGCTGTCATTCGGCAGGACCCGAGGTGACACCCCTACGTCTCTTAATATTGACTCTCCTCCAATGGAATGTTCGCGGCCTTTGGTCCCACAAAGAGGATATACAGCTGCTTTTAGCATCGTAGTGTCCCCTTGTACCCTGTCTTCAGGAAACGAAATTAGGCCCTCACAATCTCTTTGAACTTTCACATTTATTACCGATTCGTTTTGACCTTTCCCGCGGTGGCGTCATGCTGCTCATGTGGGATGACAGTCATAATCAACCCATCTCCCTGACTACCCATCTTCAAGCTGTTGCAGTTCGCCTTTTCCTTCCCCACTGTACTTCTTCCGTCTGTAACATTCATGTCCATCCGTCATTTGATGTGACCAGGGCAGACTTCCTTCAGCTTATCAGGCAGCTACCACCCCCACTTTTGCTACTCGGTGATTTTAAGGCGCATCATCCCCTTTGGGGTTCTCCCAGGACCTGTCTAAGAGGTACCCTCTTGGGTGATCTTCTTAACCAACTTAACCTCTTCTACCTTAACACTCGAGCACCCACTTTCCTTCCCGATTCCTCGCACACCTATTCCCATTTGGACCTATCCTTCTGCACTGCCAAGCTTGCCCATCGTCTTGAGTGGTCCGTTCTTTTTGATATCTACTCAAGTGACCATTTCCTGTGTGCTGCCCATCTGCTGACTCCTACGCCATCCATGTGCACTCCCAGATGGCATCATACTAAGGCTGACTGCCAGCTTTACACCTCCCTGGCGACCTCCGAAGAACAAGATTTCCCCAGTCGTAATGACCAGGTGTAATATCTTACAAATGTTATCCTTACTGCTGCAGAACGTCCCATTCCTCACACTTCCTCTTTACCACGTCGTGTTCAGTCCGTTGGTGGACTGAGGCATGCTGCGATGCAATTTGCGCTTGGAGACGTGCTCTCTGCGTCTTTAACCGCCATCCTACGATGGCAAACTGCATTCATTATAAACAGATGCACGCAAAGTGCCTTCGCGTTCTTAGGGATAGCAAAAGCACTAGCTGGATTTCATTCACTAGTTCTTTTAACAGTTCCCCCACTTTCTATATCGTGAGGGCCAACCTCTGACGGCTCTCTGGGACCAATATCCATTCCCCAATTTCCAGCCTGACAATAGCAGACGATGTGATTGTGGACCTTATTGCTATCATCACCACCTTGGGCCGCCATTTTGCGGAAGTTTCGAGCTCTTCCCTCTGTCACCCTGCCTTCCTGCATCAGAAACGAGCGGAGGAGGCTCGGGCGATACCCTTTTCTTCTATGAATCGTGAGTGCTACAATGCCGCCTTTACCATGAGGGAGCTACATCATGCTCTCAGTTCATCCCGATCCTCCGCCCCGGGGCCAGACACCATCCACATCCAGATGTTGCAGCACCTATCTATTGTGGGCACTTTCTGCTAAACGTGTGTTATCGCATTTGGGCAGAGGGCACATTCTCCAGACGCTGGCGTAAAGCCACTGTCATACCGATATACAAACCCGGTAAGGACAAAAACCCTCCTCCTAGCTTCCATCCCATCTCTGTTACCAACTACGTTTACAAGGTGGTGGAACGTATGATTAATGCGTGGCTGGTATGGTAACTCGAGTCTCGCAATTTACTGACAAATGCAGTGTGGATTTCGAGCGCGGCGTTCTGCAGTTGACCATTTAGTTACTTTGTCTACCCATGTCATGAATGTTTTTCTGCGGAAATCCCAGACTGTGGTCCTATTTTTCGATGTGGAGAAGGCCTACGACACCTGCTGGAGAACTGGTATCCTCCATGCTCTTTATACGTGGGGCTCCCGTAGCAGCCTGTCCTGTTTCCTTCAGGCATTTTAAAAGACGAAGCTCTGCCTTGTCGGACACCTTTATCCAGGAAAACGGTGTGCCTCCGAGTTTTGTCCTGAGCATTGTCCTCTTTGCTGTCGCCATTAACCCTATAATGGCCTGTCTCCAGCTGGGCATCTCTGGCTCCCTTTTTGTTGACGATTTTGCCATCTATTGCAGTTCTCCACGGACCTGACTTCAGCGATGTCTTCATCCTCTTTAATCCTGGAGCATCGACAACGGCTTTCGCTTTTCCACTGACAAAACCATCTGTAGGAATTTCTGGTGACGCAGTTGGTTTCTCCCACCATCTTTACATCTTGGGCCTGTTGCGCTTCCGCTCGTTGAAACTACTATATTCCTGGGGCTCGTACTCGATAGGAAACACTCTTGGTCTTCCCATGTGTCTTACCTGGCAGCCCGCTGCACACAATTCCTCAATGGTACTTTCTGGAGTGCCGATCGAACCACCCTCCTCCGTTTGTATCGGTCCCTCGTCCGTTCGAAACTCGACTATGGGTGCTTTGTTTTATGCATCTGAACGTCCATTCCTCATGCGCCGTCTCAACACTATCCACCATCGTGGCATCAGTTTGGCCACGGGCGCCTTTTACGCTAGCCCGGTTGTGAAAGTCTGTATGCTGAAGTTGCTGAACTACCACTGTCCTACCGCCGTTACTTTCTCTTCAGCAGGTATGCATGCCGTTTGTCTGCCATGCGTGGCCACCCATCCTATTCCTCCTGCTTTCATGAAACCTTCTCAACACCCCCCCCCCCTCTCCCCAGTCATAAAAATCACGTTTCGATTTTTGAAAACTTGTGATAAGACTTACAATGTGAAACCATTCTTTTTTACAAAATCCTATTTTGAAATTCAGGTTTTTAAAACATTTTTACAATCAGTACAATAAAAGCAATATAAATAACAGATGCTACCGCATATCCTCGTAGCAGTGTCACTTTGTTCCCTAGTTCTGATCGATACATATCGGCACAAGTCGGTTGTCTTCGTGACTAGGACGTGATGTTTTCAACTGCTGCCACCGGAGACGTTCAAACATTTGCGCTGCATCTTTCCGTTGAACGGGCCTCCAGTATGAATTACGAGTAATAAAGCATTTAGCGATGAACGGCGAGAAGATATTCCTGGCCCGCGCGGGTCACGTATAATCCCGACTGCCCGAACAATTTTGAAAAACAAAGCATGATGTCACATGAGACATGGAGTTAGACGTTCAGTAAATGCTTTGTGTGTCTTCGATCACCGGAACGAAGCTCAACTTCTCTTGGGTATACTGAACACACACACACACACACACACACACACACACACACACACACTCACTCTCTCTCTCTCTCTCTCTCTCTCTCTCTCTCTGCGTTCACTGGTGCCAGCACAGTGGAAAATTATAGTTACATTGTGATTTAATACACATGCGCTATTTTAAATCTTTGGTGCCGATTTGTTTTAGTGAGATCCAAACATAAATCCCTGGGATACGCTTAAAAGCCGTTCCGTCACGTTCCAGCACAAATTAAACCCTGCTGTCCATGAACTACCTCTAAAACTTCATCGGCGGAGTTCTCGTTCTGTAGGCCGTTGTGGCCGAGCGGTTCCAGGCCCTTCAGTCCAGAACCGCTCTGCTGCTACGGTCGCAGGTTTGAATCCTGCCTTGGGCATGGGTGTGTGTGATGCCCTTAGGATAGTTAGGTTTAAGTAGTTCTAAGTCTAGGAGACTGATGACCTCAGATGTTAAGTCCCATAGTGCTTAGAGCCCCTTTTTTTCAGTCACCGAAGATTTATTTAACAAGCGCGAAATATTTTGTAGTTAACGTGAACTGTCAGATGTTTCCCATATTCAAAGGCAATTTATTTTTGACAATTTCGTCTTACATCTTCAGAAAATTGATGTCCGGGTACTGAGATTCAAAACACTTAGACCATCATCCCGTAAACTGCACTAATCATCAGATGTTAAGTCCCATAGTGACCAGAGTCATTTGAACCAGTTCTCGTTCACCCTGTATTTTATTGTTTGCATCAAGCATGCGGGAATATAGAAGCGTCCTCAGCTTAATCATTGCGGTGGTAAAGCATTTAATTCCGGAAATAAATTAGCTAGGAATGCTAGTTTGGAAATGAATACATTATCTATTGTGTTGGTTCAGTCGGCGAACGAACAACTGACTGTCGAAACAATGACGAGGCGACGCCGTCGGAACGCTGGACTGGACACGTTAACTTTCTCATCCCCGATAGGAGGGTACCTTCCCAAATGTGTTAATGTCCTCCTGCACAAGGCAGTCAGCATTTCTTCGTCTAGCTGGTGCCGCCATCTGTAGACTAGAATGAGTAACACGTGAAAATTCCCGCCGCTGCCAGAAGCTGCATTGTCTAAAATTAACAGAACGTTGTGTGTTTAATGCGCTGTGTTACGTAGCGAAGAGGTCGTTTAGTGCTATTTCGTGTTTTGTGTATATCTGTAAACAGAAATATTTGTAAGTAACTCCACGGTACTTATTTCACATTTTTATACTTCAGGCAATATTCTTTGACGTTAATGCCTGTAATTAATTTTCTAGACCATTCCAGCACATGGAAAATAATACATAAATCCCTGGGAACGTTTGCGCCCACAGTCTGAGTTGGCCATACTTCTAACACTATTTCCCTCATCTCCCTCTTCATTTAGTGACGATAACACGTAGGTTTTACTTAGGTATCACTAAGTTTAGATATTTGCCGTTGCAGAATTGCTTTACCAAAGACGAAGATGTGCCAGCACATCTTTTCTCGCTGGCCTAGACGAGACGATGTTCAACAGATAAGGAACATAAGTTTAGATATTTTCCGTTGCAGAATTGCTTTACCAAAGACGAAGATGTGCCAGCACATCTTTTCTCGCTGGCCTAGACGAGACGATGTTCAACAGATAAGGAACGTGTACTGAACGTGTGCCCACATTCTTCTTCTCCCAACAAGTGCCCATAGTACGAGGCAATAATGTTTTAGTTCACCGAGTATCTTCGGTCTCCGTAGATTCTCCCGCAGAATTGAAAAAATTCGAGAATGAGATCAATGAAACTGACTGAGATGAAACACTGACTCAGTGTTTTGACATAGATCTGTAAGAGAAAGCTTGGTTTGAGGAAGAAAGCATTCACTAGAACGAATAGTGTATACGATTGTTCCTTTTATACTATAAATCAAAGGATTATTTATTATGCTGTTGAACAATTCTGTCTGTATACGACCCAAGAGAGACAAAATTTTCTATTGAGTGCTGTAACACCTGCAACAACAAAGAACTGGATGCACACGGCAAAATTAAAAATTAAAGTATTTACTGGATTTTTCATCATTATGTCCACCAAAGAATTGTCACATTTATCAAATTAATGAACTTCAGAAACTTTTGTGCATATTGATTCGGTGTCGGAAGTGAGGACTCTAAAAATGCTTTAAAAACATTTTAGGAAACCTTCAACTAAACGAAAATTCTAACACAGTGAGAAAGGGTGTTCCTGGTTATGATAAGTTTAATGAAGTTAGGACATTAAATGAAGCCGTAAATAATTTTTAGGGACATGTAATCATTCAGTCAGATTACCTGTCGACGAAGCTATGAACTTTCCAAAGGAATTTCTAGCATAAAACAATACAATTCCATGAAATCTAAGAAAAAGAGGATGATAGGTCTGCTGCCTGGAAGATGCACGTCGGATGTCGTTCTATGTTGTTTTGTGGATGTTTTTCGTACCGTGACTTCTTCCCGAACATTTAGATCGGAAATGACATAAGGTTTTCATTTCAATATTTCAGCGACCAAGTGCGAAATTTCTTCAAAACATTCATAATGAGTATGCCGTAGAAAGGCCTTTCTTCTAAGCCGGCTGGAGTGACCGAGCGGTTCTAGGCGCTACAGTCTGGAACCGCGCGACCGCTACGGTCGCAGGTTCGAATCCTGCCGCGGGCATGGATGTGTGTGATGTCCTTAGGTTAGTTAGGTTTAAGTAGTTCTAAGTTCTAGGCGACTGATGACCTCAGAAGTTGTCGCATAGTGCTCAGAGCCATTTGAACAATTTGAACCAACCTTTCTTCTAAGGTAACAGCAGCCGTGTTGCGCGCATACGTTCGTGGTTTGACCAATACTCCGAGTAGAGGCAACACACTGACCGGCACGGTAAATCTCTAGATGTTAATTCCATCAAAATATGTCTGGGACTGTTATGGAACAGAGGATGAAAGTAAGCACCATCCCCGCAATTTGATGGTTCTACAGGATTTAACTGTCAACGGGTGGCTTCAACAGGATGTGGAGTACCTGGGGAAATAGATTTTTCCTCGCCGAACTGAGGAACTTACGAAGGCTAGAAAGGCTGACACACAGCATTAGCTTGAAGTCTGCTGAGAATAACTAATCTTCTGTTCGATATACATATACTAACACAATTAGATTGTATTCAGATACCCTACAAATTGCCGTGAAATCAGGTTTAATTTCTATCAGCCAGTACGATTGTTAGGTATGGTAGACCTCAAAACAGTCTTCTAAATGTAGAGCAACACCACACTTTTTAGACTGCGATAGACTTTCATTTATATTGGGTAGAGATACTCACATATTCACATGGGAGTGGTAACGCGTACACAAGGCATAAAAGGTCACTGCATTCGGGGAGCTGTCATTTGTTCTCAGGTGATCCTTCTGAAAAGGTTTCCGACGTGATTACGGCCACACGACGGGAATTAACAGATTTCTAAAGCGGAATGGTAGTTGGAGCTGGACGTATACGACATTCTATTTTAGAAATTGTTAGGGAATACATTATTCCGCGACCACGGTGTCAAGTGTGTGCCGAGGATAACAAATTTCAGGCATTTTCCTCTCATCACGGACAACTCAGTGACCGAATTTTAATTTTAACTAATGATTTAGCCACCAGATCGCCCGACATAAATCCCATCGAATGTTTTTGGGACGTAATGGAGAGGGTATGTCGTGCACAAAATCCTGCACCGGCAGCACTTTCGCAGTTATGGACGGCTATACAGGGTGTTACAAAAAGGTACGGCCAAACTTTCAGGAAACATTCCTCACACACAAATAAAGAAAAGATGTTATGTGGACATGTGTCCGGAAACGCTTAATTTCCATGTTAGATCTCATTTTAGTTTCGTCAGTACGTACTGTACTTCCTCGATTCACCGCTAGTTGGCCCAAATGAAGGAAGGTAATGTTGACTTCGGTGTTGACATGCGACTCATTGCTCTACAGTACTAGCATCAAGCACATCAGTACGTAGCATCAACAGGTTAGTGTTCATCACGAACGTGGTTTTGCAGTCAGTGCAATGTTTACAAATGCGGAGTTGGCAGATGCCCATTTGATGTATGGATTAGCACGGGGCAATAGCCGTGGCGCGGTACGTTTGTATCGAGACAGATTTCCAGAACGAAGGTGTCCCGACACGAAGACGTTCGAAGCAATTGGTCGGCGTCTTAGGGAGCACGGAACATTCCAGCCTATGACTCGCGACTGGGGAAGACGAAGAGCGACGAGGACACCTGCAATGGACGAGGCAATTCTTTGTACAGTTGACGATAACCCTAACGTCAGCGCCAGAGAAGTTGCTGCTGTACAAGGTAACGTTGACCACGTCACTGTATGGAGAATGCTACGGGAGAACCAGTTGTTTCCGTACCATGTACAGCGTGTGCAGGCACTATCAGCAGCTGATTGTCCTCCACGGGTACACTTCTGTGAATGGTTCATCCAACAATGTGTCAATCCTCATTTCAGTACAAATGTTCTCATTACGGATGGGGCTTCATTCCAACGTGATCAAATTGTAAATTTTCACAATCAACATGTGTGGGCTGACGAGAATCCGCACGCAATTGTGCAATCACGTCATCAACACAGATTTTCTGTGAACGTTTGGGCAGGCATTGTTGGTGATGTCTTGATTGGGCCCCATGTTCATCCACCTACGCTCAATGGAGCACGTTATCATGATTTCATACGGGATACTCTACCCGTGCTGCTAGAACATGTGCCTTTACAAGTACGACACAACATGTGGTTCATGCACGATGGAGCTCCTGCACATTTCAGTCGAAGTGTTCGTACGCTTCTCAACAACAGATTCTGTGACCGATGGATTGGTAGAGGTGGATCAATTCCATGGCCTCCACGCTCTCCTGACCTCAACCGTCTTGACTTTCATTTATGGGGTCATTTGAAAGCTCTTGTCTACGCAACCCCGGTACCAAATGTAGAGACTCTTCGTGCTCGTATTGTGGACGGCTGTGATACAATACGCCATTCTCCAGAGCTGCATCAGCGCATCGGGGATTCCATGCGACAGAGGGTGGATTCATGTATCCTCGCTAACGGAGGACATTTTGAACATTCCCTGTAACAAAGTGTTTGAAGTCACGCTGATACGTTCTGTTGCTGTGGGTTTCCATTCCATGATTAATGTGATTTGAAGATAAGTAATAAAATGAGCTCTAACATGGAAAGTAAGCGTTTCCGGACACATGTCCACATAACATTTTCTTTCTTTGTGTGTGAGGAATGTTTCCTGAAAATTTGGCCGTACCTTTTTGTAACACCCTGTATAGGCAGCATGGCTCAGTATTTCTGCAGGGGCTTCCTGTGACTTGTTGAGCCCATACCACTTCCACCCCTCCAGTACCGGGGTAAAAGGAGGCCTTACACGATATTAGGAGGTACCACATGACTTTTGTCACCTCTGTTTATTTCTCCTCTTCAGTAGCACACAACACTCCTTTTCGTGACCTTTTCCCTTCTCAGTTGCTGTTATTTTTTCCAGAGTTTCGTAGGGTTGGTATTTGCTGATGGCCGCTCACGAACACAGTACTCAGGAAGCTGTGTGCTCTCTAGCAGTTGCTGCGCAACGTTCGCCTAAAGTTGGTACAGATTTTTTGTCTTTCTTTTCACTGATCTTATCATAAATGGTGGAGTTCAAAATAGACATATCAAGAAGATAAAATATATCCTTCTATACCCTTTCACTGTGCCTCACATGATCGCAAATAGAGCTGCAATCTGGTCTTACACCTAGGCCAATAACATCTTTGGGGAGTTGCATCTTTGGTTGATGAGTGGTGTACATTCAGAGCTCGCGTAAAGATAAGTGTTTAATTGCACAATAACAATTAATCAAGGCAATATTATGTCATAAATAAGTAAATTAATATCGATTGTAAGCTATCAATTTTTTATATATTTTCCAGAAGAAGAAAACTTGCCATAGGTGCGAATTTTGGATTAAGATGTGTTTGCGTTATCGTATACTATAACCTATGTGATTATTTCAATAAAGTATAGTTTTGTGGTTAGTGTATTCTTACACACATCCATTTGATTCTCTAGTAAGTAGCCTAAGTGAAAAGGTTCGAAATAAGTGAAAAGTTCATATAGTGTAGGCGCAGTCCTTTGTTTACTTTTGTTTGGTCACGTAAACAATACAGATTTTGAATTAGTAACCGAACCTTAGGCCTAAACTTTCTAAGAAATTTGACATATTCATTGAGTAGTGGAGGAAGTTAGTTTTGTTCAACTTCGACTAGAGCTAAAATTTGTTTGCAACGAGCGAGAAGTGTGTGACTTGTCGTAGGACTAAAGTTAAAATCTTCTGGGTTGTTAGACCACGTTACATTTCTTCTAAAATAATCGACGTTTCGACGTCCCTGCAGGGATCTTCTTCAGGATGTTACGCTGTCCACTATTACTAGAACACTGTCAGAGACTAGTGTCGCGTTCTCTTGTAAAGCGGAGATTTCCCTCGTTTGTGCTGGAGAAATGGGAGTATTGGTTAAAATTCTTGTGGCTACCATTGGTGGGCCATCGTCATAGGCCAATATTCCCATGCTAATGCAGAAGAAGGGGCGTTATTGGCTAAACTCTCGTGGATACTATTGGTGTCCCATCGTCACTGGATAGAAAGGCACTCTTCATGCCTAGGCTGGAGAAGGGTTATTGGTTGAAATTCCTCCTCCTGCTATTGGTTGGCCATCATCATTGGCTCGATGCGGAACGGACATAGCAAGAGAGAGGAATGTTTACCGAAAATATTATTGTCCACCGAGGTGACTTACAGTGTGTTTACATTGCTCGCACACCGCGGCCGCATATTCACATCTTTGATGGCAGGTAGCCACGATGTCGGAAGCCTATAGCCGTCCTCTCTATTGAAATTACATGCATTCTAGGAAATTTCAACCGCTTCTCGGACCTTTCTTCTATAAATGTTGGTTTCCTTAGCCAGCACACGCACCTTATTAAAATCGATATCAGAGCCCCAGTTCTCATGTGCATCCGTTTTTCGCTGAAAAAATCTTTTATTTTGATTTAACTAAAGAAAGATGTCTGGGTACCATTTTTCTTTAGAATTCTGCTTATGCGGTCAGTGACTCCAGAAACGCACGGTAACCTAATTGAGAGGACGGTCATTCTTATTAGCGTGATTATATCTGTCTAAAAGTCCTGTCGACTGAATAACAATCGTAGTCATTCGCCTTCATTTTCCTCTTTAAAAATTCAACTCCGATTCCAAGGTGTCGTCGTCGCTGGTATGGAAGGAACGTGTAGAGGGAGTTTTGAGCACTGCTTGCTTCTGGGCTGGGTGGTGATGCGAAGTGCAACTAAATACATATTTGTGTTGGTAGGCTTTCTATACAAATGGTTCAAATGGCTCTGAGCACTATAGGACTTAAACATCTATGGTCATCAGTCCCCTAGAACTTAGAACTACTAAGGACATCACACAACACCCAGTCATCACGAGGTAGAGAAAATCCCTGACCCCGCCGGGAATCGAACCCGGGAACCCGGGCGTGGGAAGCGAGAACGCTACCGTACGACCACGAGCTGCGGACATTTCTATACACTCTGTGACATACTGTAGCAAGTCACCTTGGCGGACAATAATATTTTGGGTAAACATTCTCCTCTCTTGCTCTGTCCGTTTCGCATCTAGCCAATGATGACGGCCAACTAAAAGCAATAGCAGAAATTGCAACCAATAACCCTTCTCCAGCGTAAGTGTGAAGAGTGCCTCTCTGTCCAATGACGATGGGCCACCAATCGTATCCAAAAGAGTTTAGCCAATAACGCCCCTTCTTCTTCTTCATCAACGCGGGAATATTAGCCTATGACAACGACCCACTATTGTAGCCACAAGAATTTTAACCAATACTCCCACTTCTGCAGCACAAATGCGGGAAAACTCCCCTTTATAAGAGAACGCGACACTAGTCTCTGACAGTGTTCTAGTAATAGTGGGCACCAAAATATCCTGAAGAAGATCCCAGCAGAGGAGTCGAAACGTCCGATTATTTTTGAGAAAATATGACGCTGCCTAACAGCCCAGAAGATTTTAACTTAAGTGACAATGGCCACGAAAGCCTGCAGACTTGTACTGCCATAGGACTGTTAGCTCTGGTTTGTGGTACGAGGGTTGATGCGGTTTCTTTCATGTGGGTGATTATAGCGGATTGGGAATTGGAGGAAATAAACAAGGCTTCATTGGTTGTGTAGGATTTGCTGTAGAGATAGGAAGATAGTGGAAAAGGACGAGAAGATTGCTGCCTATCTAGCGGATCTAGATACTAGATACAGCAAAAAAATATCTTCAGAAGAGGGGGGGGGGGGGGAGAGACGAGAAAAAGGGAAAAGAGAGGTGGGAAGTGACAATAGGACTTCCTCAGACAGTGTTCTTGTGAATGTGGAAAACAGGTTTGATCTGTTGTAACAGCTGGAAACCGATGAGCCATGACTAGATGTAGGAGTAGATAGGTCACAACAGACGTTCAAAAAGCGTTTCAAAAGTAAGAAGTCAAAAGCTGTGAAGAAGAAAGTTTTATTGTTAGGTAGTTCACATAGTAGAGGTGGTGGCCAACTGTTGCAGGATGAAGTAGGATAAGTTTACCAGATACTAAGCTTTTCTAAACTAAGTGCAAGTATGGGTCAGGTGATAGAGGATGCAGGTACGCTTTGCGAAGATTTCTCAAAGGAAGACACCGAGGTAATAGCGGATGGTGTGTGCTGCAGTATAGACAGGGACCCCAACTATTCAACTGTGGGTAACCTGGTAAAGATAGCTTCAGCAACGAGACATACTGGTGTTGGGCTTGTATCTGTTCTGAGGCAGCATGTCAGGTCTCATTTAAACTCATCTGCTAGGAGAGTTAATTTAGAGATGGAATGACTGCTTGGATCAAGTATGGAGTCTCATATCAGTGTGGTTTCTGTTGACTCTATAAGCAGGTAGGACTACACTAGGTGTGGCCTTCACCTTGACAATAAAGGAAAGGGAAGGGAAAACCGTCCGCACAAGTAGCAAATAACTTAAGCGGGGCAGGCACTATCGCAAGTGGTAAAGTACCACTGGTGACAAGTGAAGGAACAGTAGTTTTTCTAGGGTAGGGAGGGCATAAACAAGAGATGTTCAGACACAGACTGAAAATGACATTCACATTGATAAAACAGGCAGCCAGAAAACAAATTTTAATGCACGTAATTGATGCATACAGCCTCTGATTGAAATTAGAGATATTCAAAAATTGCAAAAAAATTTGGTCCATCCAGTTGTAATTCAGCCAGTGCACAAAATGAGTTACCTTCATTGCATCAGAATATCTGGGGACTGAAGGATAAGCTCAATGAGTTGCTTATTTGTGTTGACGAATTGCAGTTGAGGAAACCAGTTCATATAATCTGCCTCTCTGAACATCATGTGACTACTGGTATAGATATGTTTAATTTTACAGGATTCAGGTTAGCTTCTTACTTCTGTAGACAAAATGTGGAGAAAGGAGGAGTTGCCACATTTATCAGAAACTGTTTTAATTTAAAGAGCACTGATATTAATAAATGTTTCTCAGAACAGCACTTAGAAGCTTGTGCAACAGTAGTAGTGCCACATAATAAGTTCTTTATAATAGTCAGTACATACATAGCACCTTCAAGAAACTTTAATCTCTTCATAAAAAAATCTGGAAGCTCTATTGTCCCATCTCACAGTAAAAAACAAGGAAACACTGGTTGCTGATGATTTAAATGTGGATTTATTGAAAAGCTCTGCCAGTGAACAATTATTGCAACCAGCAACACTGTCATTCAATTTAATTCGTATTGTGAACTTTACAACTAGGGTATGCAAATGATCTGAGCCAGCTATTGATGATATCTTTGTAGACCAATCTAGGAAAAAGTCCTATCACAAAATCTATGGCAATGGGCTATCTGATCATGAAATGCAGCATCTTATGCTAAACGTTGAAACTTGACAGCATAAAAAAAATCTATTAAATCTGAATACAGGATTGTAATAAATCAGTCAAAAATTGAGAATTTTAGGAGATTGTTCAAAGACATGAACAGGATAGATGTTTGCAATACTTCTGACTAAAATGGAAAATACAAAGCATCGTTAATAAGGTTACTTCCGTTTTTGAAAACTGTTTTCCCATAAAGGTAACTCATATCAAACAGAAGTCCAAAAATAAACCACAGATTACCCAAGGAATAAAGATATCATGTGGGACAAAAGGAGACTGATGTTGGTTTTGTAATGCATTACAAAGAATACCGCAAAATATTGAAGCAAGTAATCCAGAAATCAAAGCTGCTTTATTATGAGAAAAAGATAATTGCACCAGGCAATGAAATGAAAACTGTATGGGATATAGTGAAGACAGAGACTGGTGTGGCCAAAAATGAATAGGAACAGATAGCTCTAAAAATAAATGAGTCATTGGCAACAAGTGTATGTTGTGTTTCAAACCTTTTAAACAAGTACCTTGTTTCTTCTACTAACAATTTGTGCTTATCAGATTTGGTGAACAGTGCATAGGAGTATCTGTGACCAGTCTTTAAAAATAACTTCTGCAAAAAGGAATGTCACTCACGTCTCCCAAATAAGTAGCAGCCATCTTAAAATCCTAAAATCAGAGTATTTTAGTGGGTATGATAACAAATCAATGAAGTCCATCAAAGAGTGCTCATGTGAGTTAAGTTCTATCTTCCGTTATTTGTGTAATCAATCTCTTATCTGCAGAACATTTCCAGACTGGCTAAAATATACTGAAGTTAAGCCTCTTTACAAGAAGTGGGATAAAGAGATACCCTCAAACTATTGACCAATTTCACTTTTGAAAAGGTTGTGTTCAGGCTTCTGACTGCAAATTATACATTGTCCAAGTCACGGTTTGGGTTTCTTTAGGTTTCCAAAATAGAGAAAGCAACTTACTCCTACAGTGATACTCTACTTAATTCATTAGAAAATAAATTAGAGGCTACTGGCATTTTCTGTGACTTGTCAAAACCGTTTGACTTTGTGAATTACAGCATTCTCTTAAGTAGAGTATTGTGGTGTCACTGGCAGTGCTGTGAAATGGAAACGAAGGGTGTCGCTGCGAAATAACTGTGCAGTAAGCAGCCAGTCTTCATCTGATTCGGAATTAATTACTTGTGGTGTTCCTCAAGGTTCCATCTTCGGTCTGTTGCTTTTTCCTTGTGTGCATTAATGATCTCTTGCCTGTTACACTGCCAATGCAAAGATTATTTTGTTTGCAGATCATACAAAGATTGCAATAAGTACGAAGTCAAGTACAGATTTAGAAATGGCTGCTAATCAAATTTTCACTGACATTAATAAATGGTTTAAAGCTAATTCACTGGCATTAAACTTTGAATAGATCCACTATATGCACTTCAGAACCTACAAGAGATTTCTTTGCAGCATGTGTATAACATATGAAGACGTGAAGATCGAAGAGATTGACAGTATTAAATTTCGGGGATTACAGCTCAATAATAAATTAAGTTGAGAAGGGCATACCACAGAACTGCTTAAGGCCTACACAAGTCTGTATTTGCAGTGAGAATGATGTTAGATATAGGAGGTATAAAAAAACTTGCATACTTTGTTTACTATCATTCTTTTGTGTCATATAGCATCATATTCTGAGGTAACTCGTCAAACCGAGCAAAAGCGTGTAATAAGAATCATTTGTGGTGTAAATTCAAGATCATGATGTAGAAACCTGTCCAAGGAACTTTATATTCTAACCACTGCTTCTCAGTACATTTATTCCTGAATGAAATTTGTTTCAAATAATATATCTCAGTTTCCAACCAATAGTTCAATACATAGAGAGCAATACTAGGAATAAGAATAATCTATATAAAGACCTAAATTACTTACCTTGGTCCAAAAAGAGGTCCAATATTCAGGAACACGCATTTTCAATAAATTGCCATCAACAACTAAAAACTTGGTTTCAGATAAAGCACAGTTTAAACAGAGTCTGAAAGACTTTTTGATAGAGAACTGCTTGTACTCTATACATGAATATCTTAACAGGGACTGTTAGACTAGCTTAACTTAAAAAGTTTGAGATTTCAGTTTTGACAGCACTTGGTCACAACAGTCAAGATTAGGTATTTTGTAAATGATAAATTTATTAAAAGTGAATAATTATGTTTCATACTGACAGTGTATTTATTCTGTAAATATTAGCAGTTTCTGTAATGTATTCACCTATTTTGACAATCTCCTGAAAAATGATCAGGATGGTGAGTAATATATTAAAATGTTTTATTTTTTATGTTATAGTGTTTGACATGTTCCACATCCACGAGAATCATTTAATTTTTTGGGTCTATGGAACGAAACCTTAATCTAATCTAATTCCATTCTGATATTCAGGGGAACTTTAGGAGAGGTGTTGTCTCTTGGTGTCTGACTTTTCTTTCTTCTCAATTTGCCTGTTCCCGTCGTTCAGGAGATCCATGTTTACTAGACCGAAATCAGACGTCTTTTTTAACGTACCACTTCACACACAGTATATTGTGAGAGGACCATCTCGCGTGCTCTCTACGTCACTTTCATCATAACATTCACAAAGATACTCACTGTTAATTGATGCTAGCGGTGCTTCAGAATCTGAATCACAGAAAAACAATACACTTACTTCGTTATCACTGTTGAAAACACTGTGAGACAAACTTGTGCAAACACTCCTCATCGTCACCACGAACGGCCGCGCGGGGTAGGCCGAGCGGTCTAGAGCGGTGCAGTCATGGACTGTGCGACTGGTCGCCGCCGAGGTTCGAGTCCCCCCTCGGGCGTGGGTGTGTGTGTGTTTGTCCTTAGGATAAATTAGGTTAAGTAGTGTGTAAGCTTAGGGACTGATGACCTTAGCAGTTATGTCCGATAAGATTTCACACACATTTGAACATTTTTTTGGCACCACGAACTACTCTTTTAGCCATATTGATTGTTTACTAACATCAGCTACCACGTGACACACGTGACCTGTGCTTTGCTTTAGAATTTATTTAAGAGCCGAATCTTAGCTAGAAATTTAACATGATGCATTCATATAGTGAAGCGTGCATTTGCGAGAGGAGGTCGTCATACGATTTAAATGGCACAACAACCACATGCGCCTTCGGCTAATCATCTGAGGCGACAGGGTTAAGTTCAGTTCCACAATCTGTCAGTTCGAGTGACGCTACATTTTATTCGTGAACGAAAACACCAGCGTCTCCGCCGCGCATCATTTCATAGTGTCACTAGTGTCTTTAAATGGACGTGGCGCGGACGAGGCAGACATTGACTAATTATTAAGACAGGGCTGACATGGGAAACGCTATGTCCCTGCCACTTTTTCGCTAGACGTCAGCGCCACGCCACTTGGGTGTCCGTTCGGCCCATTGTGCCCTGGTATCGAACGTACGGCCAGGGTTCCACACTGCAACCGCGGCCTGATCCACGGCATTCCCAGAGACCGCGAGCGGATTCCATTAACTGATAACAGATGCTCGGTAAAGCCGCACCCGCGAGTGCATTCTGACGGCTTTAATGCAATTCGCTAAATGTGTACGTGCTTAAGCGTCGACAATCCTCCACTGTTGAAATGCAGCCGCCCCGTGCGCTAAACTGCGATGTGTTTGCTTGATTTCGTACAGCGTTTTGCATCGTTACGGCATAATTTAATGACTGTAATCAATACAGCGCTGTGGACTACAGATACGATCTCAACTGTTAAACGACTAAATTCAGAACGGACGTCTAGTGGGTTCGAAATATATATGTGCCATTTCGAGATTTTTTTCAAAAGGTTCCTTACAGATTACGCTGATACAATAGCTCCCTACTTAGCAATCATATACAACCGCTCGCTCACCGATAGATCTGTACCTGCAGACTGGAAAATTGCGCTGGTCGCACCAGTGTTTAAGAAGGGTAGTAGGAGTAATCCATCGAACTACAGACCTACATCATTGACGTCGGTTAGCAGTAGGGTTTTGGAGCATATACTGTATTCAAACATTATGAATCACCTCGAACGGAATGATCTATTGATACGTAATAGGCATGGTTTCAGAAAACATCGTTCTTGTGCAACGCAGCTAGCTCTATTCGCACGAAGTAATGGCCGCTATCGACAGGGGATCTCAAGTTGATTCCGTATTTCTAGATTTCCGGAAAGCTGTTAACACCGCTCCTCACAACCAACTTCTAATCAAGCTGCGGGCCTATGGGGTATCGTCTCAGTTGTGCGACTGGATTCGTGATTTCCTGTCAGGAAGGTCGCAGTTCGTAGTAATAGACGGCAAATCATCGAGTAAAACTGAAGTGATGTCAGGTGTTCCCCAGGGAAGCGTCCTGGGACCTCTGCTGTTCCTGATCTATATAAATGACCTGGGTGACAATCTGAGCAGTTCTCTTAGGTTGTTCGCCGATGATGCTGTAATTTACCGTCTAGGAAGGTCATCCGAAGACCAGTATCAGTTGCAAAGCGATTTAGGAAAGATCGCTGTATGGTGTGGCAGGTGGCAGTTGACGCTAAATAACGAAAAGTGTGAGGTGATCCACACGAGTTCCAAAAGAAATTCGTTCGAATTCGATTACTCGATAAATAGTACAATTCTCAAGGCTGTCAATTCAACTAAGTACCTGGGTGTTAAAATTACGAACAACTTCAGTTGGAAAGACCACATAGATAATATTGTGGGGAAGGCGAGCCAAAGGTTGCGTTTCATTGGCAGGACACTTAGAAGATGCAACAACTCCACTAAAGAGACAGCTTACACTACACTCGTTCGTCCTCTGTTAGAATATTGCTGTGCGGTGTGGGATCCTTACCAGGTGGTATTGACGGAGGACATCGAAAGGGTGCAAAAAAGGGAAGCTCGTTTTGTATTATCACGTAGTAGGGGAGAGAGTGTGGCAGATATGATACGCGAGTTGGGATGGAAGTCATTAAAGCAAAGACTTTTCTCGTCGCGGCGAGATCTATTTACGAAATTTCAGTCACCAACTTTCTCTTCCGAATGCGAAAATATTTTGTTGAGCCCAACCTACACAGGTAGGAATGATCATCAAAATAAAATAAGAGAAATCGGAGCTCGAACAGAAAGGTTTAGGAGTTCGTTTTTCCCGCGCGCTGTTCGGGAGTGGAATGGTAGAGATATAGTATGATTGTGGTTCGATGAACCCTCTGCCAAGCACTTCAATGTGAATTGCAGAGTAATCAAGTAGATGTAGGCCACGTGCCATTTCAAGATTCACGCAAAAAGCTACGCTTTGAACTGAAAGAACGTGAGCCCTTGTTCGTAAGGCACTATATATTTAATGCCGTAGTTTCAGGTAAATATTACTTATGTCACACTGTTTACGATGTTTGCTGTAATACCATCCCTTATACAAGTCTCCGCATCCTCAAAAATTTTCCATCTCCACTGACCTCAGCCGGCCGCGGTGGCCGTGCGGTTATAGGCGCTACAGTCCGGAACCGCGGGGCCGCTACGGTCGCAGGTTCGAATCCTGCCTCGGGCATGGATGTGTGTGATGTCCTTAGGTTAGTTAGGTTTAAGTAGTTCTAAGTTCTAGGGGACTGATGACCTAAGATGTTAAGTCCCATAGTGCTCAGAGCCATTTGAACCAACCCATTGAACCACTGACCTCATTACGAAATACTAAACTTAATGTCCTACACTTTTTTTGCAAAACTGTTCCGTTTACGGTTTACTACTGATACGTATGTTGTGCTCTTAGGTTGAAAGAGGTGAAATGCACTGAGTTTGGTTTGAGTATAAACTATTTAAATATTTATTAATAACAGACAAACCAAACAGATACAGATTTGACTTGGTCAGAACAAATGGCCACAATCATCGAAATCATAAACGGAATACTTCCAAAATATCTTAACAACAGCAGCAAATTATTAATAAGAGACGATGAATAAATGGCATTTAAATGAGTTTAGCGTCATAATTAAAAAAGGAACAAACACCGTCCGGACACACTTTAAAGACCCAACGGTACCGACCGGCCGCAGAGTTATGCTCAGCCTGTAAGCGACACCGGCTGCGGATACGGAGGGGCATTTGACCGTTGTCAGTTTTCGTGACCGGTGCCGCTGCTTCTCAGTCAAGTAGCTCCTCAACTGGCCTCACAAGGGTTGAGTGCATCCAGAATTAAAACTAGAGGACCATAAAAAAATGAGCAAGTTCAAAAGATTTTCGAACTTGAAAGATCAACTGTTTACCATATACAACAATTAAGAATAATAACTTTCTTTTAACGCCAATGGGGTTTCTGCCGACTGAATACACCGCCATAAACATGAAGCTTGGTACTCGAATTTCAGTCCACATCCGCACATAGACGGCAAATGAAAATGCCACAGAAACTAACCTGAAAGCCGGCCGCGGTGGTCTAGCGGTCCTGGCGCTGCAGTCCGGAACCGCGGGACTGCTACGGTCGCAGGTTCGAATCCTGCCTCGGGCATGGGTGTGTGTGATGTCCTTAGGTTAGTTATGTTTAAGTAGTTCTAAGTTCTAGGGGACTTAATGATCACAGATGTTGAGTCCAATAGTGCTCAGAGCCATTTGAAACTAACCTGAAACAGTTCAGTATCACAAACTGAAAACAACAATGCCTTATTCTGTCAATAACATGAGATAGTCATTGTGCACACGGCCAGAAGAACAGCTCCTTTAATCATAGCACATATAAAAATATCCTGCAAACTTACTGCCCAACCGATAACATAAAATCAGTACAACATCTGCCTCATATATAGTAAACATGCAATAATGTGGGCTGCCACCGGCCGCGGTGGCCGTGCGATTCTAGGCGCTCCAGTCCGGAGCCGCGCTGCTGCTACGGTCACAGGTTCGAATCCTGCCTCGGGCGTGGGTATGTGTGATGTCCTTAGGTTAGTTAGGTTTAAGTAGTTCTAAGTTCTAGGGGACTGATGACCACAGCAGTTGAGTCCCATAGTGCTCAGAGCCATTTGAACCATTTTGTGGGCTGCCATTTCGGCATCAGTATTGAGACTTAGCAGCCACGCGGGATTATCCGAGCGGCCTTAGGCGGTGCAGTCATGGACTGTGCAGCTGGTCCCGGCGGAGATTAGAGTCCTCCCTCGGGCATGGGTGTGTGTGTTAGTCCTTAAGATAATTTAGGTTAAGTAGTGTGTAAGCTTAGTAACTGATGACCTTAGCAGTTGAGTCCCATAAGATTTCATACACATTTGAACATTTTTGAGACTTAGCAATACTCTGTTTGTGGTTCGTGGTTAGAAAATGCCGGTTTTAACAAACAGCAGCTTACAGTACCTGTTACGTATGTCATAATGATTAACACAGATATCTGTATACACGTCATGTACATAGAGTAATCCTCAAGCCATAGTTCCAGCTCCTCAAGTCTGCTCAGCTCAGCGTATCACAACACTGTCGTGCGTGCGACCGACCTCTCATCGATAAGGCCTCTGTTGCGTTGCACATGTGGCCGACCCATAGCGTCCACACACGTGACTCCGCTCACAGTTCTCTCTGAAGACACTGCGCCGGCAGATAAATGCTTCCTCGGCCAGTATGTGCATGCCACGCTGCCCAGCGACTGAAAACAAGAAGAAATGCCAACCTAGGAACCCTAGACCAGATAGAGCCACGCTTGCCACACTACAAATGAAACAACGTTGAATTATAAAAGATGTTTCAGAAATGTTCGCCCACTGTGGAGGATTCTTATTTGCTCTGTGACGCTATACAGTGTGATTGACCCCACTACGTATAGGTTTTATGCAACCCGCGACACATTCAAAAACCACACGCAAAATGTTCATCTTCCCCTGCTTGCTGCATGCAAACTATTAGTCCCACAGAAAAAAATAACAGGACCATTTTGTAGGAAATTTAAGGTAGTTAAATTTTGTACTGGGATACTTTTCGCTAGAGCCATAGTTATCGAGTTAATCGAGAGAAAAGCATTTCGAGGTAATATCTACCACATCATTCCTTATGTCCTTGGAAATTATGCTACTCAGCTTCCCGTTCCTTGCTTTTAGGAAACTATTACCATAGAGGATTTTAGGTTCAGCGTGAAGATATCATTTCAAAAGCACACAATAATTAAACACTTCTGGCTGTCTCCACTAGTGGCACTGCTAATCGGTCACGAGCAGCGCTGCAGCTGTCGTAATTCCAAATGTAGGTACTTATTCTCTGGATAGCCCTAGCGAAGACATATGAGAGCTTAGCATGAATTCGGTTCTGTGGTATAAGCTGTGTAGAGGCGTTGGGATGTTGAGGAACTAGCAACTTGTCAGAAGAGTGATGATTCCCCCCAGAAACTTACCGCTTATGCACCTACTAGTAACAGCGTCAGTGCTGTGTCAGCACTTTGTGGCATTTGCACTTGAGACATACTGAACAGGACATTGGCCAATGACGCACAATTCTGCCGAACAACGGGAAGATTCGTAATTACGTGTCACTGACAGGGCATCAATAATGAAAAATTTCACTTGAAATTAGTTTACAGCGCTTGGAAGATCAGACGAATTTCCCGTTTGATGCTTTCGGACAATCACGTTAAAAATTACAAGAATTTTATAAAGAACCAGTCAAATAAACTAAAGGAAAAAAATCAAAGGTCAGTATCCGAGTTTTCCAGGCTCTCAATAGCTTCAGAGCCAGCCTGGTGTCTTTCAGGAATCTGACTGGCAAGGGGCACTTCTGTACGATATATGGAATCTTCTGTCCCACATCGCTACCTCGCTACAGACGTAGCTTGGAGAGTTTCGCAGTCACCAGGTGTGGATAAGAATAACTGTTAATCCAGAGGCACATGTGATTCAGTCCAGTTTGCGGCAGGTGGTGCGAGGAAGGTTCGAGTTTGGGAGTTTGGTAGTTAAGGTGTTCGGGTCGCGACGGCCACGAAGATGTTGAGGCAGACACGGGATTGAAAGCGTTTACTGTTAGGCTCATGACAGCTGTCCAAAATGCTTGAGGAGATTCCAGTCAGATTTTAAAGTGTATGGGCAATGTGTATTAGGTGAGGAATAAAGCTAATGCTGCTGTTCTCAGGATGTTTTCGTCGTCTGCTCACGAAATTCCAGTTACCTTTGCTCTCAACTTTTGCAGCTTTTTCCTGAAGATTGTGACGGTGGATTAGAGATCTAAACTCTAAGAAAAAACGGCACATCACGAAGGCATAATCCGAATGGCACGGAACCCGAGGGACGAGCATGCAGAGACAAAAAAAAGATTACAATTTCAGAAAAAATGGGTGATTTATTCAAGAGAAAGAGCTTCCGAAATAAGGCAAAGCAAAGTGTTGGTTCGCCTCTGGCCCTTATGCAAGCAATTATTCGGCTTGACATTGACTGATTGAGTTTTTGAGTGTATCCTGAGGGACATCAACATCGTGTCAAATTCAGCTCAACTAGCGCGAGCTGCGCATAATACACCAAACGTTCTCGATTGGGTAGAGATCCGGCGACCTTGCTGGGCAGGTAGCATTCAGCTAGCACGGAGACAAGCAGCAGAAACTCTCGCCGTGTGCGGGCGGACGTTATCTTGCTGAAGTGTAAGCTCAGGATGGCTTAACATGAAGGACAACGAACGGAGTGTAGAATACGTGGACATAGAGCTGCGCCGTAAGGATGTCGCGGATGACAACGTAAGAGTCCTGCTATGAAAAGAAATGCCACTTCGGACCATCACTTCTGGTTGTCGAGCCTTATGGGCGCGTTGGTCAGGGTAGTATCCCACAGCTGTCCACGGCGTCTCTAGACACGTGTTAGTACAAAATCTCATTAATCGGAGTAGAATTGTCTTCAGAGATAAGTCCCGCTGCGAGCAGGGCCCCGATGACCAGCTAAGACGTGTCTGGAGACGCCCGGACAGCGGTGGTATTCCAACCTGACTGTCGCCCGTTACGGCGGTTGGTCTGCGGTGTCATTTGTTTTCATGGCAGGACGCCTTTGGTTGACATCCACGACACCCTCACAGCACAGCTCCGTGTCGACGATATTCTATGCTCCGTTGTGATGCCCTTCATGCCAAGCTACCCTGGGTTTACATTTCAGCAAGATAATGTGACAAAACCCGCCTTGGCCACCAACATCGCCGGATCTCTCTCCAGCTGAGAACGTTTGGGGCATTACGGGCAGTGCACGCCAACCAGTTCGGGATTTTGACGCTCTAGAGCACCTGTTGGACAGAATTTATCACGATATTCCTCAGGAGGACATGCCAATCAACAGCTTGCTAAGGATCAGAGGAGGACCAACGCATTATTGACTTGCTCGATCTGTGAAGCTTTTTCCCCTGAACATATCATCCAGTTTTTCTGAAACTGTAATCATTTGTTTGTACATATACATCATGGTTCGGACTGCTGTTGCATTGTAATATACTGTCTCTGAATATTACCTGCGTTCAGTAGTTTGCATGTTTATTACTCGGATGAGAAGATTATGAAATTATAAGCTTGTAACAACACTTTGGGTGGATGTAACATGTGATGTACTGAAATATACTTATATGTCCCCTTTAGTGGGAAACTACTGCTCTAGTGAAGCGACTAAAAAACAAAGCAAGAATAACTGCTGTGTTCTAATATGCTGTACGTTCACTGTGAATGGTCAGCATTGCTTCACACATGCTTGGTGTGAGATTACCGCTGACGTAGTGGACACCAAAAGATCCTGAGGAAGAGGGGTCGAAACGTCGAACATTTTAGAAGAAACATGACGCGGCCTAATAACCCAGAAGATTTTAACTTCAAAGCCCTTTTTGTTTGCCCCCTAGAAGAACGAGCTTCAACACTGGACAAGCTACAGTACGCCATTCAAATATACGGTAGACTCGTGAAATCAAAGGGTCACCCTCTAATAAGATGTAATTAATTTCCAGGAGCGACAATAAATCTATACTCTTCATAGTCACAGGGGCCTATTATATTTCCGCTTACGATGTTCCTCTGCGATGTCTTTCGTGTGTTCTTGTTAATTTGACAAAAGCCATGGACTTTCGTCCAATGAATGAGATAGTTTTATTGATATTTTATGTTGCTTTTTACAACTGTCATCTTAGCCGAGTTGCGTCCTGCCGGGTATTCCGACAGGCTGTGATTAAAATGTAACGCTGGACGTTGGAGTCGTTCTCGGACGATTTATCACAACTTTCTTTTCTTTTTAAGTTTGCTTGAAAAGAATTCAATCGAGAAACTAGATGTTGTGTGACATTTGCTGCCCCATTCTATTACTATCTAGTTATGTCATCGCAAGCACCCATCATAGGAAACATTCCAGTAAATTATGTTGTTGCTATGACACTGAGCAAGTTTTACGCGAATAGAAACGAGCCTGAATGGAACTGAATGCTTCTTTAGCTGCACTTATTTAGAATTTCACGCATTAACAAAACTTATGCATGTGTCCGACATTCGATTTTAATTTCTTTGCATTATAGTTTGCATTGAATACCCCCCACCCCCTCCCCATAATTTAAAATTGTTATGTCTTACAGAGTTAAAGAACTTGTTGAATCGGTATGAAGTTACTTCACAGTAAAGTCACGTTTTTTCGTCTCACTGGAGTTACATTAGCCTATTTACTACCAATGGCAATTAGCAGTTATCTGAATATACTCAACAGCGTTTTGTGGGAACGAACAGTCTGATGATACAGAATATCGATGGGGAGTAAACTGAACAAAGACGAAAGTAATGACGAGTAGCAGAACTGGATTAGCGATAAAGTTAACATAGAAGTTGGTGACCACGAATTAGAGGAAGCGAAATAACACATGGCGGATGAAGCTAGGTGGACATAAAAGTTCCACTAGCACAGGCAATTAGGGCACTCCTAGCAAAAAGGAATTCACTATTAGCAAACAATGGTCTTCATTTGAGGAAGAAGTTTCTTAGAACGCACATTTGAAGCACTGCTGTAACGTTGTAACTTTAATTTTGTATGCTGAATTCGTAATGTTGTAACTTTAATTTGGTATGCTGGGATCGGTGCTAATAGACAATGAAAGTGGGTTAAAAGCCGTGATCTGTCTGGGGACGTTAACCGTGGATTACTGGGCAACTGTTTCAACAGATATTTAGCAGACTAACATTAATGATAATCTTTTAATAGTCATACAAAACCGGTAAAATATATATATAAAAAAAGGAGAATTTAAATAAAAAGAAAGAAATCAGTTTATATTTGGAAATTTATTTTAAGATTGTTCATTGAAATTTCAGCATATTATACGTGAGTTATAACTGAGCTGGTGCCTTATTTACGATTGAAAAAATGTGAGATTGTAATTTTCGGAACACATAAAATATGGAGCCAAGATTGGGAGACTGCACACAACACTGCATTCATAAAATAACACACGAAGAACATTGAAACATAAGCAAGAAGAAATTAACCACAACCAACAGATTCAGTTTTTACCCAAAGAAATTACGTTCATACCACAATCCTGTCCGTCATGTAATTACCACACACTGGTATACTAAATTCATATTAACTCTTTGTGAAGTCTTCGCAAAAAGAATAGCTGAGGGCTACTTTGATGATTACACCACATGCTCCACGTGGTCAACTTGGTTTACACAAAGCGTACAACTCCACAATAATTTTGATAATTAAAATACATTAGATCGAAAAGCAATTGACAAAAGAAAAACCTTGAACAGGTTACTAACGTCTTACTATTAACCTGATGGGTCAAACAGTTATATAAGCACGTGGTACTGGTCTCGCAAAGTACACCCCACGTGGGTTGAACATAAAGAAAAGCATAAAGAAAAGTTGCTATATTAAAAAAATATTCTCAAGACGAGACGTTATAATCTCACGCACATTCGGATTTAAGATTGATGAACTTAGTTAGAGTTACTGATCAACACGTGGTTCCACTTTACTCACAAAGTAGTAACAAAGCAACTACCGAAAAATAATCTGAACTTCACACGATAATTACACTGCGCTGCAATTTAAGATAACATCGGATATTTTAGACCTAAACCCGAAATAAAAGTGATTAAATTTTCAGTTAGGCCGAACTTAAGAAATCCATTGTCCTACGGACTTAACAGACACGCGCTTAGCCGGAGATCTTACCACTTCAGACGCTCGCCACGGCCACTCTGCAACTGCCCTACTGCCCAGCGTGCTTCCTGAGGGGTGGCTCACAAAGACCAACGGATGTGGCCATAGGGGCAGCTTCCTATACCAACATGACAACGGACGGACAGGACCATACTAAGGATAGAAACCTCTTTGCTTTTAGGAAGCGTAGCTACCTGTTCCGACGTTGGTCCTACTGTTCTCTAGCAGACAGCCCTGTCTGCTACCCTCAAGCATGCAACTAGAAATACATATGCTCATTCATCCTCTCACACAAAAGGGAAGGGGGATGACAGTATCTTATCATATACAGTATATAAAAGAAAGCGGATGTAGGTTCCGTATGAGACTGTGTGACATGAATTACATATAAGAATTACATATAAACTGTGCTTTAAAGTGTAGTAGTGTGACAGATCGTTCTTGTTTACGTGTAAAAGTAACACGTTCCACTGCTCAGTCTCCTCCCAGATAGTCAGAAACGCCACAGTACATTTAGAAGAGGAATTTATTCCATAAATGGCAACAGATTTAAGAAATTAAACATGAAAGGAATCCAACAGAGACCTTTCACTGCGTTGTACGGAAGTGAACCATTGACAGTGGGCAAACCCTAGCAGAAAAGAATCAAAGCATCTAGGATTTTCTGCTGTAGAACCATGTTGAAAATCAGGTGAACTGACACGATAAGGATGTTCACAGCAGAATCAGAGAAGACAGGAACATCTGGAAAACAGTGACAACAAAATGGGACACGATGACGGCACATGTGTTAAGACCTCAAGGAAAAACATACAAGGTACTAGGAACTGTAGAGCATAAAAACAGTAGCGGATGACATAGGTAGGAATATATTGAAGATGTAGGGTGCTCCGATATGAAAAGTATCAAACCAGTCAGAACACTGATCACCAAAAAAAAAAGACAACTTTAAAGGCCTATCGGTATCCCGCTATTGTCCTCTGATCACTATAATGATATTGCAGGGAGATCACTTTCCATTGCGTGAATCAAACAATGTTCGTAGCCTGAACAGAAGTTCAGTTATTTGTACTGATAAAACTGAAATCTAATAAACTCGTGTTTGCAGCAAAGTTAATATTTTCGTCCAGCTTCACGGACTGCCAGTGGGAAATGTGGGCTCTGGGTCTGGCCTGTAATGAAGACAGTGGAGTTCTTTAGAGAGGGAAAGGAGTCGATATTCTGCATTCCACATTCTTCCTGCGCCCCAGAAAGGCAGAGGGAGTTTTCTGCAGACAGGGTCTTCCACTGCCTCCCCACTCCTCCTCCACCCACCGGCCTGCAGTCCGCTTCCACTGCGCCCCACGGCTCTTCTCTGATACTACGAGAGGTCAGGCACACGGTTACAGCGTCACCACCGAGGCTGTCCCAGAACTTACTGTTATGAGATGAACACGAGACGTACGAATGTTAACAGTTCTGCAACCTTTCTTCTACCGGGACTAAATCTCTCGTACGATGATACATAGCTTTGGAGTATGTACCTAAAATATTTTTTCCAAGGGTTTATTTGCATTTATTTTATTGGTTCTTCTTACACTCAATCTGTACTGCACATGTTTCACAGCTTTTGTCATTATTAATAAACATCCAAAGTATGTTAACAGCGAACTGTAAATTGCTTACAGCACAGCTCCGAAACCCAGCACATCTGTAAGTAATTCGCCGAAGAACTAAGGTACCCGAAGGCATGTTGTCTGTAGTTGATATCGCGGTTGAGGGATGCGCAGTCGATGATTTCCGCTGCTGACGCAGAAAACTGAGGATACAGTTTAGTTGTAGGAAAGGTAAGCACCAAGAACAACGAAAAATGAAGACAATTCCAGAGCATCTGGGGTCCGTCCTACAAAGGCGTTCGACAATGTAAAATGATGCACGATGTTCGAATATTTCATAAAAACAGAGTAACCTATGCGGAAAATAAGTAACATACAGTTCAAACAACAACCAAAAGGGAATCAGTGAGACTGGAAGTCAAAGAACGTCATACTTCAAATGGCTCAGAGCACTATGCGACTTAACTTCTGGGAACTTAGAACTAATTAAACCTAACTAACCTAAGGACGTTACACACGTCCATGCCCGAAGCAGGATTCGAACCTGCGACCGTAGCGGTCGCTCGGTTCTAGACTGTAGCGCCTAGAACCGCACGGCCACTCCGGCCAGCAACGTCATACTCAAAAAGGGTGTAAGACAGGGATGCTATCTTTGCTACCATTGTTCAGTCTACGTCATACGTCGAAGATGCAGTGTCATAAATGAAAGAAAGGCCCAGGAGCGGGAATCAAGTCAGGGTGATACGAAATCAATGATAAGATTCGCAGATGCCGTTGCTATCCTTCTGGCATAATTTGCATTGTAACCAGTTACAACTGCGACAGGCATCCATGCACTTCTTACAAAAAAAATTCTATTTATTAACATATCAAAAATCGAAAAGACATCCTCTAAAACTTTTGGGCCACTAGTTACTTGCATCTTAGCGGGACTATGAGTGACATCAATAGCAATAACTTTCAAACTGCTGTAGAGGTTGAGTCACGTAACACATCTTTTATTGGGTGAACTGTTCCAGATATCGAAATGAGGTTTTTGGTAAATGATAGTATGCTAAGGGGCGTGTACTTTGGTATGTAACGAAGTCTTAATATGTAACAAAGTCTTAACTCATATATCGATCGAGGATGACATTAAAAAAAACACAATGATATACTGTACTTTCACAAGTTGCGACATTGTCACCGATTGAAACAGTGATTCAGGGAGTGTAGAATGAATTTCTGTTGTTTACGGTAACGATCACAGAACTTTTGGTCCTTAGCGATAGAGACAGCACGCATATGACCGCGTCAGAACTGTGGCCTAGTTTACATCACATTTTAAATATGTACGATGATGCCATGCTGATTTTGTGCATATTTTGTGACGATGCCACTGTGGCTTTATTATTTCGGGAAAAGTTATAAAACAGATCTGAAGATAGTCATTACTAACTGAAACCTGTAGTTTAAGGACCAGACGTCATGCGATCATTGGTGGAAATAAAATAAGTTCATTCTGAATTATATACGTTTTTAATGGCATACGAAAGGGCTTCAAAACACGAGTACATTGATATAATGCTTGTTAATGTCAAGGACGAAACTCCTTGCAAAATAATCCGAGAAATACTCTGAAACTGAAAGGGAAGTCAGCTGGAATCGGCTATTGGGTTGTGAACATGCTCATGCCAGGCTAAGTCGCTGTATCAAGCATTTCGACTGTTTACTTGTCTGGACCGCAGAAGTAGCAGCACCTATGTCGTCTATAGGCAGGTCATTTCCAATCCAAATTTCCTTGCATGCAGACGTGTGCACCAATGAGGAGAAGTTAGACATGCTACTCTGATACGGCAAATGGTGGCACGAGACATATTGCCAAGGAATTTGGGATCAGCCAGAGTAGTGTCATTCGAATCTGGCATCGACATAAATTCCACCGTTGTCACTACCAGTACATGAGGCACTCGGAGGACATGATTTCGAAAGTCGTGTAGAACTTTTTTGGCTTGCTCTGAATCACGTGGGGGTCGACACTACATTTTATTCAGACAAAATAACGTTTACGGATTGCGGTAATGTAAAATGCACTACTGGGTAGCTGAAAATCCACTCTGGCCTTGACAGATACATCAATGACTGTGAAGCGAAAACCTATCGAGCGGCATCATGGGAAATTAGCCTAGGGACCTTTCTTCATCCCAGGGATATTAAGCGGAAATTCCTGTGCACACTTTCTTGTTCTATCTGTTCTTTTAGAAAAGGTACCACTGGATAAACGACAGAGTATGTGGTTCCAAAACGATGGCTGCCCATTCCACTGTTCCCGTGTGGCAACCCAAATACTTAATGATATGTTTCCTGACCGTTTGATACAACGGATGCTGTAGTACAAGGGCTGGCCAGGTTTCTTGATTTGAGTCCTCTTGATTGCTTTCTGCGAGGAACGCTGAAAAATGCAGTCAATCAAGAAGACCCGACTAAGCCATACGATATGCGCTGTAGAATTGTAACATTGTCCAACGGCATATGAAACAAAGCAGTTAAATCTGTTCATCTATCTCTCTAAAGACGACTGCAAATATGCCTTGCAGTCAATAGTAAAAATTTGAGCACATACTTAAATGTAAACTAAGTAGAGTATTTATTCTATCGAGGCCATGTTTTAGTTCATTCTGAACAAACTGTTTGGGTTATTTGATGTGTATTCCGTCTAATTACAATTTCGAGTAGTCTTCATACAAACATTTGTCCGACAGCAAGTGGTTTTCTTTCAGAGGTATTTAGGCATCTCCAGGAAAAGACAGCTCAGGTATTATTATTTTCAGTTCTAAGAAAGTTGGTACAGTAGCTCTCTTTTTTTTCTCTTGAAGCGGCCAGTTTATCATTCTGAAGTATGAATGACCGATGTTTCTGTTTCGGCTTCGACACGTAAGCAACAATGGGAAGGGTTTAAGTGGAAAACAGCCTGACGGAACTGTAGTTATTTCCGAAAAATCCTGGAAAAGTACACATATCTGAAATAGATTCCCAAAGCCTCATCTGATGCACCACAAGCTACTATATGCTGTACTTCCATACGCAAAAACTATAACTGACTCCGTATCTATGTCGTACAGGAAATGGGGTTTTATCTCAGTAGCATAGGCCTGTCTTGCCGCATATAACGACGGAGCCTCGCATGAGAGCTCTGCTTGACGATGTTTACACGGCTGTAGCTGAGTCTGGCCACAATGCTTTCCTGTTTCAGTACGTTTCTTGAATTCTTTCGCTTAAAGTTTCAACTCAACATTAACAAGCATTGCATCACTATACTTGTCTTTTCAAGCGCTTTCGGATGCCGTTAAAAAGGCGTATCATTCTGTTTAAAAAATTCATACTTGCTACAATACTTCGATCGACAAGTCTTAAGACACTCCATGACATACCTAAGTGCATGCCCCTTAGCGAAAACCTCGTTTCGATACCCGTTACAGTTCACAAAATAAGAGGAGTATTTCGTCTTAAGTGACTTAATCCGTATATTGGGAAGTGTCTGCGTCGATGCGGCTTGTTGGTAGCACTGCTAGTTACAGCCTGTTGCAGTGTTTTACACTGAAAGTACTTGCGGATAGCACTACTTTTAATAAAGTGAAACGGCGATATCCGCAGTAGAAAAACTACTTCTGAATAAATCAATTACTTCAACAGACGTTATAGCAAATACAGACAATTTTAAGATACTGGTTTCAAACTGCATGATTCCCATCTGTCGTAGAAAGTAGTCTCCCGGACGCAATATTAGGCGCTCAGAGTTAGTTGAAACCCGAAATAGGGAACGACATGTACATCAGAAAGATAGCGTAGGCTGCAGCAGGGGAGCAGTATTTATACCAATAAGTAGATACAGTGTCTAATGAGGTCCAATATGAATGCGACTGCGGATTCATATGGACAAGAGTAACATGCGGTCGGTGGCCTTATAATGGGTAGTCTCTGCAGACCATCGAAATCTGTTGTACATAAAGAAATCGGAAGGCTAGAAAATAACAGGAAAACCTGTAGAACAACGACGCTTGATGCAGGGACTGGCAGTTTACAGTCAGCATAAACGAATGTAAGTATTATTCATAGAAGAGTAGAAAGACCCATTATTCTGCAGTTACACGATTTCAGAACAGTCACTGGAAGTAATCACTTCCATTAAGTATTTGGCAGTGCGATGCAAAGCGATTTAAAATGGAACGGTCTAGTAAAATTAATCGTAGGAATGTCAGATGGGTGACATATTAATTGGAAGAACCCTCAGAAAATGTAGGATGAGGTAACCTTCAAAACCCTTTTTGACCAACACTTTGTTGCTTGTCAGACTGCGACCATTACCTTATAGAACTCACAGATGAAACAGAGAAGATCGAAAGAAGGGCAAATTAGTTCAGTGTGCCCGAGAGTGGCACGGAGATGCAAGCGCAACTGCAGTAGCAAGCACTAAAAGACTGGTGACGACTGCAAAAATTCCTAGGACGTTCGTCCGTTGAAGAATCATTCAGTGTATTGCTTCGTCCTAGGTATACTTCATGAAACAACTGTGAAGTCAAGACTAGAAAGATAAGACCTCACTCGAAGCCTAAGTAACACTCGGTCTTCCTGTACATCACTTCTACTAGACCAGGAAAGGGCGGACGTGACAGTGATACACAAAGTACCCTCCTCCACACGCCATAAGGTGATTTCTTGAGTGTAGCTGCAGACATGCATTCGGGCAGCTCGGACAGCCTGGGTTGCTTTCGGGTATCGTCGAGTTGCAGCTAGCGCCATGAGCGACCTCTTTCGCAGTTCAGTAAAGAGTGGCTCCCTAAGTTCTACAGAAAGACTCTGCATGTCCATATTTTCATAGATGGTTGCGGAACAGGATATCAAATTAAACACCTTTCAGCCGTCCTGTTTCCGAACTTATTTTGTTTGGCTACCAGTTTCGGTGATTTACTACGCCGTCTTTAGGTCCCTGACCGACGTGTAGAAAGATTCCATCTCGGTTCTAATCAAAACAGGGACCAGTAATACTGGTATTAATAGATTTCTCTGCTTGCTATAGCGATACCTTCAACCATGGTTGAAGGTACAGTGGTTGAAGGTATCACTATAGGAAGCTGAGAAATCTACTAGTACCTGTATTGCTGACCTCTGTTCTAATCAGAACCGAGCTGGTATCTTCCTACACGTCGGCCAGGGACCTGAGGATGACGTAGTAAATCACCGAAACTGGTAGTCAAATAAAATAAGTTTGGAAATAGGACGGCTGAAGGGTGTTTAATTTGACATTCTCTACGAAAGGAGTCTGTTACCACAGTGAGCTATCGCTTTGTGTGATGTTGTGGTGGTGGGGCTTGCACGCTTGCCATAGGTTTGACAGCCATTGTAATCCGGGAAACAATACGTAACATTGATTAGGTATGTGTTTATTACTTACAGTGGATCTGATTAAGGGACCAATGGTCTCGAAATCGATCATACAAAAATTTATGTTAGGGGCGAAATAAAAGTTTCTGTTCGAAAGCCGTACAGTCAACAATCGGTATGCCAATCACGCAATATCGCTATGAGCCTTGAGGCAATCAGCCCATCGACGTAGCAGCTTAAGACACCTAGCTGCTAAAACGCCAAGTCCGGCTGTGTGGAGAAGGTCGTAAATGCTTGCTGCACATCTTCGACCGACGGGAGCCGTCTACATTTCAAGGCCGTTTTTAAGAGACCGAAGGTGTGCTAACCGCATGGAGAGATTAGGACTATAAGGTAGGTGCTCGAATGTCTCGAGTTGTAGAGGATGAGGCTGATCTTGTAGATCGACCGGCGTCTTGTATCGAATCGCCACCAGCCCGGTACTTGGAGTACCATTCCAAAACGGTAGTTTCCGACAGAGATGCTGCCCCATACACATTCTTCGTTCCCCGGTGGATGTCTACCGGTGTTTCGTCTTTGGCAGCCAACTGAAGAATAACAGCACATTGGTCCTGATTGGACAGAAGTAATGATGGTTTAAATGTTGCCATAGTTAAAGTTGCTGTATTTACTCCCCGCACGTCGGAAACACACGAATGCCACACTAATTCCTTTCCTACATGTCGGTGCTTTTATACTCTCATCGGGGTCGGGATACGTTGCATATACGCTGCAACTACGCTCTCAAACGAGAATCTTTTGATTGCCCCTTATAAACCCAAGTCTGCAACTATGGGCCCTTTATTTGTAATTGCTAATTGTATATGGCTGTATCCCCCCTTCCACTACGATGGATACTCAAGATAATCATCAGATATTTCCTTGGATGTTCCATGTCCCCTCACACAAAAATGTAGCATTTCGCTCGAATCTACAATTGGAGAGCAATACTTACCCACTGATTCTGAAAAGATTGGGATCACTATTCTTTATTCCTTTGAAAAATGTACCTGTTAATTACAATTACAGTGCAGCTACTCACAGAGGTTCAGTGTGGGCTGTAATTATCTTACGATAGCGAAACTTGGTAGATATCGTAATGCGTTAGTGCGGAATCGATTTACACTGGAAAATTAGGTCCAATTTTCGTCACCAGGTGCATATCTGGCGCTGTTAATGCAAGGAACAGGTGCAGAAATGTTTCCATATGTAATGGATTAATGAAGGGACGTTGGCGGTAAACGGCAGACAAGTGAGAAAGGCATAATACGTTTCATTACTGCTGAGTATGAGGAAAGGAAACGTCGACGAGGCGCTGTACAGAGCCAGATTTGCACCTGGTGGCCAGAGTTAGAACTAATTTTTTCCAGCGTTCATCGGTCGAGTATTAACGCAGTAGCATATTTGCCACGTTTGGTAGCCATGCGATGCTTACAGCCAACACTGAGCTGTAGCAAAATATTAGCGATTTTATCCCTTTTTTGTTTTGATAAAACTGCTCTGTTTTAGAGAAAATACAATAGAAATAGTTATTTGTGATGAAGAAAAAAATATTTGTATAAGAGGCATACAGTTACAACGCCTAAAGTCCGAAGTAGGTAGTTTAGAAAATGTTATCGTTGAAAAGAAAATACCCGTCTTTTGTCTAACATTGTTCACTTGTTACTTCCCTCTCTGTTTCCTCCTCCTCCTCCTCCTCTCCTCCTCCTCCTCCTCCTCCTAGTTGCGATCTCTCAAGACACATTTACCTATATAAGTTTCTTTAAGCGAAAACAATATTCATTTTTGCTTAAACCGTGCCATGTTATTTTATGTTTCACAACTAATACCCTCGGTAAGTTACTGATTAGTTTTACAGTGGAAGTGCGGGTGAATCTGATTGTACGATGTCTGCCATCATCACGGCTATCTCACTGACATCGTTAAGATTTCTAGTAATTATTCAGAACCTGCCTTATATTTGATTTACGAAGTCCTACTTGCTGTTGCGGGCAATACTAGCGTACTTGTGGGATTCTAAGTTGAAAATAATAAACCAAGCCAGTTACTGCCGCAGCTTACAGTGTTTCGCATTGAATTAACATTTCTATTCGTCGTCAGTTAACTCTCCAGTTACAAAGCTAAAGATCGTGCTTTGCGTTGAGGTGATGTGGTCTGTGAACTGCTATTAGGTTCTTAGCGAGGTCGCCACTGGGTTACATCCCAGAACGAGGACTCCTTTTGAAAACAACGTACATTTACTATCATAATGTTTAGAATAACTATTACAGCAATCCACAATAAAGTGGAACGTCATGTATAGAGCAGAACATGCTCTTGAACTGAATTATTGATATATTTAATCATGTTAACTTTAAGAAGCATTAATATATTAAGTAGCTCAATAAACCTGCAGATCAATCAGCAAATACATCCAGTTCGACTGCTGAAAACGATTAAGTCAGAGCCTATCCTATATGCTTTCATAGTCAAAATCAAGAACCATCTTCTCCATTATGGTCAACGAGCCAAGTGGCCATTCCTGCCGAATCGGCCCTTCTGGGTCCCCGTGAAAGTATTTTTCTATCCATACCCTTTCAAATGGTTCAAATGGCTCTGAGCACTATGGGACTTAACATCTCAGGTCATCAGTCCCCTAGAACTTAGAACTACTTAAACCTAACTAACCTAAGGACATCACACACATCCATGCCCGAGGCAGGATTCGAATCTGCGACCGTAGAGGTCGCGCGGTTCCAGACTGAAACGCCTAGAACCGCTCGGCCACAACGGTCGGCTTACTGTTTCAGTAATAGCGATTTTCCTGTTTAAGATGCTGGCGGTAACTTCAGAGTTCAAGATGTGAGACATGCACCGTGTCTATCCTCCATCATCTTGTATCCATTTAATTAATCACGACATGGCTATTGGCAGCAGCCTTGTACTCAAGGCAGTCCATCAAGGTAATTCGCATCTTCGTTTTCAAGCACCCGGATAACTTCACTCGGACTAACGAGGCTCACCTTTGCCACGGTACCTTTGCAGATTCTGTATGACAGAGTGTTCTGCTACCGCTGTACGTCTTGGTTCAACAGCAGTCGCTTCTGCACCACGACAGAATATCTCCAGTGCTTTGAATATACATTATCCTGTTAGTTCGTGAAACATTACGATTGGGAACTCTGTAACCTGCTGCTGTTACAAAAATTTAACTTATCGTAGGGAAATGATTCTAGGTGCACAGCATAAGGATAATTCCATAGTGTCATTAAAATTATGTGTAAGTTAGCTGATTGCCAGAAGAGGATGCGGAGAGTGGGAGAAGTGTGCTGTCGTCCTCCCCCCCCCCCCCTTACCACCTCTACACGCCGATGTCGGTTTGAGGAGCCGTGTGCGTTGAAAAATCCCAGTGCAGGCACCTTAACCTGTGCTTCAAGCTTCCATGAAAGCGAAAGTCATACACGGAGGTAAACATCGTTTAAATGTTCTCCATAATCGAAACTGAAAACGTTTCATGTGTTTTATGTGTGACAGTCCATTTCTGTTACGTTCGCGAGCCACTCTGAATACTCACACATCGGTTCCGGCGCGGCCAGCGCGCCTTGCCGGAGTAGCGTCGACCTGGACCGCAACCGTGGAGAAGGCGCCGTGGCCGCCTCAGATGTGGTGCTTTCTGGGGCGACCCCGGCTCCTGTCGACCGACAAACAGGTAACCCCCTGATGAACAGTGCAGACTATTGTGTGTCTCGGCCCGGTGACAAGTGGGTATCATCAACGGATTCTTTAGCCTCCATATGATTTCGAGCCATCGTCTGATCTTGTTGCCTTCAGCTACTTTGGATTTTTGGCTTTCTGTAAATTAGAAATGAAATATGGGCTACTGCAGAGGATGTGATATGTATGGAACAACAGATCAGATGTAATGAATGGTACGAAGAAGAGTGTGAGGAGGCTACAAGAACAAAGAATAAAGCATATAAAAAGGTACAGGCCACAAGGACAAGCTTGCATGTGGAAGACTATAAAGAAAAAAGACAAGCAGAAAAGAGAAGCTTTTTCGAAAGACAGTTTAACTGAATAAAGCTGATGAGTGTAGGAAATTCTACAGAAAAGTCATTAACCTTAGAAAGGAATTTCAACCAAAAATATCACAATGTAGATAAAAAAAGTGGTGAACTAGTAGCATCATAACAGAGTGTCACACCGTTGGGCAGAGTACTTAAAGGAATTATTATACTCGGAGAATGCTGTAGCATGAAAGCTAACTAAAATCAACAACTGGAAGATAAAGGAAAATGGGATGCCCTCGTTGCGAGAGATACAGCTGGTATTATAGAAGTTGCCAAACAGTAAGGCACCCGGAAATGGCAACCTGCCAGCTGAGCTTATTAAGTGTGGTGGAGAACATCTAGTTAGATGTCTGTACGCCCTGATCTCAGATACATGAGCGCAAAAAGTCATCCATGATAATTGGGATATTGGCGTGATATGTACTGCAAGTAAGAAAGGGGACATCCTGGAATGTACAAACTGTAGATGAATTACTTTATTGAACACCACACACAAAATATTCTCCTCCCTGCTTCGTACCCGTGTAAAACCTTTTTCAGAAAAAGCAATTGGGAGATATCAGGCAGGCTTTAGATTTCGAAAATCAGGGCTATGGACCAAACATCCGCCCTGGGTAAGTTACTGGAAAAACAAGGGATACAATACAGAAACACATCATAAATTTGTTGATTTTAAGGCAGTATATGACATTATAAAATGAAATAAGCTTTTTGAAGCAATGAATGAACAGGGCATACCATAACATTTAACAAGCATTAAAATTTTGACTATAGGAAAAGCAGTATGTAAATTAAGGATAAATGGAAGTTTAACACTAAGTTTTGAAACTAACTGTATACTGAGGCAAAGGTTCGCACTCACTTCTTTGCTTTTTAACATAGCCTTAGAGAAGTTAATAAGAACAACTTAAATGAACACACCAGGTACGATATACAATAGAATGGTGCAGCTTCTGGCCTGTGTAGTTGCTGTGCATATTATTGCAAGAACACGACTAACTGTTAAAGAAACATACAGGTCACTGGTGGTAGCAGCAGTAGAAATATTTTTAGAAGTGAACGTAAATAATACCTGATGCATGCGAATAATACGACCAGAAATAAATGCAATGTTGAAAACTGACCAGGTGCAAATGGAATCTGTTAGTGAAGTTGTCTATCTGGGAACACTGATAACATCACAGAATCATACTAGTGTGGAAATAAAGCAGAGCATCCATCTACCCAATTAATGCTATTATGGACTGGCCCCACAACTTATCGTAAGTTCCGAAATCTGTCCAGAAGAACAAAGTGTCAACTGCATCAAACTTTAATACGCCCAGCATTAACGTATGGCTCAGAAACCTGAACGCTGACGCAACAGTGTGACGAGCTAATGGGATGTTTTGAACGAAAGGTGTTACGCAAAATCTATGGAGCCACTAATGTAGATTGAGCATGGCGCAGACGATATAATTTTGAACTTTATAAAGATTTTGATGTCATAAAGTCCATTAAAACAAACCGCCTGAAATACATCGCTCATATTTTTGACATGGAATGTGAATACGTAACAAAAATAGCGCTGCTGCAAAACCCAGTGGTACGAAGAAGCAGGAGGAATTCGATACTTGCGTAACATAAAAGCTGATTTAAAAATTACTTTATCAGAGGATGAAGACGTAAGACGCTGGATAGGGACGAATGGAATAATGAGCTAGACCAGGCCGAGGTCTATCAAGGGCTACAGAGCCAGGAAGAAGAATAAGAAGGAGAAGAAGAAAAAGAAAAAGAACAAGAAAGGTGCTAGAAACCGACAAGAAAACCTGTATACGCTTTTCTTTCTTCCTTCCCTGTCTCTCTGTCTTCTCTACAGTTTTTATCCCATACAGCTCCCTCTAGTACGATGAAAGTTAATCCCCGATGTTTCAACAGATGTCCTCTCATCGTGTCTGTTCTTCTAGTCAGTCTTTTTCCATGTATTCCTTTCCTCGCGATTCTATCGAGAATCTCCTCATTGCTTACCTTATCAGGCAACCTAATGATCAACACTCTTCTGTAGCACCACATTTGAAATAGTTCAATTCTCTTCTTTTACGGTTTCCCCACAGTCCACACTGTACTCACTAGACTGTTAATTCCATTCAGCACATCCTATAATTCTTCACTGTCACTCAGCATAGTAATGTCATCAGCGAATCTTATAATTGATATTCTTTGACCTCGAATTTTAATCCACTATTTAACCTTTCTTTTACTTCCCTCATTGCTTCTTAGATGATAGATAGGACAGTACAGTGAAAGAATACATCCTTGTCTTACACCCTTTTTAATTCGAGCACTTGGTCTTCCTGTCTTATTGTTTCCTCTTGGCTCTTGTACATATTGCATAATACCCACTTTTCCCTATAGTTTACTCCTATTTTTTCCACATTTCGAACAACTTTCACCATTCCAAATTGTCAAAGGCTTTCTCCAGGTCGACAAATCTCATGAACGTTTCTTAATTTTCCTTCAGTCTTGCTTTCATCAACCGCAATGTCAAAACTGCTTCTCTGATGACTTTACCTTTCCTAAAGCCAAAATGATCGCCATCTAAGACTTCCGCAATTTTCTTTTCCACTTTTCTGTGTATTATTCTTGTCAGCGACTTAGACGCATGAGCTGTTAAGATGATTGTGCGATAATTCTCGCATTTGTCGGCTCTTGCAATGTTCGGAACTGTGTGGATTGTGTTTTGCCGAAAATTAGATGGTACGAGTATATCGCCATACTCATACATTTTACACACCAACGTGTATAGTCGATTTGTTGCCACTTTCCCAATGATTTTAGGAATTCTGATGGACTTTGTATCCATCCCTTCAGCCTTATTCGATCTCAAGTCTTCCGAAGCTCTTTTAAATTCTGATTCTATTACTGCCCGTGTTTCCACCTATCTGCTCTCTCTTCTGCGTTTAACGATGGAATTCCCAACGCTCTCTTAATGTTACGACCTATGCTTTTAATTTCACCGAAAGATGTTATGACTTTTTTATACATTGCGTCAGTCCTTCAAATAACAATTTCTTTTTCGATTTATCCACATTTTTCGTGTTGTCATTTCGACTTAGGTTCCCTGCATTTCCTGTTTATTTCGTTCCTTTGTAACACGTATTTCTGTATTCGTGAATTTCCGTGATTATTTTTGTACTTCCTTGTTTCATCGTCCAACCGAAGTATTATTTCAGTTACCAGTGGTTTTTACGCAGTTAAATTTTTTATACTTATGTTTGCCTCTCCAGGATCTGTGAATGCCATTTTTAGAGATGTCCATTCCTCTTCAACTGAACTGCCTATTGGGCTATTCGTTATCACAGTATATACAGCCTCAAGATTTCAAGCGTATCTCTTCACTCCTCAGTACTTCTGTATCTCTCTTCTTTGCACATTTGTTCTTCCTGACTAGTTTCTTAAACTTTAGCGTAGTCTTCATCACTACTAAATTGTGATCTGAGTCTATATCTGCTCCTAGGGTATGCCTCACAATTCAATATCTGATTTCGGAATTTGTGCCTGACGATGCTGTATCTCCCGGCCTTTTCCAAGGATACCTCCTCTTGTGATTTTTGAACAGAGTACTCGCTATTACCATCTGAAATTTATTGCCGAACTTAGTCCTTCTCCTCTCTCATTTGGGCTTCTCCTTATCCTCCCCCCCCCCCCCTCCCCCCGTAACCCTTTCTTGTACTCCTTGCCCAACAACAGCATTCCAATTCCCTCTGATGATTAGATTTTCATCCCCCTTTTACTTACTGCATTACCCGTTCAATATACGCATATATTTTCTCTATCTTGCAGCGTCGGCATGCATACCTGAGCTATGGTTGTCGGTGTTGGTTTGCTGTCACATCTGATTACAGCAACCCTATCACTGGCCTGTTCCTGGTAGCTCACCCTCTGCCCTACCTTCTTATTCATAACGAATCCTACTCCCTTTATACCATTTTCTGCTGCTGCTGATATTACCCTATACTCATCTAACCAGAAACCCTTGTATTCTTTCCATTTCACTTCACTGACCTCCACTACATGTAGACTGAGCCTTAGCATTTCCCGATCTTCTAGCTTCCTACTTCTGACGTTCCGCGCCCCTTCTCGTGGAACTTTATCCTTTCGTTTATTATTCAATCTCTTTCTCATTGTCACCTCCTCCTTGGCATTCCCCTCCTGGAGATCGGAATGGTGCCCTAGTTGGGAATCTTTTACCAATGGAGAGATCATCATGATACTTTTTAAATAACAGGCCATGCGTCCAATGGGTGAACATTATGTGTCTTTAATGTAGTGGTTTCCATTGCCTTCACCATCTTGATGCCGTTGATCTTTGCTGTTTCTTCTGCCTTTAGGGGCAGTTTCCCACCCCAAGGGCAAGAGTGTGTCCTGAACCTCTTCCGCTCCTGGGTTCTCTTTGACAAGGTCGTTGGCAAAGACTCTACCCCTAGACCACTCGTAACTCATGTATAAACAGGACCAGTTTATAGATCACCCACACGAGTATAGCTCTCCTTTTCGGTTTCTAATACCCTGTAATGGCATATTTCAACAGGACCTGTTTATACGCCGCTATACATATGCAGGTCTTCTCCGTTTCTAGAAACCTGATTGGGATTTTTGAACCTGATCGGAATTTTTCAACTTGAATCTGATGTATTTTTTGTTATTGAATGTGTCAATAGCTGCTTGTCTATGTTTCTATTTTGGTAATATGTAACATTTTTTCGTTACAGATTCGTACCAGATGATTGTTTGTAACTGAAGACATTAGTACAATAATAGAACCAACTACAAATGGCTCTGAGAACTATGGGACTTAACATCTGTGGTCATCAGTCCGCTAGAACTTAGAACTACTTAAACCTAACTAATCTAAGGACATCACACACATCCATGCCCGAGGCAGGATTCGAACCTGCGGCCGTAGCGGTCACGCGGTTCCAGACAGAAGCGCCTAGAACCGCACGGCCACAACGGTCGGCTTACTCTTTCAGTAATGGCCGGCCCCAGAACCAACTACAGCTTTGTGTTACGAATCATGTGATTCTTTAGATGTTGCTGCTCTCGCCTCTCAACCCGGCACCACCACACTCATAGTGTCACACTTACGCGAGCGCGCGCGCGCGCGCGCGCGTGTGTGTGTGTGTGTGTGTGTGTGTGTGTGTGTGTGTGTATGCATGTATGTATAACAAACACTAGGAATAGTTTAGTAAAGAAAGCAACACGGTAAACAATTATGGCTACCACACAAAGCAATATCAAATAGGTAACAAAAAAATGCTGAAACCTGCAGACTTCCACCGATTCAGTTCAAGGGGACCGATCGGCAAACTTACATCTAACACACTGGGTCCCGAGTGAGCAGCATCGCAGGGAGAGGTGGTGGGTGAGGGGAGAGAAGGGAAAGGCTATTGGGCTGCGAGAGATTAGTTGGCCCGAGCGTGCCCTGGTGGCGGTGTTGACCTTTGCTGACGCTGATTGGCTCGTATCCGGCGCTTGCGAGCGAAAATCTCCGGCTAAAAGTCTCGTTTCCTCCATCACACACACACACAGACAGACACACACACCCACCCACACACACACACACACACACACACACACACACACACACATGTAGTGCGCGCGCGAGGTTGGTCTCGAGTGTGAGGTGCAGGGTTAGGTATTTCGACAAATTTTCATGTTTCCCTCCTCCTGTTCTATCTGCTGTAGTATCCAACCAAGAGAAAATAACAGAAAAAAGTATATGAGATTTTAATTATATACACTACTGGCCATTAAAATTGCTACACCACGAAGATGGCGTTCTACAGACGCGACATTTAACCGACAGGAAGAAGATGCTGTGATATGCAAATGATTAGCTTCTCAGAGCATTCACACAAGGTTGGCCCCGGTGGCACAACCTACAACGTGTTGACATGAGGCAAGTGTCCAACCGATTTATCATACACAAACAGCAGTTGACCTGCGTTGCCTGGTGAAACGTTGTTGTAATGCTTCGTGTAAGGACCTTTGATAAAGGTCGGATTGTAGCCTATCGCGATTGCGGTTTATCGTATCGCGACATTGCTGCTCGCGTTGGTCGAGATCCAACGACTGTTAGGAGAATATGGAATCGGTGGGTTCAAGAGGGTAATACGGAACACCGTGCTGGATCCCAACGGCCTCGTATCACTAGCAGTCGAGATGACAGGCCATCTTATCCGCATGGCTGTAACGGATCGTGCAGCCACATCTCGATCCCTCAGTCAACACATGGGGACGTTTGCAACACAACAACCATCTGCACGAACAGTTCGACGACGTTTGCAGCAGCATGGACTATCAGGTCGGAGACCATGACTGCGTTTACCCTTGAAGAATGAAAGTCTTACTAGTTAAGCGTTCAGCAGTAATGTGTGTGAAGAAAGCAGAAGTTTCTGAATTGCATTGTGCCTTAGAAATAGCTCCGTAAGTGAATTTGTTTCTTTTCTTTATACTTTAGGACTTTACTCGGTCAACCTGCTGTCACCTTTCATCATCGCCGTCATCAGTCAAGAGACTGGCTCAGGGCACCTCGCTGCTGTAGATTATCCTGTGCGAGCATTTATATATCTGCATTACTACTACACTTTGAACCCACTTGAAGCAGCTTAAAATGTATTCAAGTCGTGGCCTCTCTCTAATTTTTGCCCCTGCCCTCCCTACACTCCTCTCCATTAAGAAATTGACTATTCCTTCATGGTCAAGATGTGTCTGATTAAACGATCCTTTAATTTAATCGAACTGTGCCACAAGTTTGTTTCTCTCCAATTATATTCATTGTGTCTTCATTAGTTACCTCATATTCAACTTTCTTATATAGCGCCACATTTCAAAAGCTCGTCATAAATAGGAAATTCGGATTCTATAGTAATCTGGTACAATTTTTTAAACTGTAACTGCATATTCAGTACATTGCAGGTTAGCAATTATATCGTTTCATGTAAATAGATCTTCATTAATTTTACTCTCATCGATCCATTTGTATGCTTTCAGTGTATTTAATTCATTTTGAAGTCATTCTTGACGAAACATTTAGATCTATTTGAGATATGAAACGATAGTTTCTGCAGTACCACATTAGAGACACTGGAACATACAGTGTGCGGAAATATTGTCAAAAAAAGTTTTGCTGGCAAGGACAGTTGTCAAAGGTAATTTTAAGAGGTGGTGTGCATCTCACAGTAACTCAGAAACTTTGTGGCATGTTTGTTTGTATAAACTATTCTGTGCGATGACAGAGTTTTTGTTTTGCTTAACCTTGGACAGAAAAGGCGAAACTTTTGATTCCATGAAGTTTTACTTTGTCCATTTTTCCATCCACTGGAGTACAGGTTTCTGTGAATGACAGGCACAGTGTGTGTGAACAGTATCGACACGTGAAAGCAGCTTGCTTGGAAAGAGAGGGAGTGGGAGGAGAAGTATACGGTCAGAGGGAGGTGAGACTAAACGTAAAGACAGGGAGGGAGAGGAGGAGGAATTTGACAGAGAAAGAGGGTGAGGGATTGACAGAAAGACGGGAGGGGATGGACCGAGGGATGTGGGAGGATGAGATGGACAGATAGGGAGGTGAGGGGATGATCGGCAGAGAGGAAGAATAGGCTGAGTGAACCAAGAGATGTGTTCATTATATGTGACATACATGTACGCAGGGGAAGCTGCAGGAAAAGGCTAGTTCAGAACAAAAGAAAAAAAAAGAAACCTAGATTACAAATTTCCTTAAGGGTCTCATCATTCTTATTTGGTTCAGGTATCAAGATATGTTTGCAAGAATTATTGTCAACCAGACCCAAAATTATAACTAATAATTCATCACCGTCGCGAATCACATCTTTCCTTTATTTGTTTCGTGGTCTGATTGGGTTCAGCAGGTAGAAGTTCGTGAGTAACATTGACAATATTTCTGTTGCCACACCAATTAGTAATTAAGCTAGATTCTAATGTGATCGACTGATTCCTGTGTGGACTTCACATCCGTCGTAAGATTCGAAAAGTATGTAAGGGAGGCAGTAGTTGGGAAGGCACCCTAGTCCTCGTTTTATTCAGGTTGTACAAAGAGCAGACCATAAATAAAACGCAGGAGAAATTAGATAAAGGGGGAAGTTAGTCTTGCCGACAGCATTTTAATTGGAACAGAGACAGTAAAGGACTCGGAAGAGTATTTAAATGGAATGAACAGTGTCGTGAAAAATGTTATAAGGTTAATATCAGAGTATAGAGTTAACGGAGTGGAGCATAATTAAATCAGGCAATGGTGAGGAAATGATACACTAAAAGTAAAAGAAGAGTTTTTCTGTTTAGGATGCAAGATAAGTGAATAACGCTGTTATAAATGTAAAGTGTTATAAATGTAAATTTGAAATAGCAACAACGCCGTTTCTAAAAAAAATTTATTAATATCGATACAGTTTTAAGTGTTAGAAAGTCTCTTCCGAAAGTATTTGTACTGAGTCCAGCGTTATATTGAAGTAAAACATGCACAATAAATAGTACAAAGAAGATGACAATAAAGCCATGTAAAGATGGCACTACAGAAGAAGAATCCTGAAGATCGAATAAGGACATTGTTAGTAATGACGAGGTACTGAATCGAAATGGGATTAAATTAGCTTCAAGGCATTGCTTGTCTAAAAGAAAATTTGAGACGACAGGAGACGTACTGGAGCGTAAATGAATAGTACATTTGGTAATGGAGGGAAGTGGGACGGGTAAAGATTGCAGAGAGAGACCTAAGCTTTACTGCAGAAAGTAAGTTAAAGTGGATGTAAGCCGCAGTTGTTATACAGAGATGAAGAGACTTGCGCTGGGATAGACCAGCATGGAGAGCTGCATTAAGTCAGTGTTCCGACTGAAAGCACGACAATCAGCTGCACAGAAACAGTTGCAGTTGTCGTATCAGAACCTGCACACTCTACACTGTTCCAGCAGCGTCAGGTCTCCATTTCCGATACTTGGTGCCAACTGAGCGTCTGTACTGAGAGTGTACAGCATACATAATCGAGACTGTTTCTTTCTCCTGGGGATTCGGCCACCCGCCACGCTCTTCCGAAGGATTCAAATGGTTCAAATGGCTCTGAGCACTATGGGACTTAACTGCTGTGGTCATCAGTCCCCTAGAACTTATAACTACTTAAACCTAACACACATCCATGCCAGAGGCAGGATTCGAACCTGCGACCGTAGCGGTCGCGCGGTTCCAGACTGAAGCGCCTAGAACCGCTCGGCCATTCCGGCCGGCCTTCCGAAGGAGCAGCACTCCATCCGGCACACCTGCGAGCTCATGGATTCTGCCACCACGAGTCAGGGACCGATGGCGGAGTCGTAGTGTTGAAACCACTGTACGACATCCCTCCCGTAGTCTTCTAGTCTACTGTTTCTTCCAGAGAGTGTGATTCCTCCTCCGTTGTCTCGCCGCCTCACATGACTTATCTCCACCCCAAGAAGTCAGCCACGACAGCAATCGAGCGTCACTATGGGTGCGGAAAGAGAGAGAAATTCTAGCGTATGATTCCACCCTTGGCCAGTGACGTTGTACTGGACTCAAAAATGTTGCACATAGACAACATTTTAAACATCGACGATTGTTCGTAAACAAATGAACATATCACAACTACAAAAGACAATTGCAATCATTGTATTGTCTTGTATTGTATGTTAACCGGGGATCTAGAAACGACGGAGAGGCTCGGTTCCCGTCTCAGCCGCAGTGGTCCACAACCCCACGACGACTACCGCAGTCCACTTCACCCCTCCGCGGCCCCACACCCATGGTTATTGTGCTGTTCGGCCCACGGTGGACGCCCCAGGGAACGTCTCACACCAGACGAGTGTAACCCCTATGTTTGCGTGGTAGAGTAATGGTGGAGTACGCGTACGTGGAGAACTTGTTTGCGCAGCAATCGCCGACATAATGTAACTGAGGCGGAATAAGGGGAACTAACCCGCATTCGCCGAGGCAGATGGAAAACCACCTAAAAACCATCCACAGACTGCCCGGTTCACCGGACCTCGACACACATCCGCCGGGCGGATTTGTGCCGGGGACCAGGCGCTCCTTCCCGCCCGGAAAGCCGTGCGTTAGACCGCACGGCCAACCGGGTGGGCATTACAATCATAGTTCACGTGAACAGCTGAGTATTTAACGAAGAATTATGTCGCAAACATAATACGATGAACAGAAAAACGAAGTTAACTCATGAAAAAAATGAAATACGCATACGTAAAATAATAAACTACAATCATAATACACGCGAGTACCTAACACTACCACAGAAAACATTTAACGTCCAGTACAATACTCCTCATCCTAAACTCATTACATCACAAAATCGCGGTCATTCTTAATAACAGATATTGACTCTAATGGAACTGCCGCTGGAAACTGGGGGTTTGGAGTGGAGACAAACTAAAATCCAGTAGAAGAACCGCAGAATCAAATAGTAACAAATACAATACGTAAAAATGACAATACCATTTAACGAAAATCCGCGAAAAACAACGGAACATTGAATCGTAAACTGTGATCCAGCTATATACTAGGGCTGTCCAGAAAGTAAGTTCCGACCGGTCACGAAATGGTAAACGCGGTGAAGATCAGACATGTTTTATTTGCAACAATTAGCAAAACCTTCCAGGTTCTTCTCTACATAGTTGCTGCTTCGCCTCACACATTTGTCGTGGGATCGCACCACGCCTGTGCTTTCCGCTAGTTCTCTGCGCTGGTCTGCAGCGCACTGTCTGTGGCAAAATAGTCTTCATAGCCAGCGAATCTTGTAAAAAGAGATGAAACTCAGAGGGAGCCAAGAGCGGATTGTGTGATGGGTGATAAAACACTTCCCATAGAAAACGCGGCGGGACGTCTTCACTGCTCCTGCATTGTGCGTCCGGGGACTGCCTTGAAGAAAATGCATGATCATGGCGTTATGTGGGGTTGCATGAAATCAGGCGGAATCTTTCTGTAGCCTCCCCATTCTTGGCCGGAGACACTATTGTCTTATCATCTTCACTTGCTCGCTGTGTGGTCAGAACTGCAAAGAGTGACGCGACGTGACGCAATCGCCGGGAATCCTAGCCTCACTGCCTAACACATAATGCAAAGCTTCATCGGATTTTGACTGTGGTTTCAATTTCGCGCGGTCGGACGTTACTTACTGGGCACCCTTCGTACGCCAATTCCGGTTATCGATTCCAAGGTTTATTATTTTTCACGTGCAGTAGGTGTGTTCTGTGCTTTCTAATAGGATTTTATTGACTTCTTAGGTTCCTGCCTAAGGCCACCTTTGGAAATCGTACCACATTCGGGAAAAGCAGTCAAATATTTGTGAAAAACCAAGCAACGTAAACTATGCTCGCTGGTTCCTGCCTAACTATACCCTCGGAACTCGCAAGAAATTCGTAAAAAAATCACACAGATAACGCCAATTAATAAGACAACCACACACAACATTTAAAGACATGCTGCTTATGCCCTTCGCATTGTAAACTCATGACGTTGCAGCTAAAAGCCAAGATTTGTAATCGCACACTGGAATTGATCCGGAATTAATGTAGTCGTTGACTAACAACGGCACAGGCAAAAGAAATGATGTTGGCACTATAATGGAGAATTCACACCTGTAGACGCATTCGAGAGCACCAAGAGTCAAATGTTCGGGCGTTGGGGCGTTTTCCGTAAATTATCTAAAACGAATACCGAGACAATTCCTTTCAAAAGGAAAGTATCAATTGTGAAGTACATATACATCTTCCATAGCAGTGGGTAAGTCTGGAGACAGAAAGTATGGGAAATCAAGAATTAACAGCCTGCGGGCGTCCAAATAACTTGAGACGAAGCACAAGCGCAGATAGGCCAGAAAAAGGGAGGAATGTCCGCGGCCCCTGGCTGAGTGATTGGCGCGTCTGACTGCCATGTAGTGGACGCCGGTTCGATTCCCCGCCAGGTCGGAGACTTTCTCCGCTCCTGGACTGGGTGTTGTGTTGTCCGCATAATTTCATCATCACTGACACGTAAATCGACCAGTGTGGCGTCAACTGCAAAGACTTGTAACTCGGTGGCCGAACTTCCGCCAGATGGGGACTCCTGCCGCGCGGGATTAGCCGAGCGGTCTTGGGCGCTGCAGTCATGGACTGTGCGGCTGGTCCCGGCGGAGTTTCGAGTCCTCCCTCGGGCATGGGTGTGTGTGTTTGTCCTTAGGATAATTTAGGTTAGGTGGTGTGTAAGCTTAGGGACTGATGACCTTAGCAGCTAAGTCCCATAAGATTTCACACACATTTGCACTGTTTTGGGGACTCCTGGCCGTCAGTGCCACACAATCATTTGATTTCAGAGGAGGAACACGTCCGCCTCCTTTTATAAGGACTTATCAACGTGGTGATATGGGATGGTTGTAACATCCAGACATTTCGCAAGGGTGCTGCAGATGGACATGCGCACTTCAGGCACACGTCGTGAATGTTTTTTGCTCTTAAATTTCCATAGTAGTCCCCGTTTCGAAGAACAGTCGTGAATTTGTCTAGAGGACTTACGTGTCCTATGATTAGGAAGGCTACAACTCTCCTGGGCTGCTTGGCTGTTGACAATGATCATTTAAATAATTTTTCAGTGATGCAATTAAACTTTTCATTTATCATAAAAACCATCCTTTTGAAATATATACCACTCGTAATCAAACGCACTCACGAAAATGACCTTCATGTAGGTCCGCTGTGGAGCGTCTCGAGACTGTCCATAGGATGTAACACGACACTTTCTTGCAAGAGCGAGTTCTGGACAATCAATGAGAGACGGGACAACATACTTCTCAGTCGTTCCACGTGATAGACCACGAACCCTGTGCAGCGACACGCTGAGCGTCACCAAGTTGAATTTATTCCATACTACACAGTAGTCCAGTTCCCAAATACCGCATTACTTAAGCGAAATAACTGTCTACGAATGAGCCAGCCTCATGTTTGAGATTTGGCAGTACTCAGCATAGGGCCAATTTAAAAAAAAAAAAAAAAAAAAATTATCCCAATATTCGCCTTAACCGGTTTAGGCGAAAGGACGGAAAACCTAATTTAGTATGGCCAGAGGGGCACTTAAAGCCCGCTCGTCCGAAATGCGATTCCACTACCGTGATCACTTCCCCACCTTGACCGGTCATGCAGAGGTGCTCACCACAGTCCGCTCGTCAGCGTGTATAAAGCGCACGTGCAGGATTGTGGTGCGCCGCTATGTCGGACATTATAGCACACGGCCGTCGTATATCAGTTGGGCGCCATAATGTCGGCTGTAAACACAGGGTGACTACTGTGTGCTGGCGTGCCGGGCAGCAGGGGGCGATGGCATGTCGATGGGTGCCGGCTGCCGCAGTGTTTAGCCGTAGTCGCTCTTGCTGGTCCCGGGCGGACCACATAAACTGCCGCATTTTATTGCTGCCTGCCATGAACCCGTTGCTGCCGGTACTTCAGTTGTCCACGGGTGACTCCAAATGTTAATGGACGCAACAAATGACTGGCCAAATTGTTGCAACTTGAAAGCAGGACACATCGCGTGTTTCAGGGGTAAGGAGTGAAGAATTTACTCTTTCAGTGTTGCTGTTTACTGATTCCAATTAGTTTTAAACAACATACGTGTCATACAATGAACGTAACGTCTGTCAAGGGAAGTGTGTGACTCCGAACTCTGAGCCGCATAAAAATTTGCTTAGAATATAGATCAGAATTACCTGGCATTATCAGTTTTGTAGGCGGTGTATATAGCTGACTTGTTGTGAGAATATCTTATTACCAAGATCACAAATTACTGAAACTGACAACTAGTTTCACCGAATTGAATTGCCATTATCATGTATATATTGAAGACTGAATCGAAGGCAAGGATTCGAACGCGTGTTTCCTGCTCTCTAGTCAGGTGCACTAACCACTACGCCATCTTGGCCCATTGGCTTTGCACAACTGTGCAGATTACCTTATCACGCATACTTCCTCAGTCCAGATTCCCATTCACACCTCAGCCAATTTTGGTACTCCCCTGAGCACGAAAAGCGTTGCAGAGACTCCAAATTTTCGTATAAATTTTCATTCTTCGCTTCAGACTATTATTAAGATTATCGCTATATTATAGACGTTCGAGAGTTGAAAAGGTCTTTGGAACCATATAGTTTAATTTGATTAAAGCATTTATGCCCGGGTTTCAGGCACGATCCTCCGTTTCTTTCTGTGCTGAGGTGTTATTCCAATTCAGTTGAAAGCTTTTGCAATGATTTTTGAGCTTGGGGGAATATCAAAGTGGGCTCAGGCGTGAATGGGAATTTGGGCTGAAAGTGAGGGTAGTTCGCGCAGCTGTGCAAAGCCACTGTGTCTGGGTGGCGTGTAGGTTAGCGCATCTGCTTAGTGAGCAGGAGAGCAGAGTTCGAATTCCAGCCTTGAGACAAATTTTCGTTTGTTACTTCAACCTGCATTTACAGGGAGACTTGAAAATATATCTGGAATCACATTGTTTCATTTGATGAACTGCCATCTTCAGGTCACTTAATACAAAGTGTTAGTCTCTCCATAGATCTTTGAAGTTAAACATTTTTGTCATAACCGTGTCTGCTCACTGTAAACGATTTCTTATGTTACCCTTCATAGGAGTACGTAGTGCAATTGTTACATAAAAATGGTACGATAAACAGGTATCAAAATACTTTTAACCTAATACAGTGTCAGCAGGGACACATTTTCTGACACTGCATTAGGCGAAATGTATTTTGTTACCTGCTTATGTTACCATTTTGATGTTCCTACTGTATTACGTAACGCTATGGGCGTAACATAAGAATGCCTTCACTGCAATTAAAATTGTGTAATATGATTATGACGAAGTGTCTAACTTCAAAGATCGATGTAGACACTACCACTTTCTGTAAGTGACCTGAAGACAGCAATTTAATTTGGTGAAACAAGTTATCGGTGCTCAGATGTTTGCGATCCTGGCTAGTAAAGTTTTCTCATGAAGAATTTTAGTAACGCGAAGAAACAAAAGTCAATATAATAGGACAAAAAGCACATACATTTTAATGTCTCGATTTACAGCCACATTTTCTTATGCTTCAAAAACTTGGGCTGTCTAAGCAACAAGCTTTTTTTACTGGCTCGATAGAGCTGCAAAGTTATTCAGCCTTAAAAATGCAGGTGTGATTACTATGAGGTTGTCAAAGCAAAGGGGGATGGAGCTAACTCACATCTGACCAAAGCCAGCTTTTGACATTAGTTATCACTTCCACAATTAAACACTACGTCTGAAAATGCAATTGTTGCAGTGCTTTTTTGGACTGCTTGAATGCAGAATTGATGTTGAGTGTCAGAATCTGGCTTTTGTCAAATGTGGATATTGCCCCTTTACACCTTTTTCGGAGTGTCTTTAAGTCCCTAATATAAGAGAGTTATTTTGAAGGAGCAGCATAACCTGAGGTAGAATATCTGCTTGCCATGTGGTCCGTGTTCGATACCGGGTTGGAGTAAATTTTTAAACAAAAGTTCAAGTCCTACGTACATTTTTGTGAAGCACAAATACATAGAGATCAAAAAATAATAATGATAATGTGTTTTCAAATTTTAAGCCATCTTTGGTAACAATCTTGGGCATAAGAACAGTAATTTAAGTTTGCTTTGGAAATTGGATTTTTGTGTGCAATATGTAATTAGAAATAAGAAGAAGAGTACATTTCACAAAAATGACGAACACACACACACACACACACACACAAATATATATATATATATATATATATATATATATATATATATATATATATATATATATATGTGTGTGTGTGTGTGTGTGTGTGTGTGTGTGTGTGTGTGTTAATCAGCAGATATCTGATGCATTTTATAAGTGACATAGGTACTACAACTGAAGGGGAAAAAAAAACTGATACGAGTCTCGAGCCAGCGATGCAACGATTACTGGACTATAGGGAGACCGATACTTTTTCCATCTATATGTATTTTACGCTTCACGGAAATGTTCTTCAGAACATGCACCATTGTTTATTTTCATCAGCCGGCAATCGAACCCGGGTGGTCCACGTTGCAAGTGAGCATTCTACCACAGAGCCATGCTGCACTCTCTAAAACAACAACCTTATATAAGGGTATTAAAGACAGAAAAATTCAGAGTCGATTTTCTCAAGAATTTTTGGGAGCTGCACCGAAGTGCTTTGTGGGATTGACATTTGAGTTCTGAACTTCACGTACCACAAATATAAAAAATTACAAAAATACGATCGCCGCGTGGTCTAGACTGCCCGTGTATATGGTGCCCCTGCGAATACGGCTGTTTTATATAGGTCAAACATCCGCACTGTTGCTGAGCATTGCAATGAGCGCAAGCGCCATATTAAACAAAGGAAACTTGACAAGTCGATCATAGCTGAACGCTGCCTGGAAAAAGCATAAAATACAATTTGAAAAGGCGAGAGTCTTGGTTCATGCGTCGTCATTTTGGTATTCCATTACAAATGAGGCTGCCGACATTAGAACAAACAGCAAGAATATTAACAGAGACCTGGAGTACATACTTAGTAGGGCACGGGACCCGGCTTTGGATATCGGACGAAAGGGAAGACGGATGCTGAACGCATGTAGGTAGGCGAGAGCGACACATTCAAACGTGGCGCCGCCCCCTCGCACCGCCTGATGTCACTAGGTCCCGCGGTGTACCGGAGCTGCTGTAAGCGGCCCAAGTCACATTTCCGCGCATGCGCGCCTTCAGCCCTCTCTGGAAGGCTCCAGACGCTGCAGTCGCCCCTATAATAGCGGAACACTGTTCCAGCGCCGGCAGTCAGTGGTTTTTACTCCTGATGACGATGACGGAGACAGCCATCGAGAGCTCGAGTGTTTTATTCGAAGGACCGCGGCTTGTAAAACGAGAAGATTTCATTCAAACATTCATGCCAGATTTCCGCCTGGGGATCTCTTTCTTGTAAGTTCCTTCTGATCAGTCTATTCTGAATGTCCTCCCAAGAAACACTGCATACATTTCAAAACTCTTGTTCGTCATTTGGGAACAAACTGTTGTTCTCACGGTGACAATGTACGATGACGTACCACTGAATAAATACCGTTGCCATATCGCGTTATCGAGTATTGTACCAACTTTGCTACCATAAAAATTTGCATTCTTTACGTTGGGATCTGATAAGCCTCGTACAGACTTAACGTCCATCCACCGCAAAACACAGGCAGAGAGAACTTCTGTGCTGAACAATACTACTCCACCCGGACATCTCCCTGTACAATGGAACAGCAGGCATCTGCAACTCCTATGTCCTGTTGGTGTGCCCATAAATAAGAAGTCGTCGACAGAAACCTTCATTGTTGTAGATATCTGCGTCTCTGTCTAAGACCAACAATAAGCCAAGGGTTGCAGAAATAGAATCCAAACGCAATTAAAGCGAAGACACGAATCATGTCGGAGAGGGACTTTCGCTGGGAAGTGTGTTTCTTTCATTATGGGAAACGGGGCTGTTGCCCAACAACAACAGCAAAAGATTTTTTATCGGAAAATTATACGGGCGCCGCGAAGAACCCTAGCAGGGCTTCAGATGCTATGAATTTTCTCAAGATTCCAATATCTAAAACTTGCGACAGTATTTCGATATTGAGGTCTTATAAAAAAAAAAATCTCAATACTACGCAAACGTCACCTACGTAACAACTCAATGGACAATTTCTTACAAACTTGCGTATTGAAGACTGAATTTTGAATGTATTTTAGGGTATATAATTATTTATAAAATGAGTGTACTTTCTATTCTGCCATGTTATGAGATTTTATTATGTGAAAATGTAAAATAATTTCATTGAAAAAAAAAAAGGAAGCTGGAGAGTTGGGTGGTCAATAGACTTGTCAAAAAAATGGCTCTGAGCACTATGGGACTAAACATCTGTGGTCATCAGTTCCCTAGAACTTAGAACTACTTAAACCTAACTAACCTATAGGACATCACACACATCCATGCCCGAGGCAGGATTCGAACCTGCGACCGTAGCAGTCGCGCGGTTCCGGACTGAGCGCCTAGAACCGCTAGACCACCGCGGCCGGCAATAGACTTGTCAGGCCGGTAGGTATAACTCTCGCTCCAGGTGTGCGGATTCTGTAGTAGGAGCAGGAACGTATCTAATCACGCTCCGGTTGGAACAATTTATTTCGCCCGTTCAGCATACATCGTATATCCAATACCCACGTACCGTAGGCGTTGGGCGGGGGGGGGGGGGGGGGGCGTCAGCTTCGAAGCCACAGCCCTTGTCGTCGGCACGCTGTCAGGATCCCGCTCTCAGCTTGTAAACAGTGCGGCCTGCGTTCGCTTTGGGGCGTGATCGCTAGGCAGGCTCTCGCCGTAGCTATAATGATATTGTGTTGCTGAACCGCTTGGTGCATTATTCAGCGGCGACTTATCGAGTCTTTAACCAACCACAGTAACACTCCCGCGGAAAAAGGACCGACAGCTGACGATGAGTCAGTGCTGGCCAGGAGGACCTGCGTAGCGGAGGCGTGTGACGTTGTCGGCTGACCCGGAGGCGGCTTGCGGCGAAGGCGGTGCCGGGGATCAAACTCAGGACCCCGTCGTCCGACTGGCGCCACCTGTCAGCGGCAATCGCTAAAGCCGTCCTCTCACGGCACTTGAAAATACACGTGGACGACTAGCTGAAAACGTCACAGCGTGGATTTCCACATTCCACTACACTTCCGAAAGTGAATCGAAGAATCCGCCATGTCAGATTTTTGATTCGTGGAGACGAACGTGGCCACTTAGATAGGACTTCGTTTTCAAGACGGAAGCACAACTTACGAGCCGTCATATTGTGTTGAGATAACCAACGTATTTGTTGGATATGAATATAAGCTATTTCTAAGCATCAGTAAATTAATGATCTGTCATTCTAGCTACGATTTGTTATAAGAAAATGACAGGACATTAAATGTGTGTAAATAAAGGCTGCCTGCCTTTAATGGCTTCAGTGTTCTGTCTTCTGTGCTATGGAAGTATACCATTTCACTACTACGGTACAATGGTGATCTATCAAAAGCATGTCGTTTTGATACAATTCGTCATAGTTATCTGTGTAATAATGACTTGGTATGTACAGTCTTTAGAATATACCATGGACGGAAAACAGGCTGACACATTGAAGTCGTGAAGCAGTTGATAGCGTCGTGAGCTAAGAAGCCAAAGTGGCGCCGGCCGCTGTGGCCGAGCGGTTCTACGTGCTTCAGTCCGGAACTGTGCGGCTGTTGAGATCGCAGGTTCGAATCCTGCCTCGGACATGGATTTGTGTGATGTCCTTAGGTTAGTAGGTTTAAGTAGTTCTAAGTCTAGGGTACTGATGACCTCAGATGTTAAGTCCCATAGTGCTTAGAGCCGAAAGGTGGCACCTCCGCGTCCGTCTCTTTCAAAAATATTATTTTTTTCTTTTTTCTACAAGATTCTGAGTGTTGCTTAATAATGTAATAGTGTTGGACTGTTCCCCCGTGGCCAGAAATCTTAACGTAAGTGCCAGTCTGTCAGACAGTAAACGCAATTCACACACTGGTAGTTTTTGCTCTTATGAAACTTTGCGTAAAATATATGTACCTATCTCTTAGCTTTATGGAATACTTTATGTTTGTATCTTGTCGGTAAATATCTTTTTCAGTGATGATAAGCAGCTTCTATAATACCTCATCTTTCATTGAAACGAAATTACGAAACGAATCTCGATATTTAAATCACTGTGATGAAATGCGTTACTTTTAGAGTGATAATAGTCAGTCCAACATTCGAAAATATGGATACTATGCATGCGCAAACTGACATTAGACGCTGTAACTACGTTCAATCTAAAACCGAAAATGGGACGAAGATTCAATTGAGTTAGAGTAGGTGTTACCAGTGTGTGTGTGTGTGTGTGTGTGTGTGTGTGTGTGTGTGTGTCAAATCACAGTAGAGCATTATTCGCTGCTCGAACCATCTACAAACCCACAATCTTCTTCGCAATTTCCCACGCTTTTCTTCGATAATGGCTGATAGAATTAACGCAGCAATTTTACGCGCGTCCATTTTAGTAGAGAAACTGTGTGACTGACGCGCAAATCACGATGAGAAGCGCGTTCCGTGAGATGCAGCAGTCTGTTTCAAGGCGTGCAGCAATCATGACGGACACCACGTCTGTCGTGCTTCGCGACGAGAAACAGGTCCCACGGGAGGACGGCTTAAGCGGGTCGATGGCTCGAAGGGGAGTGTAAAACGAGCGGTCCAGTGGAATGACGGACGGTGACGACTCCACCGTCACGACGGCGGCAGATCTACGATATAGTCCGCTCAACAGCGGTACCTGACTCGCTGCCTTTTTCCGGTTCTGCAGCCAGTACTTACACGGGCAAGGGTCATGCGTGTTGACATGCATACGGCCCAGGCGTGATGTAGCTCCCTTTGTCAATATGCTGCAGCAGCGTCCTGGATTTCGGTAATGTGGTTGATTCCCAAACGGTGGGGGCATAAATTGTTATACTGTCTGTGATAGTGAAATGATGCGCCAGCAGATAACTGCAATCAGCCTGGTTACGGCAGCGGTCGGTTGCGCTGGGAAGAGCTTGGTGTGACTGCAAGCGAGAGTCACAAAGGGTAACCGCCTGTCTCGGACCTACTCTACCAGCAAAGAAACACTTTGCCACCTCTGCTTATAGAGGCTACTGTTCTCCAGGGCACAGCAGGGTCATAGCACAACTTTCACATTACTGACATAGTCGGCTTGGCCAATGATAACCTAAATAAAGCACAAACGACCCTACGATTTTCATTGATACAAAGGCTAATTTATTCTTTTGACTAGCTTGTGTATCTTGGCACCCACTGTGCTAGCTTCCGCGGTAGGGAAGCTAACCAGACCGGGATGCAGTTACTGCAGTAGATCAACAAAAGTTGGTCTGTTACACGGCCCACTTGAGTGTTGCTTCTAGGCGGTTTTTCACGTTTTTTATTTAGGGAAAGATTGGGATTATCCCCAATCTCTACCTCAGTAAATACGATACACAAACTGTTAAAACACGATAACAGACAAAACAAAGCTTACGTGATATTCAGGCAGATGGCCATACGACTTTTCTTAGGTCATCTTGACGACTGTGACGAAAGGAAGAACATCCGCCGGCCGCTGTGACGGAGCGGTTCAAGGCGCTTCAGTCCGGAACCGCACTGCTGCTACGGCCGCAGGTTCGAATCCAGACACGGGCATCGATGCGTGTGATGTCCTTAGGTTAGTTAGGTTCAAATGGCTCTGAGCACTATGCGACTTAACTTCTGAGGTCATCAGTCCCCTAGAACTTAGAACTACTTAAACCTAACTAACCTAAGGACATCACACACAACCATGCCCGAGGCAGGATTCGAACCTGCGACCATAGCAGTCGCGCGGTTCCGGACTGCGCGCCTAGAACCGCTAGACCACCGCGGCCGGCTAGGTTAGTTAGGTTTAGGTAGTTCTAAGTCTAGGGAACTGATGACCTCAGATGTTAAGTCCCATAGTGCTCAGAGCCATTTGAACCATTTTTGAAGAACATCCGGGCACAGAGTTAAAATAATGTAAATGTTCCATGTCATGAGAAAGAGCAGACACAATATGACGGTATAAATACTGAGAACTAGAGGAGGGCTGTATCCACGCAATGAAGGCTCTCACGGCCGATATTTGCGATATTGCTAATATCTGATTTATCGGCATAAGGCCGTGGTCAGAGGCATAATTCTCTGCTTAACGTTTCGTCTCCCACTAGTGGAGACTTCATCAGACGCTTTAACGACCCGGGAAGAATTAACGGGCTGAAAACAAGCTCAACAAGCCGAACTGTTTGTGTGTGTCCACGCAACGATCGGTTCATGACATCAAAAATACAAAAACAATTCGACAAAAAAGGAGGACTGAAATTAGACAAGTTGTGGTCCCTACCGTTAAACAAAACAAACAGTACCAACTCTTCCCTATCGAAGCATACTCCGCCATTTTAATCACAAACCGACTGGCTATATTATAGCTTTTCTTATTTTAATCAGAGATATGGAAGAAATATTGTTGTGTTAATTAAGCTCTGTAAAAGGTATCTAAAATAACTGCCCAGCATGGCACATTTTCTGAAAATGAAACGATTGTAATGTATGTTTACATCCATGTAGCTGGTGCAACAAATCTCACTACTTGTTATTAATTGCAAATACAAGATTGAAGAGCAGTTATTTTACAATTAATAAATACAATCAGTGTTAATTAGACTAAACAAACGTGGGATCTTAACCAAATCAGTCATTGCATAATTGACCAACGTGAGGAGACAACAAAACTCGTCGCTATATTACTGACAGTCATGTATAGGATTGTAAAACTACGGTAAGCTACCGTAGCCTGTCATAAGTAAGCACAGACTAAGTTAGCTTTCATAGTGCGGAGCTGCTTATCTGTTGTGCGTTAAGTCATAACGATCGCTTTCTTTATGTATGCGATCAGTGTTCCCCTGAAAAACCGGTAGTAGTAGACCGTCTAGAAACTGAGTGAGGATATAGAAAGGACCGCGTAGAGCACGGAAGAATTTTGTTCTACGTAGTTACCCCCATGCCTGTTACTGATAAATACACGGTATTTATAGCAAAACTGAACATGTCAGCAATTCAGGTTTTATTTGAAAATTGTTGATCGGTAACGTGAAACAGAGACCAATAAAAAACAAAATTATCGTACAGCGTTAGAACACGCAATTTCCTTAACAAGCAGGTAAAATAAAAAACCACATAACAGAAGTATTTCAAAAGTCGCTTCAATACTTCGTCGAACTTACATAAAAAGTGTTTCTATTACTCACAAGGAACTTTCGCATTTATCAGTAGTAACAGGAAACTCGTTCCTTTTGAACGTTGGGGATATTCTGTGAGTACAAAATAACAATAATTATATACACTCCTGGAAATTGAAATAAGAACACCGTGAATTCATTGTCCCAGGAAGGGGAAACTTTATTGACACATTCCTGGGGTCAGATACATCACATGATCACACTGACAGAACCACAGGCACATAAACACAGGCAACAGAGCATGCACAATGTCGGCGCTAGTACAGTGTATATCCACCTTTCGCAGCAATGCAGGCTGCTATTCTCCCATGGAGACGATCGTAGACATGCTGGATGTAGTCCTGTGGAACGGCTTGCCATGCCATTTCCACCTGGCGCCTCAGTTGGACCAGCGTTCGTGCTGAACGTGCAGACCGCGTGAGACGACGCTTCATCCAGTCCCAAACATGCTCAATGGGGGACAGATCCGGAGATCTTGCTGGCCAGGGTAGTTGACTTACACCTTCTAGAGCACGTTGGGTGGCACGGGATACATGCGGACGTGCATTGTCCTGTTGGAACAGCAAGTTCCCTTGCCGGTCTAGGAATGGTAGAACGATGGGTTCGATGACGGTTTGGATGTACCGTGCACTATTCAGTGTCCCCTCGACGATCACCAGTGGTGTACGGCCAGTGTAGGAGATCGCTCCCCACACCATGATGCCGGGTGTTGGCCCTGTGTGCCTCGGTCGTATGCAGTCCTGATTGTGGCGCTCACCTGCACGGCGCCAAACACGCATACGACCATCATTGGCACCAAGGCAGAAGCGACTCTCATCGCTGAAGACGACACGTCTCCATTCGTCCCTCCATTCACGCCTGTCGCGACACCACTGGAGGCGGGCTGCACGATGTTGGGGCGTGAGCGGAAGACGGCCTAACGGTGTGCGGGACCGTAGCCCAGCTTCATGGAGACGGTTGCGAATGGTCCTCGCCGATACCCCAGGAGCAACAGTGTCCCTAATTTGCTGGGAAGTGGCGGTGCGGTCCCCTACGGCACTGCGTAGGATCCTACGGTCTTGGCGTGCATCCGTGCGTCGCTGCGGTCCGGTCCCAGGTCGACGGGCACGTGCACCTTCCGCCGACCACTGGCGACAACATCGATGTACTGTGGAGACCTCACGCCCCACGTGTTGAGCAATTCGGCGGTACGTCCACCCGGCCTCTCGCATGCCCACTATACGCCCTCGCTCAAAGTCCGTCAACTGCACATACGGTTCACGTCCACGCTGTCGCGGCATGCTACCAGTGTTAAAGACTGCGATGGAGCTCCGAATGCCACGGCAAACTGGCTGACACTGACGGCGGCGGTGCACAAATGCTGCGCAGCTAGCGCCATTCGACGGCCAACACCGCGGTTCCTGGTGTGTCCGCTGTGCCGTGCGTGTGATCATTGCTTGTACAGCCCTCTCGCAGTGTCCGGAGCAAGTATGGTGGGTCTGACACACCGGTGTCAATGTGTTCTTTTTTCCATTTCCAGGAGTGTATTTCTTTATATTTATGTATGGAAGCTGTGCATCAAAGCCAATTGCTTTGGTTACACAAAAGCGCAGAAGTTAATAGATGAATTTATTGTTATTACGTATAAAATGCAATATATGTTCTGTATGGATGTAAAACTATCGGACTAAACTGAACGATGTGCCATTCTAATTATGTACAAAACAACCAGAAGAAAGAAAAGATAAATCGTCCACTTCCAGTTTCTCCCTTAGACGTTTATTTATATTTCTTTCTCTACCAATGCTACTAGTATTACCGGTAATCCTACCATTTACTACGTCATTTACGTAACGTACAGCAACTATCGAACCCCAGGTTCGGTAGAGCATGACTCTAGTCATATCTTTTGCGGGAAATTGTATAGTTCGAAGAATTAGTACTCCACTAGTGGTAGTATGTGATTCACATTCGCGACTTCTGTATGAAATGAGGCGTGTTTTTTTTTAAGTAAGTACCGTTTTGAAATAAAAAAAGACCTGCAAAGATATCTCCATAATTTTATTTTTACATGAAAGCCTGTACCTTAATCTAGTTTTCTACATAATTTCCGTCAATATTGAGCACTTATCATAACGTTGTACCAGTTTTTCAATACCCTCCTCACTGAAGTCTGCCGCCTGGCTTGTTAACCACTGCACCACCACTGTTTAGACTTAGTCATCGTCTTGAAGAGGCTGACCGCCCAGGTGTTTCTTCAAGTGCAGGAACAGATGGTAGTCACTGGGTGCAAGATCGGGGCTGTACGGAGGATGATCTAGAGTTTCCCATCGAAAAGATGTGATGAGATCTTTGGCCTGATTCGCCACATGCGGACGGGCATTGTCCTGCAGCAAAACGATGCCCTTGCTTTGATTCTGGTGTGACGTAAGCCACCCATCTTTCATGGCCCGTAACAATTTGGCTTAAGAAATCGTCACCGTCGTTGTGGTACCGCTCAAGGAAAGTCAATGCACTGTCTAAACGTTTGGTTTTCTGCACATCGCCGGCCGCGGTGTTCGTGCGGTTCTAGGCGCTCCAGTCCGGAGGCGCGCTGCTGCTACGGTCGCAGGTTCGAATCCTGCCTCGGGCATGGATGTGTGTGATGTCCTTAGGTTAGTTAGGTTTAATTAGTTCTAAGTTCTAGGGGACTGATGACCACAGCAGTTGAGTCCCATAGTGCTCAGAGCCATTTTTTTCTGCACATCCGTCACTACTTTCGGTACCCAACGTGCGCACAATTTTCGGTAATTCAAGTGCTCGCTCAGAATGCCATAGAAAACACTATGAGAAACATTAGGAAAGTCATCCGCCAAGGAGGAAATCGTAAAGCGTCTCTCTCACCTTATTGCCCACTTCCTGCACCGAACTTTTATTAACGACCGAAGCACGCCCACTCCGTTGTTTATCATATACATTTGTGCGGTCATCTTTAAATGCTCTCACTCACTTTCTTACCATTCCATCACTCATAATGTTTTCTCCGTAAACTGCACAGATCTCACTATGAATATCGATCGCTTTTAGGCCTTTAGCACTAAGAAATCTTATAACAGCGGGACTCACGATTATCGGAGGCATCTTAAACACTCAGTACAAAATGTAAACAAGGAAGAATCAGACTGTAATGGCGTCAGTGCGTAGATTAAGGTACAGGTTTTCATGTAAAAATAAAATTACTGAGATATCTTAGCACGTCTTTTTTTAATTTCAAAGCGGTATTTACTTAAAAAACACGCCTTGTAATTTCCTGTGTCTCAAATAAGTTGCGAACACAATGTTGATATCTGGGATGGAACTACCTGTTCACCCGGGGGCTGAAACGACTTGAGGTAGTAATTAAACCTATAAATCGCAAGCGGAACGTGTATGATCAAAGGGTGACTTTAGGGATATTAATAGGACTAGTAATAGTGAGTGTTGAGGGTGAGGACGGGGACTGGAGGCGGGGGAGGAGGAGGCAGGCTGTGGGTGGGTGCGATGGATTTCCCGGAGTGATTCGAAGCTCCTGAAACAGTAATTACACGAGTAAGCCGCAATGCGCAGTAACCGTGATCAAGGTCAGGAAAAGGTCGTATAGAGGACAAACACGGTGTCCCACGCTGCGACACGTGGGCTCCGTAGCCACAGCCGGACACGTGCCGACGGCGACCCGGAATCCAATAAGAGGAGCGGCGCGGCTGCTCGCTGGCTAACTTTGGGGTGTTGACGAGCCCACAGCGCCGCACTCTGTGCACTCAGTGGCCTGAAACAGTAATTAAACGATTAAGCCGAAAGTGAAACGAGGAACGAAGGCACAACGTTGGAGATAGGACGGTCAGAGGGCAACACCTCGTCCCACGTTGTGACACGCGGGCCCTGCAGCCACAGCCGCGGATCCTCGTTCCTGACACGTGCCGACGGCGACCAGGAATCCAATAAGAGGAGCGGCTGGCTAACTTTGTGGTGTTGACGAGCCGGCGGCGCTGCCCTCCCCTGCACTCCGTGGCGCAGCAGCCCACCCACTGACCCGCCGCAGCTGTCGTCCAAACTGGCGCCCTTCTGGGAAACTTGCGCCTAGCGGCACGTGGCGTGGCCGACAGCAACTACTGGAATACCACCGCTCTTGTTAATTGTACGAAATGTTCACTCTTTACCGCGTGCCGAGTACATTTCCATGCAGCTGTTACTTACGTGGGGCGTTCAGTAAGTAATGCAACACATCTGTTTTCTGCAAGCACCTTGGTTCTGTTCGGGATTTCAATAAACCATATTATTCCCCACTCTTTTGGCAACAAAGCTATTTTTTAACACAATCGCCGTTCAATGCGACGGCCCTACGCCACTTACTGGGAGGGTCTGTATGCCTGCATGGTGCTACACTGCTGGTCGACGTGGAGGCAACGTATTGCTGCATCAATAACTCCCCAAGTACTGCTTCTCGCGGAAGGCATCCTCCGTTGGGCTGAACACATGGAAGTCGGAAAGTACGAGAACCAGTCTATACAGGGTGGTCCATTGATCGTGACCGGGCCAAATGTCTCACGAAATAAGCATCAAACGAAAAAACTACAAAGAACGAAACTTGTCTAGCTTGAAGGGGGAAACCAGATGGCGCTATAGTTGGCCCGCTAGATGGCGCTGCCATAGGTCAAACTGATATCAACTACTTTTTTTAAGTAGGAACCCCCATTTCTTATTACATATTCGAGTAGTACGTAAAGAAATATGAATGTTTTAGTTGAACCACTTTTTTCGCTTTGTGATAGATGGAGCTGTAATAGTCACAAACATATGGCTCACAATTTTAGACGAACAGTTAGTAACAGGTAGGTCTTTTAAATTAGGTATGTTTGAACATTTTATTTCGGTTGTTCCAATGTGATACATGTACCTTTGTGAACTTATCATTTCTGAGAACGCATGCTGTTACAGCGTGATTACTTGTAAATACCACATTAATGCAATAAATGCTCAAAATGATGTCCGTCAACCTCAATGCATATGGCAATAAGTGTGACGACATTCCTCTCAACAGCGAGTCGTTCGCCTTCCGTAATGTTCGCACATGCATTGACAATGCGCTGACGCATGTTGTCAGGCGTTCTCGGTGGATCACGATAGCAAATATCCTTCAACTTTCCCCACAGAAAGAAATCCGAGGACCTCAGATCCGGTGAACGTGAGGGCCGTAGTATGCTGCTTCGACGACCAATCCACGTGTCATGAAATATGCCATTCAGTACCGCTTCAACCGCATGCGAGCTAAGTGCCGGACATCCATCATGTTGGAAGTACATCGCCATTCTGTCATGCTGTGAAACATCTTGTAGTAACATCGGTAGAACATTACGCAGGCAATCTGCATACATTGCACCATTTAGATTGCCATCGATAAAATGAGGCCAATTATCCTTCCTCCCATAATGCCGCACCATACATTAACCCGCCAAGGTCGCTGACGTTCCACTTGTCGCAACCATCGTGGATTTCCCGTTGCCGAATAGTGCATATTATGCCGGTTTACGTCAAGGTCGCTGACGTTCCACTTGTCGCAGCCATCGTGGATTTTCCGTTGCCGAATAGTGCATATTATGCCGGTTTACGTTACCGCTGTTGGTGAATGACGCTTCGTCGCTAAATAGAACGCGTGCAAAAAATCTGTCTTCGACCCGTAATTTCTCTTGTGCCCAGTGGCAGAACTGTACACGACGTTCAAAGTCGTCGCCATGCAATTCCTGGTGCATAGAAATATGGCACATGTGCAATCGATGTTGATGTAGCATTCTCAACACCGACGTTTTTGAGATTCCCGATTCTCGCGCATTTTCTCTGCTACTCATGTGCGGATTAGCCGCTACAGCAGCTAAAACAGCAACTTGGGCATCATCATTTGTTGCAGGTCGTGTTTGACGTTTCACATGTGGCTGAACACTTCCTCTTTTCCTTAAATAACATAAATATCCGGCGAATTTCGTGAGATATTTGGCCCGGTCACTATCAATGGACGACCCTGCGGAGTGTACGAGAAAGAACAGTCCAATGAATTTTTGTGAGCTGTTCTCGGTTGCAGTTGTGCAGCGACGTGTTCGATTGTGCACACAGCTGTGCTCGCGGGAGATCGAACAAGTTTGCACGACCTTGTTGCGATGATGACAGACGATTCGGCCAACGACTCAGCGTGCTTCTGTTCACTGCCAAGTCGCGGTAGACATTCTGCAAGCGCCTATGAATATCTGCGATTCTCTTTATTTTTCCAGCTGAAGGAAACTCAGTGACAGTTCAGTGAGAGCATGGAACGCACCTCCGTTATAGACGCCGTTTTAAAGCCATGTATAGCGGCGCCAACTGTCTGAACTTCATGAAACTACAGAGGCTGAAGCGAGAATATTCCATGATGTCCCACATAAATCCCGCATTTTTTTCAACTGGAGTAAGTCGAGGAAAGAAACGTGTTGCATTACTTATTGAATGCCCCTCGTATTGTGAGATAAGATCACAAGACAAAATATTTAGCAAACCCTTAAAAGAGCAAACTCGTGCCTTGCACTGTATATAGTATAGCACTGGTACCACACGATCGATCACGTGATCCTCTACCACTGACTTAAGTCGTGGCTGTGGAGTGTTGTGTATATGCAAGTCGACTGTATGGAGTCAGTGTAATACGATGGGGACCAACGGATGTAATACCAGAAGGGAGCAATCCCACTACCACACCTTGGATCAAGTGGTCCGATTTGTTAGTTGTAAACATGTCGAACAACTTGTGTTGAGACAAAAATGGTGTATCATTCGTAACAGTGTAGCATGCCGTAACAAGAGAGGCAGAAAAAATATCCTTACCGACAGGATCGCAGAAAAGTGTCACGCCTTTTCAGTGACCACTTGGATTCTAAACCGGCAACAATTGTGGCTGTCAGTGATTGAGGGATCGCCGAAACCAGTTCCCGATCTAAAAATGCGAAGGGAACTGCATACAGTCGATATTTAGACTAGACTTCGGTGCCTCTAAACAGGCTACCGCTCACAACGGCACGTTAAGCTGCATTTCTTCCGTGGTCCAAAAAGACACACACTGGACAGTACCTGATTGGAGGCATGTAGTTTGGTACGATGATTTTCGATTTTGCTTCATTCCATACGATGCAAGACACAAACTTCACTAACCTCTCAATGCGGCATTTAACCCGTCGTGTGTGAAGGATGTAGTTCACAATTAATAAAGCGTCCCGGGTTGTTAAACCGTGACGAATGGACTTCACTTTAAAACCCAACATTTTGTCCCTATCTGCCGAGGACATTTTCAAGGGGAGATCGTAGCTTCTGAGCCAGAGTGTGAAACAGACATTCATAGAATCTACGATCCCCCTTGAAAATGTCCACCGCAGATGGGGACGGAACGCTGGGCTTTAAGGTGAAACATATTCGACCACGGCGTAATAGCCGGGAACATATTACATTTCATAGTCGGATGTTCTTCAGACAGAAGGTGGTTCTGTGCTGTTTTGGAACAGGGATGGCCAAGAACGCACTACTCTCGCATGTGTGTCTCTATCGCTTGACTCCATACTTCCACCACTACAACAACACACTGTTAGAGTGGGAAAAAAGAGAAGAAGAAAAAAACCACATCAGACGTCAAAGCGTCCTGCATACTGCTTGGTTGGTTTCATATTGCTGATCAACATGGGTCACAAACAAAACAAATTTGCACCTTGAAGACATAATATGATCTGGTAGAAAGCTCAAAGAGGCAGACAGTTTCGAACATTTTTCTCACTCAGATTGCCATGAAACTGTGACTTGTCTAGTTACAAATTAAAAAAATCATTTCATTTACACATACTCATCGAACTAGTCTGTCGCATTTGCAGCCTCAATGTGGATACATGAATACTCTTCATGAGCAAAACAACGTAGAACTCCTGGACAGTTTCAACGTAACATAATTTGTCTTTTTAATAACAATTACTTTGCAGATCAATCCAGTTTCATCAGTATATGCATAGGAGAGCTTTCAACAACAGCTCAAAACCAGATAGAAGATGGGTAGGGACGTCAAAAAGTTTAGAAAACTGCTGTAATTCTTTCAACGCCACAATGAATTCTTCAAAATCCGCGTTTTTTAATGCCAGTGAGCCTAGGGAAATGGACAGTGTTTTTTGACAGAAGCTACCGCTTCCAAAATGGAACATCCTTTTGAAATGCATCTCTATCAAATCAGAAATAAGTTGTTTCCCATCCTGTAACATCTTGCTGTGGCCAGTTTGCAGTAAAGTCCACATAAAATACATGGCCTGCAATGCACTCCGAATATTACAATTTTCTTTCTAGCTTTCTCTTCTCCTTTCGACATTCAGCAATAGCAGGTCTTAAGTCGAAAAGTCGTTCGAGGCATGCCCTTCAACTTAATCAACGTACTTTGCAGTAATATGTAAAATCTCCATAATCTTCGTTTAATTACATCGAAAACTGTTGCAATTGTTGGTGAAATAATGTGCGCGAGCTAAGAAAATTTGCTATACGTAGGCTATCACCAATTTTATCACGTGCTCCATACCTGAAAATTTAGCACAAAGTTCTTCTTGATGTTGAGAATACTGAGTCCCAAACAAATCTTCCGTCCATCGTAATTTTTTGCTCTTTCATCGTCAACTAAATGATCAAAATTTTTTCTACATGGTGGTGTACCATAAATTTTCATAAAAAAATTTGCGCCACCCGTGGCTTATGCATAACAGATATTAAAAATTATCATCCTTATGCGGTTCCCAATCATTTTTAAAGGCTTGTGACGAACGAGTGGAGTTTGTGATCCTATGTTCTCACCACTGTAAACAAAATAATTGCATGTTTTAACGAGATTTTTTTCTTACCAAATGCTAGTTTCCAACAACTTCGCCTTGACAGTCACCTATACAACATCATATCAGTAAAAATTCAACGTGTTTGTCGTAAACGCCTTGCGATCAAACAAATTCAGCTTAGCAAACACAGAAACAGATGAGGCAGATAAGAGGTTGACATCGCCAGATGGATAATGAGTTACAAAATGCGAATTACTATAAGGCGACATAGTTCTTCGTTACTGACACTGCCCTCCTATATCACGACTACCTTCTGTTTTTCATTTCCTTAATATTTTATCTTGCGGTAGTGGCGACTTTTTTCTCCATAGTGCTGCCTTTCTGAAGATGACAATTTTCGAAACTGGTCTTAACAGTTAAAGTCGATTGCGACTGTGACTGCAGATAATTGTTATCTAATAAACTGATCAATTTAAAATGTATTTATCTATTTTTATAATTTTCACAATTTCCTACCTAAAGCTCATAACATAAGACAATTTTGAAGTTTTAGTGATTAAAATTCGTCTGGGTATTATGCCGAGTCATTGCTAAAAACTAACAACAATGATAAACTAAAACCGACGTTTCGGGCGAATTGCAACGGCCTTCCTCAGGGCCCGAGGAAGGCCGTTGCAATTCGGCCGAAACGTCGGTTTTAGTTTATTATTGTTGTTAGTTTTTAGCAATGACGCGGCATAATACCCACAAGAATTTTAATCACTATGACACCGGCTGCCGAAGCCTACGTTCTTATAATTTTGAAGTTTGTCTGTGGGATTTATGTATTTATATAAGTTTTTAATTAGGCGTGTGGCATGTGTTGCTTTCAAATGGAACTAACGGAGTACTATGCCGCCATAAGATACTTCGTTCTTGATAATTTATTGTTAAGTGCATGGGAAGCTGCTAAAGGGCTACAGGAAGTCCTGTCTTTAATTTTCAGTATTCACGAATTTCCTTCTTCAGCCGGACGGTGATAGAGATATTTCGTAACGTGGGTTGGACGATGGTGTATCTAAAGTGTACAAAACAACTGGGTAACACTTGTTTCCGGTCTATGTCTCTTGGGTTTGACGCGGCATGCCACAATATCCTCCGCGTGCCAGTCTCAGCATCTCGTAGCGCCAGTTGTACTCAGCGTCCTCAGTTATCTGTCGAATGTTCTAAAATCTAAAGATCTTATTCATGTAAGAAAAAAGTATACTGGAATTTTTGGCCGACGGCTACAGCCGACTGTCTTTGCAGAGGTTTTTCTTTTTTTTTTAAGGAGGGGGCGAGTGGAGGGCCCGCCGTGTGTTGAGCTGTTATCACCAGAGTTGACTACTGAATGACCGTCCACTGATAGAAGAAAGAAGCATGTTTAGCTTCCTCGGGACTCCAATGCGTTGTATGTGGTTAACTAGATGTACGTATGGTTTAAGAAGCAATAAAAGTTAGTAAATAATACGCCTATTTAGGAGTGACATTAAGGATTAAAGGAGACTGTTGTGAGCAAATTTAGTGAATGTGGGCCATCAACGAAACAAATAAATAACTTGTTATAAAGTGAAAGTATAACTTAGGAGGGATTCGAATGTTTGAGACAAGGAGATTATAAATATACACGGAGCAGAATACGGAATTATGAACACGAATAGAATATAAGAGTAGTAGAAATGGAACACTGTAGGAACTACCGGAGAGTGACAAGATCAGAGCGCAGAAGAAACCTAGAAATAAAGAATTTTAATTAATTCATTCAAACAAAACAGCTGAATTGATTCCTCCTCCTCCTCCTCCTCCTCCTCCTTCTTCATTTTCATCTTCTTCTTCTGCTTCTTCTTCTTCTTTGGGAAAGCTATAGAACGCCGTTGGAAGGGTGAGTAAAGAGAAAAATAAAGTTGAGACTAACGAGAAAAAAAAGAAAGGATGGTCGAGAGAGAACTGAAGAACTGGAACTGGAAGAAAGGATGCTGCGGAGACTTGGCTTAGCCACAGCCTGGGGGATGTTTCTAGAAACAGTATCCTTTTTCCAGGAGTGCTAGTTCTGCAAGGTTCGCAGGAGAGCTTCTGTGAAGTTTGGAAGGTAGGAGACGAGGTACTGGCGGCATTAAAGCTGTGAGGAAGGGGCGTGAGTCGTGCTTGGGTAGCTCAGTCGGTAGAGCAGTTGCCCGCGAAAGGCAAAGGTCCTGAGTTCGAGTCTTGGTCCGGCACACAGTTTTAATCTGACAGGAAGTTTCAGAGAATCACTTGTCTGTCCCTGCTGTACCAGCCAAGAGCAAGAAGGAACATAAGAAGACCCATGAGGAGGAATTGAAAAGTTGAAACGGAACTGACACAAGTGCCTAAGACTCGAACTGGAGGAGGAGGAGGTGGAGGAGGAGGAGGAGGAGGAGAAAATATGGAGATTGCATGAAAAACATCTTGGCTAATAATTTGTTACGGCGGAGAAATTTAGTTACTACGATGTGTACAAATCACTTACCTAGCAATATCAGGAAATACAAAAAAAAAGTGGATGTATTTCTTTTGCTACAGACGTTCCTCCACATTGTTGAATATGAACACCTTTTCCCTATTTGCCGGTGCTAACAGTTCTTTAGCTGCGGTCACTATTAAGCGTTTTCTTACAAAACTGCAAAAACGCTGCCGCTCTGTGTAGTCCGTGCGGAGAGTTCCAGACTCCTTCCTTATTGAGCGATGTACTCCAGATTTACGGAAACGTCTTCGAGGACCTGCAGGAGCTGGGGATGTTTCGCTGGAATCCAGAGAGTGGCGGCGCGCCCGGATGTAATTACCCCCGTCAGCATCGACACCGGCGGCCCTGCGGCCTGTCATCGCGCCTGGCGGAGGTTATTAAATTATGTCGCAGAGACGGCTGCCGGGCGCGATGCAGTTTCTAATTCTCGCGGAAGACGATTACTGAGGAGAACGGCGCCGTCTTTTTCATCAGGGCACCAAATTAGAGGAGCCGCGGCGAGCACCAGCCCGCTGCAAGCTGTGTTGTGGGGCGACTGTCGCATCGCCGTTGCTTGCACGGCACGTGTCTGCCGTACCTAAACCTGATGGTGCTGCTCCCAAGTAGAAATGTCAGGAGTACCAAGTGCTTCCTCCTCCTCCTCCTCCTCCTACTCCTCCTCCTGTCTTGGACTAGACTGCGACAACTTCAGCCTCTACACAGCGTAGTCTACTTGCTGTGGACATCCTAAAAATTGAAGTAACGCTTGCAAGTGTAATTCTTTCGGTATTATGTAGCAGGGCGAGTATTTTACAATTATTTTTTCGATTTTTAACGGCAAGTAGAAAAGTAGTTAAGTAAAAGAAAAAATAACTGTAGTCTTGTAATCAACGTTAATGTTCACAGAGAAACCTTCTCGCAAAAATACTGGAAGTTGTGCTAAATGCCCTGGCAACACAAGGTACTTCTACGGCCTTAGTACGCTGTGCTTATAGGGAAGTTGGACTACAGAACAACAAAATTTCAGCGTAATATGTACCTGTCGTTATTAACACTTGCACGGTCCACTCATATTAATGTGACCACCGCCTATGCTCGACAACGTGCAAGAATCGCTCGCTGATGGCAGGTAGCAGCAGTAGCAATGGAGGATACATACATCAACACGATATCGACCTTTTACGCAATTGGTAAAAGGTCCATTTTAACACGGGTAATGTATCACGAAGCAAATACCGCGGAATGTTACGTGATACCACGTGCTTATACGTTTGTGACTCTTACAGCGCCATCTATCACAAAGCGAAAAAGTATTCCAACTAAAACATTCATATTTCCTTACGTACTACACAAGTACGTAATAAAAATGGGGTTCCTATTTAAAAAAAAACGCAGTTGATATCCGTTTGACGTATGGCTGCGCCATCTAGCGGGCCAACCATAGCGCCATCTGGTTTCCCCCTTCAAGCTAGACGAGTTTCGTTCTTTCTAGTTTTTTCGTTTGATGCTTATTTCGTAAGATATTTGGCCCGGTCACTATCAATGGACCACCCTGTATAAAGCGTGTTGGGGGACGCGGAAAACAATGCAGTCGTTGTAGCAATGCGGAAACGGAGCGATTTATACAGGGTGCTACAAAAAGCTACGCCCAAACTTTCAGGAAACATTCCTCACACACAAATAAAGAAAAGATGTTATGTGGACATGTGCCCGGAAACGCTTAATTTCCATGTTAGAGCTCATTTTAGTTTCGTCAGTATGTACTGTACTTCCTCGATTCACCGCCAGTTGGCCCAATTGAAGGAAGGTAATGTTGACTTCGGTGCTTGTGTTGACATGCGACTCATTGCTCTACGGTACTAGCACATCAGTACGTAGCATCAACAGGTTAGTGTTCATCACGAACGTGGTTTTGCAGTCAGTGTAATGTTTACAAATGCGGAATTGGCAGATGCCCATTTGATGTATGGATTAGCACGGGGCAAAAGCCGTGGCGCAGTACGTTTGTATCGAGACACATTTCCAGAACGAAGGTGTCCCGACAGGAAGGCGTTCGAAGCAATTGATCGGCGTCTTAGGGAGCACGGAACATTCCAGCCTATGACTCGCGACTGGGGAAGACCTAGAACGACGAGGACACCTGCAATGGACAAGGCAATTCTTTGTGCAGTTGACGATAACCCTAATGTCAGCGTCAGAGAAGTTGCTGCTGTACAAGGTAACGTTGACTACGTCATTGTATGGAGAGTGCTACGGGAGAACCAGTTATTTCCGTACCATGTACAGCGTGTGCAGGCACTATCAGCAGCTGATTGGCCTCCACGGGTACACTTCTGCGAATGGGTCATCCAACAATGTGTAAATCCTCATTCTCTTTACGGACTAGGCTTCATTCCAACGTGATCAAATTGTAAATTTTCACAATCAACATGTGTGGGCTGACGAGAATCCGCACGCAATTGTGCAATCACGTCATCAACACAGATTTTCCGTGAACGTTTGGGCAGGCGTTGTTGGTGATGTCTTGATTGAGCCCCATGTTCTTCCACCTACGCTCAATGGAGCACGTTATCATGATTTCATACGGGATACTCTACCTGTACTGCTAGAACATGTGCCTTTACAAGTGCGACACAACATGTGGTTCATGCACAATGGAGCTCCTGCACATTTCAGTCGAAGTGTTCGTACGCTTCTCAACAACAGATTCGGTGACCGATGGATTGGTAGAGGCGGACCAATTCCATGGCCTCCACGCTCTCCTGACCTCAACCCTCTTGACTTTCATTTATGGGGGCATTTGAAAGCTCTTGTCTACGCAACCTCGGTACCAAATGTAGAGACTCTTCGTACTCGTATTGTGGACGGCTGTGATACAATACGCCATTCTCCAGGGCTGCATCAGCGCATCAGGCGTGGTCGTGCGGTAGCGTTCTCGCTTCCCACGCCCGGGTTCCCGGGTTCGATTCCCGGCGGGGTCAGGGATTTTCCCTGGCTCGTGATGACTGGGTGTTGTGTGCTGTCCTTAGGTTAGTTAGGTTTCAGTAATTCTAAGTTCTAGGGGACTGATGACCATAGATATTAAGTCCCATAGTGCTCAGAGCCAGCGCATCAGGGATTCCATGCGACGGAGGGTGGATGCATGTATCCTCGCTAACGGAGGACATTTTGAACATTTCCTGTAACAAAGTGTTTGAAGTCACGCTGGTACGTTCTGTTGCTGTGTGTTTTCATTCCATGATTAATGTGATTTGAAGCGAAGTAATAAAATGAGCTCTAACATGGAAAGTAAGCGTTTCCGGACACATGTCCACATAACATCTTTTCTTTCTTTGTGTGTGAGGAATGTTTCCTGAAAGTTTGGCCGTACCTTTTTGTAATACCCTGTATGACGTACAAACGGGCATGACCATCGGCTTTGTGCCAAGGGTGAAATTATTTCCGAAACGGCGAAGTTCGTAAACCATTCGACTGCAGCCGTGGTTTAAGTATACCGCGCATTGCAAAATGACGCTTTGCGAAATCTGCACCAAGGCAACGGTGGTGCGCTATGAGCCATAGATGACAGGGATGAACTACGGTTGCGGCGTTGAGTACGGGCGGACAGCTGTTGAATAACTGACCGCCCAGATGAACCAAGGAACTATCAACAGTGTCTCTTCAACGACCTTTCGGCGAATGTTATTGTGTATGTGCCTTCACAGTAGGCGTCTGGTTCTTGCAGTCATTTTGGCTGCCGTTCTTCGGCGACGAAGGTTGGAATGTACACGCTAGTACCGCAACTGGACTTCTATTGAGTGACGACTGGTGGCTTTTTCAGAAAAATCACATATACGCTCAATTAGCTTGAAGCAAACCACCCGCAACAATCGTCCGAAGGACCCATGCCAGAGGAGGGAATGTTAAGGTCTGGGGAACGTTTTCATGGCATTCCCAGCACCTCGTAATTCTGGAAGGCACAATGGAGCAACGAAAGTAAGCATCTATCCTTGGGAACCATGTGCACCGCTGCATGCAGTTTGTTTTTCCTCGACATAACGACAGCTGCCGGCAGGACAATGCAACGTGTCGCACATCTCGCAGTGTACGTACGGGGTTCAAAGAGCACCAGGGTGAGTTTACCTCATTCCCCTGACCACCAAACTCTATGGATTTCAATGCAATCGAGAATCTGTGGGACAACCTCGAGATCGGGTTCGTTGAGCCATGGATCATCAACCGAGAAACATGGAGCAGCCGGCCACGGCGCTGGAGTCTGCATCACACCACAATGGCGCCGGTACCTTCCAAAACCTCATTGACTCTCTTCCTGGACATCTCGCAGCGGTCCGTGCCGAGAAAGGTGTTTATTCAGGCTTTTGACAGGTGGTCTCATTAATGTGACTGGACAGTGTAGTATAACACTACACTCCTCTTTTCATTGGCTATCAAGTGCCGGTAGAAGGTACGTACTTCCAATATGCAAACAATAAAGGAAACCAAGGATGAATTTAGGAAAGGAATTAAAGTTTATGGAGAATAAATAAAAACTTTGAGGTTTGCCGACGACATTGTCATTGTGTCAGAGACGGCAAAGGATTTGGAAGACTATTCGAACGGAATGGATAGTGTCTCGGATAGAGGTTATAAGATGAGTCAGCAGAAACAAGGACAATGGAGTGTAATCAAACATTGTGATGCTGAGATAATTAGAGTTGGCAATGAGAAACTAATAGTGGTAGATGAGTATTGCTATTTGGACAGTACAATAATTGATGATGACTAAACTAGAGAGCATGTAAAACTCAGACTGGCAGTAGGAAAAAAATCACTTTTGTAAAAGAGTAATTCGCAAGCACCTATTACCATTTTAAGCGTATAGGTGGTCTTTTCTGAATCGGGAGTGCTGCCCTGAACGGAAGTGACATATGGACGATAAGTAGTTCATACAAGAAGAGAACAAAAGCTTTTGAAATCTGGTGCTATAGGGAATCCTGGGCAGTAGATAGACTGGATAAAGTATTAGGTACTGAATCGAACTGGGGAAAGGAAACTTGCGGCACAACTTTGACTAAAAGGTGAAGTCGGTTGATAAGACTGTCTGAGGCAAGAGTTTGGTAATAGAAGGAAGTTTGTTTGTGTGTGTGTGTGTGTGTGTGTGTGTGTGTGTGTGTGTGTGTGTGTGTGTGTGTGTGTGTGTGTGCGGGGGAGAGGGGGGGTTAAAAATTATAAAGGGGGAAAAATGACTAGAATACAGTAAATCAGGCTGAAATGGACGTAGGTTGGGGCAGTTACGCAGAGATGAACAAACTTCCCCAGGTGAGAGTACTTGGAGAGTTGTATTAGACATCTTCGAACTGAAGGCCACAATAAAAACTAGTTCCATTATAAAAACATAGTTGCTTTTATACCTCAGGGTGTATAAACAGTTCCTATGTTAACTGTCAGCACAGTACTCGTCCCCATAGATACAATAATTTAGCGGAAATTTTTTTATGTCCGATACTGCTGAGTATATAAGGAAAATTCCACGTCAGGTGACTCACTGTCTGTGTTCCATACACTGTAGTCATACCAGAAGGAAGACAACGAATGTTTTATGTAAATCATTATCCGTAATAAGTCTTGGAACAAGAAGAATTCTCGAATGCGGACGAAAAGCATTCGGAAAGCGAATTTCTGATTAATGTTTGGACTGTTAAAGAAGAATTCAACTGTGATTTAAGCGATCATTTGTCACTATGGATATGATTGGTGTCCACTACTACAGCAATGAGTGGAAGCTGGTAGCCGTGCACAAAAATGAAGTAGCCGATTTGATTAGTTGGAAATGTCACGGTCAATGCTTATAGGATTCAAAAGAAGTTATTCTTATTGGTTAACCTGTGAGGGGGTGAAACACAAACGGAAGTCATCTCTCCCATCTGGAGAATAGATCTGGACCGCAAAAAAGGAATAGAAAATCTGTTATTAGGAAAATCTACCTGCCCGCTTCTCAATTTTCAGTTGATGTAGGTATGAGGAAAATTTGAGATTTGAAATAAAACTTCCGGATCGTTCACCCTATTCACTATAGGTATTTGACACTTTCTCATTTCCATCCATTTCTACTCTGCCGTAACGTAACACAGGAGACGTCGTTATTTATGTCTATTTCAGAGTAAGAAGCAGTCTTTCCCTGCCACGTGGCGAACTGCTGATGGTATTCTGATGCTATAGAATTTTGCTGCTCAGCGCATCACTGCAAAAAAGAAGACAAACGAGAAAATAAATATTTCATTAAGTGCCACATCAGGAAAGTTGTTGGCCCAAAGTGCTAATGAGAAATTTTGTACAAGGTAATTCTCGCAAAGAACAAAACACTACATGTCACTACTAACGATGCTGTTAATGTACAGAAATAGCACTGCTACCTGATTCTATCCGACAGGCACATCTGCAAACAGCTGTTGACGTCTAGAATGCTGTGGCCGAGCGGTTCTAGGCGCTTCAGTCCGGAACCGCGCTGCTGCTACGATCGCAGGTTCGAATCCTGCCTCGGACATAGATGTGTGTGATGTCGTTAGGTTAGTTAGGTTTAAATAGTTCTAAGTCTAGGGGACTGATGACCTCAGATGTTAAGTCCCATAGTGCTTAGAGCAATTTAAACCATTTGAACGTTTAGAATACATTTGGTGGTGTTTACTTTAGTTGTTGACTGATCATTTCCCATAAACTAATGTAAACAACAACGAACGTAATATAAACGCGAAATGCCGTCTGAAAATGAAGCTGCCAGTTTGAAACCGGTAACGTTGTATGTGTAAATAAATAGCATTATTAACAGCTGTTTTGTTCTTTGAGTTCTTTGTACAAAGCCACGTGTAGAGGATCTCTATTGTTGACTAAACAGCAGAAAAAAGTTTTTGTTCCAAGTGCTATTAGCACTGAAGTAGTACGTTTCATTCGTGATCATAAAATTACAAAAATGCAGCATTAAAGTTCTAAGTAGTAGATCTGTATTCACCAAAAACCACTTCTCGTAACTCCAGACAGAAGCACAGGATGACATAAACATAATGCGTCAGCTACTAACGCATGTTTGAAAGGCTTTCTCCATAGTTTGGCACCTTGATCAAGTACAAGGTCGTGCAAGAGAGTACCGTGAGCAGAGTAGAACTGAAAACGCGTTTTGTGAATAAAAAAGCATTTTGAACGTTTCCACTCTTCAGATATTCTCCACAAGTCTCTGTATGGCAGGAAGAGTTTCATAGCAACAGCTTCTTATCTTACCCTCGCGTTGTTTAGTTTCTGATGCCCAACGTCAAACATAGACCATTAGCAATCGCGTTTACGTGAAATAATCCTTTCTTCTTCGTCCGAGAAATGTTGATAAGTAGCATTTATATTTGAATAAATTCAATATGTGGTGACACTGAATTTTTGTTCAGTACTCCTAGAAAATAATTTTCTTTTTTTGCTTTTTTGCAGGTAAGTACATCTGGACTCCGTCGCTTTCATAAAGTGCCAAGCCCAGCTCATCACCAGAGTGGAGGCTTCAGCTTTTCAACTGTAAGTTTCACACCTTACAAAACAAAAACTTGGTTAAAAAAGCTACTAAAAATCAGGACGAATACTTTAAGCTTCGATGCCTGGGAAAACTGCGTGTGCTACCGCAATAGTTTATTGTGGTGCTTATTATGAAAAGTAAACTTGATCTCAAAGAACTGAAAGGGAACAACATGATGTTCGTGATTCTTGTTTGACTAATGAATAGTAGAAATTTCAGGCCATTGTAATCCGTTTCTGGTACCAAATTAGGATAGTATAATGTTAACGACACAAGCTGCGGTTACAGATTCTCAGAGCATCTGTATTCAATCACACACTTTGAGAATTATTGTGAGATAGAACAGGCATGACAGTTTCCTCCTGGGCGGACATATGTTTTGTGCTGGATACTGGAGGACGCCGGTGTGCTACTTACAAAGGGCAAAAGTTAGTTAAAATTTGAGAATAGCTTCAATATCGTTGTTGACACATGGCTCGTTGCCCGGAAAGCGTTTGACTTCTGAGTCTACACCGTTCATGAAACAGCTGTTGTTCTAAAAAAATTCATCATGAGAGAGATCCCCTATGAAAGCCAGTTGCATTTTATATACTCAGTTACAACTGTTGCCACAGTAACCGCTATCCTTAAACGACCGTCGTATTTGTTGAGATTAACATCAGGTACAATCTAACAGAAACATACTGTCAGTTTCAGTGCTGTTCTCTATGCCCAGACTGAGGGATAAGACATCATTAAGATACAGCGATTTTTGGACAGATTCTGCATTAAAAGGTTCATTTTAGCAATGATATACAATCCCTCGCAGTCAGTACTTGGTCACACCAACGCTCAAAAAAGTTAACAAAAGTAATCCGCTAAATATAGGCCCATATCAGTGACATAGATTTGCGATAGGATTTAGGATTCAAATGGGTCAAATGGCTCTGAGCACTATGGGACTTAACATCTGTGGCCATCAGTCCCCTAGAACTTAGAACTACTTAAACCTAACTAACCTAAGGACATCACACACATCCATACCCGAGGCAGGATTCGAACCTGCGACCGTAGAGGATTTAGGAACTTGAATGTGTTCCATCATTATAAAATATCCCGAAGAAAATGGTAAAACCGTCAATTGAAGAAAACCACCAATTGACATTCAGATAATATCGTTATTGTGAAACACAACTGACTCGTTATTCTTACTAAGTAATGAATAATATCGACACCGGGGGGGATTCCATTTGTCTAGATTTCCAGAATGCTTTTCACACCGTTCCTCACAAGCTTGTTCTAATCAAATTGTGTACCTACCAGATATTGTCTTACTCATGAGACTGGATGCGTGATCCCTGTCACATAGGTCACCATTCGTAGAAACTGAAGGGAAGTCATCGAGTGAAACAAAAATGATACCTGCATGTTTCCCAAGGATGGGCAATGTGCCCTCTTCCGTTCTTACGGAATATAAGCAATTTAGGCGACGAACTGAGCAGCCCCCTCAATTGTCTGCAGATGATGCTCGTCAGAAGTTCAGTGCGAAATTACTAAATAAGTTACACAAAATCTGCGTGGTGCGAAAAGTGAAAATTGATTATAAACAATAAACAGTGTGATGTCCTCCACAGGAGTACTAAAAAAGAATCTGTTAAATTTCGATTACAGGATTATCCTATAACTTTAAATTCAGCTAAATACTAGCGACTACATTTAAGAACAATTTAAATAAGGATCATCACACAGAAATTGTAGTACTGAAGGCGCACAAAGACTGCGTTTTATTGGCTCAACGCCTAAAGATGCAACATATGTACTAAAAAGACTACCTGTGCTAGACTGTCTGTCTTCTTGCGGATTAGACTACTGTTGCCGGGTACGGGATCCTTACCATATAGGAATGACTGGGAACACTGAAAAAGTTCAAAGAAGGGCAGCTCATTATGGATTATCGCAAAATAACGGAAAGAGTGTCTCGAGTATCATATGTAAGTACGGGGGCCAAAAGCGGAAGTATTTTGTAGACTTCCACCTACAAAGGAAGAAACGATCATCGTAGATTAAGATGCTCGCTTATCCCAGGTGCTATTCGATAGTGGAACGGTCGAAAGAAATAGTCTACGAACCCTCTGCCAAGTACTTCTGCATGAATTGCAGAACAGTGCATATATAGAACGATGTTGATAGCGGCTTGTTAGCCCAGAGGATTCTCTGGTAGGTAATCTAAATGACCTTCATTTGATCCTCGGTAGCTATTAGGATTTTTTATGACACTTTGTATATCTCTCGTAACTGGACATAATTCATGTGAAAAATACAAAATTATTCTGCGGCTTTACTAAACTGAGAAAAAGTCCCAATTTCTTGCCCTACCCCATCCCCCTCGGAACCAGCGGAATAAACTACCATCAATCCGGAGGAAGGAACCTCCAACAGGACTACCGTATATCAGATTATTGAATCATTTCTTTCCGACCTTATGATGGGCTCCTACATTACTTGTCTGTCACCATTTTCCCGCTGTGATGGCGCTAATGTTTACTGACATAAAGCGTGCGTTGTGCACTACAGCGTGGCAGTTTCAGCTTGGGTGTGCTCTGGACTATGGGCCGTAACATACCGGTAGATGTCGAACCTGTACCTAACAGGTTTGTGGCACTGCTAATCCAAGCAAGCAGTTGCGCGGCAGCCATTACTGATCACTTTGTTTTGTGTTTGACGTTGCTTTTATTTTCTTACTTTGAAATGAATGAACAAGCCGGTCTTGGTCCACAGCAGGCTTCGAGGATGGGCAGACACTGTCGTCGTGTGTCATTCCGCCTTTCGTAGGCCAAAACAAGAGCCGCCCTGCGAGAACGCATCCGCACCTCTCACCTCTCACCTCTCACCGTAGAGGTCCAGCTCCTCGTTTGTTTTCTACTGCCGTCAGCGGCCGCATTGAAGTGTTCGCGCCACACTCTTGGCGAAGAGGAGACTATACACCTGTTGCGGACACGATTTTTTATCAGATTCGTACTTACGCTTAATGAATTGAGTATCTACAGAAAATTCTGTTTATTCTATTGTGCATGAGGCACTAGAGACCCTAAACAAAAGTATAAAGGCAGTATGTATTCTGTTTTGAATTAACAAAATCATTTGATTGTGTGGACATGCAATATTTCTACTAAAGTTAAAACACTGTGGAACTAGCGAAAAAGCTCACAATCTTTCACTTCATATCGAAGAAGCAGAAAGCAGAAAATGGTCTTGCAGTGTCACAAGATAAAGAAGAGCAAAGAGCTCTGAATCTGAAGTCATGATCAGCGGAGTAGGGAGGGGGGGGGGGTGCCACATGCTTTATTAGCGGTCAGTGTCTTTTATTGACAAGAATCAACGATCTGCCATTAAACACGACAAAAAATAAAAAATTCTCTTTGCAAGTGACACAAGGGGGATTGTGAAAGGCATACAACGTAATGTGTTACACATTATGTGATTAAAAGTATCCGGACACCCCCAAAAACATACATTTTTCATATTAGGTGCATTGTGATGCCACCTACTGCCAGGTACACCACATCAGTGACCTCAGTAGCTACTAGACATGGTGGGAGAGCAGAATGGGGCGCTCCGCGGAACTCACGGACTTCGAACGTGGCCAGGTGATTGGCTGTCACTTGTGTCATACGTCTGTACGCGAGATTTCCGCACTCCTAAAAATCCCTAGGTCCACTGTTTCCGATGTGATTGTGAAGTGGAAAAGTGAAGGGACACGTACAGCACAAAAGCATACAGGCCGATCTCGTCTGTTGACTGACAGAGACCGCCGACTGTTGAAGGTCGTAATGTGTAATAGGCAGACATCTAACCAGACCATCACACAGGAATTCCAAACTGCATCAGGATCCGCTGCAAATACTATGACAACTAGGCGGGAGGTGAGAAAACTTGAATTTCATGGCCGAACGGCTGCTCATAAGCCACATATCACGCTGGTAAATGCCAAACGACGCCTCGCTTGGTGTAAGGAGCGTAAACATTGGACTATTGAACAGTGGAAAAAAGTCGTGTGGACTGACGAATCAGGGTACACAATGTGGCGATCCGATGGTAGGGTGTGGGTATGGCAGATACCCGCTGAACGTCAGCTGCCAGCGTGTGTAATGGCAATAGTAAAATTCGGAGGCGGTGGTGTTATGGTGTGATCGTGTTTTTCATGCAGGGGTCTCTCACTCCTTGTTGTTTTGCTTGGCACTATCACAGCACAGGCCTACATTGATGTTTTAAGCACCTTCTTGCTTCCCACTGGTGAAGAGCAATTCGAGGATGGCGATTGCATCTTTCAACACGATCGACTACCTGCTCATAATGCACGGCCTGTGGCGGACTGGTTACACGACAATAACATCCCTGTAATGGACTGGCCTGCACAGAGTCCTGACCTGAATCCTATAGAACACGTGTGGGATGTTTTGGAACGCCGACTTCGAGCCAGATCTCACCGACCGACAGCGATACCCGTCCTCGGTGCAGCACTCCGTGAAGAATGGCCTGCCATTCCCCAAGAAACATTCCTTCACCTGGTTGAAGTATGCCTGCGAGAGCGGAAGCTGTCATGAAGGCTAAGGGTGGACCAACACCATACTGAATTCCAGCATTACCAATGGAGGGCGCCGCGAATTTGTAAGTCATCATCAGCCAGGTGTCCGGATACTTTAGATCACATAGTGTAGGAATAGAATAGTCGGTAATATCATCACGTGATTTTGCGGAAACAGATCCGCAGTTAACTACAACAAAACGCAATGCACATAGCATCGTTTACAGCACAGCCGGACATAGCATCGTTCATAGCACTTACATAAAAGCCGGCCGTTGTGGCCGAGTGGTTCTAGCCGCTTCAGTCCGGAACCGCGCTGTTTCTACGGTCGCAGTTTCGAATCCTGCCTCGGGCATGGATGTGTGAGATGTCCTTAGGTTTGTTAGGTTTAAGTAGTTCTAAGTCTAGGGGACTGATGACCTCAGAAGTTAAGTCCCATAGTGCTTAGAGCCATTTGAACTATTTTGAACTTACATAAAAGCAAAATTTTGCTGTCACAAGGTGACCAGACAGTCAGTAAAGTTGACCAATTTAAATAGAGGAAAAACTTCATGGAAACATCAAGTTCAAGATCATGTGCAGAAATTATAGACTGGTATTCTCTGTGACACTGAAGAAAATAAGTGTTTGAGCTATGGTTTCTGATGTGTTGGCAGAAGAGCCAACACCGTATAGCTAGAGGAGGCCGAAATGCACGCGTTAAAGCTCACGCAGGCTGGCGTGAGGTCTGGAAAATGACAAGGAATTATAGTAGCGAAAAATAGTACATAGCTTCTGGAATACTTAACTTTAATCCATAATTGGTGTACATCTCTCGTTACTGTACATGCTTCATTAGATACATAGCAAAGGATAAATGGCGCCTTGCTAGGTCGTAGCAAATGACGTAGCTGAAGGCTATGCTAACTATCGTCTCGGCAAATGAGAGCGTAATTGTCAGAGTAGCTTCGCTAGCAAAGTTGGCTGTACAACTGGGGCGAGTGCTAGGAAGTGTGTCTAGACCTGCCGTGTGGCGGCGCTCGGTCTGCAATCACTGACAGTGGCGACACACGGATCCGACGTATACTAACGGACCGCGGCCGATTTAAAGGCTACCACCTAGCAAGTGTGGTGTCTGGCGGTGACACCACAGTTTCACCAGCAGTATCCACTCAGTTGGCTTAAGTAAAACTATTCGTCTGTCTCCTCGGTAACAAAATCTCTATCCCGACCACCCATATCAGAAATTTTTAATCTTCCTGCTACAGTGTAATATCACGACGCTAATTTTCCTTGGACTTCTACATTTCTGTCTCTTGCGCAGCTGTATTGATCCCTTACAAGTTTTCAACGAATGATTGTGGCTACTTCTTTATGATATCACTTGTGTAGCTGTGTCTCAGACCAGTCCCACTGAATTTAAGTCGCAGTGACTGGCAAATAATTACAGAGTAAAATTCATTCCAAAACTCCACAGTATTCTGAGGTTAGATTCATTTGTATTAAGTGTTTCTAACAGTGTTCTCTTGTCAGTGTCTTCTGTCACTGAGAAATCATTTTTCTTTTCGAGAAACAAGACTGGGAGATGTATTTTCCTGAACGGTTGTGATACGGAGTATTTTACAAGAACAACATTGCACCAGTATGGGGCATTCGGGTTTTGTCGATCTTGTAAGCATTATAAATAATTCTGTTAATGTTATCTTTACATTGATGATGATTGTCAGCCGTTCGAAATTAGATCGAAATAAAATCGCTGAATGCGAATAACTTGGCGTTAAGCTGTGAGCACTCTGTAACGAAAGCAAGAGACTACGGTACAGGGATTTAGACAGCTTGTGTCGGTCTTGGAGGCGTGCGTGGATAGCTTAATAAGGCAACCGTTCACGATAAGCGGGAAATCCAGGTTGGAGTCCCGGTCAGGCACAATTTTTTTCGGAACCATTGTGATACTATGAGAGCTTTGAATGATGTATTTGGTATGGGATTTTTAAAGTACGTTTGAGGTAGATGACGCTACTGAAATGAGCAGAGAATTTTTTTTAGGTTTTGAAATTATTGCAGAAAGCTACGACGTTTTTGAGATTTGACTGAGGTGTTATGATTTTATTATTACGACGACGATGTGTATTATGCTGTTGAGGTATGTTTATGATGAATAAGCTGATGCTAAATGTGGAATTTGATTAGGCTACGTATTTATTATGATGAAATATTGAAGAAGTGTCGACGAATATGTATATGTGTAATAAGGTAAGGAATAATGAGTAGTGGTTAGGGACTCTGATTTATGAAAAAGGATGCTGGAAACCAAGAAACCAACAGGTAAAACATCTATACGTAATGGAGCTCACGCCAAGTTCTTCGCATTCAACGAATTTACTTCGATTAACGTAATCAGCTTTCAGCAATGGAATAGTGAGACGCATCTGTTTATGTTACAGAACTTTTGAGTATTGGTTACGAGATTTATGTCTTGAGATCGTGTCGCCTAAGTGACGGTGTCTTCATTCCATTTGTCAGACGACAAATGCTGTAGACATTCTGGTGTGCACGAGGACTGCTGCTGCTGCTGCTTTACGAAGAGACAGAACATGTCAGCTCGAGCGGTGGGTTCCGGTATTAGCCGCTCCTAAAGTTATTTCAGACAAGCAATACATTCGGCACTACTACTTATATGTTTTGTGTCTTCTACTGCGATGCTGAACGAAAAGGTCTCTTTGAGCGCCTAAAACAATATCGACTGCAATCACCAATTCAGAGTTTTTCGGTTTCTGGTTCAAAAATGGTTCAAATGGCTCTGAGCACTATGGGACTCAACATCTTAGGTCATAAGTCCCCTAGAACTTAGAACTACTTAAACCTAACCAACCTAAGGACATCACACACACCCATGCCCGAGGCAGGATTCGAACCTGCGACCGTAGCAGTCCCGCGGTTCCGGACTGCAGCGCCAGAAGCGCTAGACCACCGCGGCCGGCTTCGATTTCTGGGTACTCTTATTGCGATGAAGTGCTCAGAGGTCAAAGCTATATACACTAACGGAAAAAATCGAAACACCAAAAAAATGAAAGCAGAGAAATGAAATTTTGGAAATGTGTTTTTCTAGGTAACATACTTAAGTAATTATCATTGCAATGTCCGCGGCTCGTGGCCTTGCAGTAGCGTTCTCGCTTCCCGCGCACGGGGTTCCGGTTTCGATTCCCAGCGGGGTCAGGGATTTTCTCTGCGTCGAGATGACTGGGTGTTGTGTGTCTTTCATCATCATTTCATCCTCATTCACTCGCAAGTCATCGTAGTGGCGTTAAACAACTTGTGGAGCGGCGGCCGAAACGCCCCGCGAGGGGTCTCCCGGCCACCAATGCCATAAGCTCATCGTCATTGCAATATCACAGATTAATGCAAGCGCGAGATAAGCTGTTACAAATGTGAAATGCTGGTACATTAATAACTGGTGTAACTGCCAGAATGTTGAATACAAGCAAGGAAACGTGCATGTAGAACATGTGGCGGATGACAGTTTGTGGGATGTAGTTCCATGCCTGTTGCACCTGGTCAGTCAATACCGGAACGGTTAATGCTGCCTGTGGATGACGCTGTAGTTGTCGTTGTCGTTCAGTGATGTCCCATACGTGCTCTATTGGGATTGATGTGGTGATCGAGCACGCCAAGGAAATATGTCGACACTCTCTAGAGCACGTTGGATTACAACAGCGGTATGTGGGCGAGCGTTACGCTGTTGGAATTCAGCCATGGGTGTGCTCCTACTGCCATACGAAATCGCACCTCAGGCCAGAAGTCCAGGTGTAGGTCCAGTGTGTCTTGCACTTGGATGGGTTGGTTGCAGGCCCTCAAGTGTCCTCTTAACCAACACACGGCCTTCACTGGCACCGAAGCAGAACCAGCTCTCATCATGAAACACGACAGACCTCCACTCTTAGCTCTTGCCTGAAGCCGCAAATGGCGATGGTTTGGGGTCAGGGGAATACACGCTACAAGGCGTCTAGCTCGGAGCTGTCCTTAAAGTAACCGATTTGTAGCGGTTTATTGTGTCACGGTGGTGCCAACTGCTGCCCAGATTGCCGCTGCAGATGCAATACGATGTGCCATACCCACACGCCGAATAAATGGTCTTCCCTCTCGGTAATGCCACGTGGCTGTCCGGAGCCCGGTCTTCGTGCGATCGCGTAATCTTGTGACCATCGCTGCCAGAAATCATGTACAGTCGCTATATTCCCGCCAGGTCTGTCTGCAATATCGCAAAAGGAACAACCAGCTTCTCGTAGCCCTGTTACACGACACAGTGAGGTGCTGATAATGGCGTCCTTGTTGCCGTAAAGGCATTCTTGATTAACATCAAACCACCACCTCCAGTCTCAAACGTAAGCAACACTCACGACCGTTTCAGCTTGTACTTGAAGCAAACCTGATTTGCTTCCTCGTAGAGGTGCTATTAGCGCCACTCTTATGCGACTGGTGCCAAAACTGGAGAGACATCATCTGCCAGGTGTAGAAACGCGTCTACCAACTTTCGTTTATGTCGCACAACTCTTCCTTGCTGTTGCGATTTTTTGCGTATTTTAGCGTATTTTAGCGTATTGTGCGTGACGCCAACAAGATAATATTCACTATGTATTTTGCAGAGTGTTGAAAAAATTTCCTTATAACTTAGTATATGTCTCGAAACTTCCTGGCAGATTAAAACTGTGTGCCGGACCGAGACTCGAACTCAGGACCGTTGCCTTTCGCGGGCAAGTGCTCTACCAATTGAGCTACCCAAGCACGACTTACGCCCCAACCTCACAGCTGTACTTCTGCCAGTACCTCGTCTCCTACCTTCCAAACGTTACAGAAGCTCTCCTGAAAACCTTGCAGAACTAGCACTCCTGAAAGAAAGGATATTGCGGAGACATGGCTTAGCCACAGCTTGGCGGATGTTTCCAGAATGAGTTTGGAAGGTAGGAGACGAGGTACTGGCAGAAGTAAAGTTGTGAGGACGGGGCGTGAGTCGTGGTTGGGTAGCTCAGTTGGTAGAGCACTTGCCCGAGAAAGGCAAAGGTCCTGAGTTCGAGTCTCGGTCCGGCACACAGTTTTAATATGCCAGGAAGTTTCATATCAGCGCACACTCCGCTGCAGAGTGAAAATTTCATTCAGTATATGTCTCTTCTTTCTACCTCAGAGTCTTTGCCGAAAGAGTGATTTAAGTAGGTACGTAATTCACTGGGTTAGCACCTGTCTGCAAAGTTTCCTTAACGAAACAAGTATCAACAATACGGGTAGCATTACAGTTCAGGGTACCGATCTCACATGTGGTTCCTCAAGCAGTAACCTAACACTTCTAATTTGACAGGCTTATATTAATTTTCTCAGGTAACTGAAACACAATGGTACAGTTGCACAAATATGAAATTATATCTTCAGTCCATTAAAATCCCGCCCGTGTTCTAAAATTTAGCTGTTAAGTATGGGAAAGAGCTAAAACTCGAAATGAGATATTTAGCAGCAAAGCATTAAGCTGATATGAATGAGCATCTGAAACGGGTCGATGCGTGTGGGTCGTGGCTTGACGTCATAGCGATTAACACAGCCGCATGGAAATCTCATTTCAAAGAGAGAACGATTTGCATTTATTAAGGAAGCCTCTGTCACTACAGTGCTTGTCAAGATTGGTTTCTACTCATTTACCGCACTTCCACTGGCCACGAAACACACTCACTGGCCAGATTAAACAGAGGAAAGAAGAACTGTACCGAAATTATTCTTGTCTGTAATTGTGCAATTGTACTTTGAAATGAGTTTCAAAGATTTTTTCCGTGACAATTGTGGAACATTCTATCGTTTGCGCTGTCGTTGCAGGATTTACTTCGAGTCCTCATGAGCACTAGGTTTATGTGGACAAGCGTAGCTTTTTTTCCAATATCTGGAAAAGCTAGTTTCTTTTTTTGCAGAGAATCAGGTGACTACATACAGTGTCATTGCTATTGCTACCAGCAGAGACGGATTTCGGACAGAAGCAACTGAACAGTTTGGAGTTAATATAACACTGAAGTAAATCTATGAAACATAATTTTGCATCACAAATATAACACTGATTTCCCAAACGCAGCGAATGTATATATATGCCTCCGTACGAGCGTTAATTTTTCTTATCTGCATGGTCCTTACCCAAAATGTGCGTTGGCGGCAAGTAGAATCCCTCTGCGGATAGTTTCAAGAGGGGGTTTACTACATTTACTCAATAGTTTAAATGCTAACATTATTGGTTAGGTCTTACCACGACTGTTCGCGATATCGAATGAAACAACAAGTTTACCGTTACAAGTCACTGTTTACTTATATCCAAACGAATTTCAAAGGTCTAATCAGGTGGATTCATATGTCGTAATGTGACCCGTGTATGTTCTTTTACGACTTTGGGGTAACCTGTGGCACTGTCCAACGCAGAAACAAAATACTATCTCAGAACATGGCTTTGTGGAAGTCTTTGATGAAAAACTAAATGTATATGTGGAAATAAAACAATTAAGGCAGATTACCTCCAGTGGTCACAGGCTCCTTCCCATGTAGTAATACATCACATATAAATTGTCACACTTTTAAACAAAGAAGGTGTTTAGAAACTGAAGAACACATAGCAAAAACAGAAGCACTATTTCAAGGTACAAAGAACATGTAGACAAACGAAATTATTATTTCAGAGTAAGTCTTAGCATGGGGGCATATTTGCTTTAGTTGATAAATAGGTATGACTGTGTAAATATTTCAAGTGTTACACTAGTCCTTTTCTGTCAGGTTATATATAGGGTGACAATTATTGAACTACTCGTATATGAAATAAAATCTTCATAACTTCTCAACGGTTTGCCTCCTCCTCCTCCTCCTCCTCCTCCTCCTCCTCCTTCTTCTTCTTCCTCCCCTGCCTCCTCTTTCTTCTTCCTCCTACTCTTCCTTTTCTTCACCCTTCTTCTTCCTACTCTTCCTTCTTCCCTTTCTTCACTCTTCTTCTTCTTCTTCTTCTTCTTCCTCCTTCCTCCTCCTCCCTCCTCCTCCTCCTTCTTCTTCTTCTTCTTCTTCTTCTTCCTCCTCCTCCTCATCCTCATCCTTCTTCCTCCTACTCCCTCCTCCTACTCCCTCCTCCTACTCCTTCCTCCATTTGTGCTTATCTCTTCGTTCCCCTTCAATGTCCTCCCTTTTTTCTCCACGTTTTCACACTCACCTGAACAGAAGGTTGGTGGTTGCTGCCCCTACAGTATTTCTTTCCAGACTAAGCAATATTTGCACCAAATTTGGTTGATATCGTCCTAAAGGTTCAGGATGAGTTTTTTACTCGTGGCTTTGCTTGCCTACGCACATACCAAATATAGTTCACACAGATGTAACATGTTTCACGCGTATTTGTATACACATTTCACCTGTATGTCTAGCCAGTTTCGCCCTGCAGTATAATTTTTATGCAGCTTGATGCTTCTGACGTATCTCGTGAATTACGTGCTGTACAATGACAATTTTGCAGATACGTTCCGTGTTATATCTGCCTATTTTCTGCGAAATGTGTTGTGGATGCAGTTAGTATACTTAAAGTGACAGTTTTATTACATGGACAGCGTAAATGTAGTAAGCAATGAACGTTTTCCTTTCATTTTGTGGGGGTCGTCTGCGACAAAAAGTTTCGTAAGAGTTTGAAAATACATGTTAGTTGCAATTCTCTAAGTGCCCTCATTCTCAAATACCGAATGATTGAAGTATGGGTATTCTCGCATCGCACCCAACCCCACCCCTCTGATTAGTGGGTGGTGCCTACTCCCACACTGATTCTTTCCAGACAGTACATCATTTGTGTACCAATATGAGAACGAGGTCTTTCGCGAGGGCACTGATAGGTAAAACATTCTCGGTTTTCTTCTCCCGTCAATTCGAGATAAAATCTCAAGTTTTGGACGATGGCCTCCATTGTCATCGTCAGTCAGTTGCTCCTGATGATACGATGACGATGGAGACTATCGTCGAAACCTTGAGATTTTATCCCGAGTGCCAAGTTTTATTGAAATCGGTCCAGTGGTTTAGGAGGAGATGTCGAATATACCTACATACATTAGTATAATTTGTACGGATTCCCTAAAATGTTGCCTAGAAATCGTCGGAAACAGAAATCAGGTTGAAAAGACAAGGATTAAAACCCAACCCCTCCCGAAAGCGATCCAGCGTGGAAACCTCTGCGCCACCTTGCTCCGCGTATTACGGTGGAAATTTGAAAACAAGTTGCCTCGGGAAGAATAAGTGGTCTAGGAGCGTCGCCGCCCTCCTTAATTCGCGCCCCGCCGCCTAGTTCGGCAGAATAACGAGTTATCGACCGCGTGATGGAACGGTTAGGCCGCGTCTTGCGGATATTGCGCTGCTTCGAACCGACCCCATTCCTCTGGGCTCGGAAGCTGTTACGGGGCGACGGAGCGGACGTGGGAATGGGCCAAACCACCGCTGTAAATCTGTTCCCGCCGGCCATCACTTTCTACCGCGCTCGGTATTGCCCGCTCCCGGGTAACTTCGCCAACCTTCGTTCCGCCAGTACCGGTCGAGAATCAAACTTACAAGTAGATCTATCCTAGGGATACACTTCGACTTTCATGGGCCTTCTACATATTCTAGTGTAGAGTGAAATAAGAGAGACATAGCTTTTACAAGTATTCATATGGTCGCTAAGGGAGTGAAACAAACCCTCGAAAAAAAAAAAATTAGTTCAATGTTTCTGAATGATTACCCTCGAACGGTAAAGAACGTATAAAAAAATTTCAAATAAATGTACTACATTTTTCATTGTACGCTACTATGGTGGGCCCATATTGGTCTATATTCCCCCCCCCCCCTCCCCTTCCAACTATTTTGTTTTTCAGTTTGACATTTAATTCTAAAACGTATAGCATCGTTAATATCAAATCCACTCGCATATGATAAAGTGATATTCCTGTGACGCATTTTTCAATATCTACATATTGCCATACATCCGCCCGATGTGCGTCCGCATCAATGGCAACGACCGTATCGTTGGATTGTTTACTAAATTTTTCGCAGATAAACACATTTTAAATGTATATGCTTCATGTATTCTTCTATATATTTTTTCTTTTGATTTTATGAAACATAAGACATCTTGTGTTGTATTCGTATTTTTTTTAACATATGTTGTATCTTTTTCTTCAAGTTGCGACCTTTTTAGATTTAATTATGTTATATTTGAAACTGTTGTATGTTATTGTTGTAACATTACTGTAGATCAGGACAATAATGAGAAAGGCACAGGATTGTTCTGATCAAGAAAAAAGCTGAATGCACTTTGATATAGAAAATTTCTATCTAATTTATGAGAAAAGCGTCTTTCGAATACCGCTTCGTCAAATATGACTGAATTTGGTGTTAACGATGCTATACGTCTCGCTGTTAGTCAAACGTCGAAATGAGAAAACAGAATAATCGGGCAGAAGGGATGTCGAAAAAAATAGTTCAAATGGCTCTGAGCACTATGGGACTTAACTTCTGAGATCATCAGTCCCCTAGAACTTAGAACTAATTAAACCTAACTAACCTAAGGACATTACACACATCCATGCCCGAGGCAGGATTCGAACCTGCGACTGTAGCGGTCGCGCGGTTCCAGACTGTAGCGCCTAGAACCGCTCGGCTACTCCGGCCGGCGATGTCGAAAAAAATGACTTTAACAAATCTGGATTCATCATTGTAACGTACGCAAAAAATCATAGAACTTTTATTTGAATGTTTCTTTTTTTCCATGTGAGTTACCGTTTCAATGGTATTCGTTCAGGAATGTTAAACTCAATTTCTTTCAAGAAATTTTTTCACCTCCACCTCCCCCCCCATCCCCCCTCCCCCCCACACACACCTTTTAGGACACTATGGGCACATATAAAAACTTTATCCTCTATTTTGCTCTACACTCCAACATAATCAAAACCGATCAAAATCGAAGTGTATCCCTTGGGTAGGTTTACTTGTTAGACGCGTTGAATGCGCTATACCCATTAGCGCCGGAGTATTTGCCGGCCGCCCAATGGTTAAGAATCGTGCGATAAGCTGAGTCTATAGGCGGCTCCTCATTGCGGAGAATGAAAGAAGCCGTTCAGGATAGGTTTCTCAACAGACATACCAAATGGTTTAGTTACTTTATTTCCTCCTTGTGCTACACTGACGCCCATAATTTTAGGCCTCGCTATCGCGTCCGTTGTCCTCCTCGCATTTCATTTGTTGTCAGTTATGGTTATTTCCTTTGTACTGAAACGTCCTTCGTTAACTAGTCACCAGACGAGGCGAACGCTCTGTTATTTATTCTGTGCATTTGCTCAAATATTCCAACGCAAAAGTGGATTATGAAATGCTGAAACCATTGTGCAGTGTTGCTTCTTCTGCTGTCGTGTTCTACGTACAAGTTACGCAATAACTCGACTTGTCAACTAATTCCTTCCGTTTCAGTTAAGGCGCGTTCTTTTTTTAGGGTTCCGTACCTCAACCGGTAAAAACAGAACTCTTGTAGCATCACATTGTTGTCTGTCTGTCCAACTGCTAAGAACCCTTTTTCTCAGGAATGAGTAGGCACACTTGAAATTTTTGTCTCAAAATACGGTCTTCTGTTTTGGCAATAAAATACTTAAGCTTCCAAGTCAGTGCAGTCAAAAGAAACGGTCATTTCTCACAGTTCTTGATACTCACGAACTCACTCATCAAGACGTCCCGTTCACCGAGACTCGAGAAATTTGGAAAGAAGCTAGATTTCACAGTACAATTAAAGGAAAAATATCCGAAAATTGTTGATTTGTACTTACATCACACGAAAAAATATTTTTCTCATGTTTGTATATCTGTCCATATGTTACGACCACTTTCTCTCAGGAGCGGGTTGAAGAATCACATTCAACTTTGTCAAATACTGAAGTCCACGGTCCCTTGGCAGTGCTCAATATTTGAGCTTCTACGGTAATGTAATCGAGGGATACGGGCATTTATGTCACACATTTTGATAATCGCAAGCTCACTAATCAAAAACTGAAGAAGTAATATCTGTACACATGGCCGGCGTAGTGGTGCACGGAAAGAGAGGGGTCGTGGAACCGAACACTGTCGCGTCCTATTCTCTTTCATCCTCACTGAAGTGGGACATACACTTTGCAATAACAACCGTTTGCTGTAAGAACTAAAAATGGTTCAAATGGCTCTGAGCACTATGGGACTCAACTGCTGTGGTCATAAGTCCCCTAGAACTTAGAACTACTTAAACCTAACTAACCTAAGGACAGCACACAACACCCAGCCATCACGAGGCAGAGAAAATCCCTGACCCCGCCGGGAATCGAACCCGGGAACCCGGGCGTGGGAAGCTAAAACAACCTCTGAGAATAATATCCACGAAACTCGAGAACAGCAGTATACAGAGGAGCAGGGAAGATTAACGATGACACAGTCCCACGAGGGTGGTAGCTCGTGGGCAGGCTTCCCATGAGCAGTAGGTGCTCTGAACACGGTACTATTGGTCTGAGATCTTGTAGACAGTCTACGGAAGGACACGATCCAACAAGGTGATGAGCACACGGGCAGTCACAACAAATACTGCGAAGTGGTGCCCTTGGAGCGGCTGCTGGAAGCGCAGCGTCGCATGTGGCTCAGGACGAGGGCAGCACGGCAGCAGTAGGCGATGTCTGCAGCAGAGACCTGAGGCGGCTGTCGGTTGCTCGGGGATCGCGACTTAACCTGCTGTCCGGGGCGGGGCGTCGACTTTAAGTGCACACCTGCGGAATGATACATACGTGGTATCAAGTGGGCATCTGACCTTGCGAACATGAATTAGTGGCCGCGACTGCAGCGCTGTATGTTGTGAGTTGCACCCGATGTATAGACATATATCTCTAACGTCGATCGGTTGTAGAATTTTAGAACACGTGTTATGTTCGAGTATAATGACTTTTCTGGAGACTAGAAATCTACTCCGTACGAATCAGCATGGGTTTCGAAAAAGACGATCGTGTGAAACCCAGCTCGCTCTATTTGTCTATGAGACTCAGAGGGCCATAGACACGGGTTCCCAGGTAGATTCCGTGTTTCTTGACTTCCGCAAGGCGTTCGATACAGTTCCCCAAAGTCGTTTAATGAACAAAGTAAGAGCATGTGGACTATCAGACCAATTGTGTGACTGGATTGAAGAGTTACTAGATAACAGAACGCAGCATGTCATTCTAAGTAGAGAGAAGTCTTCCGAAGTAAGAGTGATTTCAGGTGTGCCGCAGGGGAGTGTCGTAGGACTGTTGCTATTCACAATATACATAAATGACCTTGTGGATAACATCGGAAGTTCACTGAGGCTTTTTGCGGATGATGCTGTAGTATAACGAGAGATTGCAACAATGGAAAATTGTACTGAAATGCAGAAGGATCTGCAACGAATTGACGCATGGTGCAGGGAATGGCAATTGAATCTCATTGTAGAAAAGTGTAATGTGCTGCGAATACATAGAAAGAAAGATCCCTTATCATTTAGCTACAATATAGCAGGTCAGCAACTGGGAGCAATTAATTCCATAAAGTATCTGGGATAGGCCTTAGGAGTGATTTAAAATGGAATGATCATAATATGATCAACTTTATTTTATAAAATTGATCGTCGGTAAAGCAGATGCCAGACTGAGATTCATTGGAAGAATCCTAAGGAAATGCAATCCGAAAACAAAGGAAGTAGGTTACAGTACACTTGTTCGCCCACTGCTTGAACACTTCTCACCAGTGTGGGATCCCTTCCAGATCGGGTTGATAGAAGAGAGAGAAAAGATCCAACGGAGAGCAGCGCGCTTCGTTAGAGGATCATTTAGTAATCGCGAAAGCGTTACGGAGATGATAGATAAACTCCACTGGAAGACTCTGCAGGAGAGACGCTCAGTAGCTCGTTACGGGCTTTTGTTGAAGTTTCGAGAACATACCTTCACCGAGGAGTCAAGCAGTATATTGCTCCCACCTACGTATATCTCGCGAAGAGAGCATGAGGATAAAATCAGAGAGATTCGAGCCCACACAGAGGCATACCGACAATCTTTCTTTCCACGAACAATACGAGACTGGAATAGAAGGGAGAACCGATGGAAGTACTCAAAGTACCCTCCGCCACACACCGTCAGGTGGCTTGCGTAGTATGGATGTAGATGTAGCATATTTCACTGGGCGAGCAGCATGAGGTGTTGTCCATCCTGCATGAAAACAGTGGTTTCCACAGAGTTACGCTCTTCCAGAGCAGGAATCACATCCTGTATGAGCAGGTCACGGTACGCCAGACGGATATTCTCTTCAAAGGTCAACGGACCGAGAAACAAGGTGCCTGTGAATCCACACTACAGACACACAAACGGCGAGTACACTGGCTCTTCGTGTACAGCACGCGGATTAAAAGTAGCCCAAACTCGGCGTTTCTGTGCATTCACTGCACCCTCGTTACGGCATAGAATGTTACAGAATGTTGCCCGGCCATATGTCATCAACTTCAATCCGTGCCGGGAAGCGAAGAGCAAATTTATAACGTTGCTGTGGATCATACGTTCTCAGTGCTGCAGCTTCTTTTAAGGGTACGAGTGCAAAACAGACCCCAAAACTTCCCGTAGTGCCGATCACGGGAGGAAAAATTCTCGTGGCACTGCACGAGCGCAAGTACTACCCGGAGCCCGTGCTGCACTGTCATTTAAGCAACAGCAGTCTCGTAAATAACGCCTCCAGGATAGGACGCCTTCCTCTTCCAGGTGCGACACCAAGCCCACGCCTGTGTTTTCGGTTTTCAGTATCGTCTTTTAAACAATTTAATGACATTCAACCTCATCTCAGACCTTGCGGCATTGTAATTGCTGCTGTTCAAATAAAAATGTTCATCTAACAGCTCACGGTCTCTCTTTTCGATACCCATATTTGTCACTCACATTATGGCTTGTCAGATGAGAGTGCGGTTTCCATAGCGTCCTACAACAGTATTCAGCGCCAGACTTGCATCTGGTGGTCAAAATTGGAACTAATTTGTCTTACAGCGTAATTCGATTCCGATTAACGTGTTAGAATATGTACCTAGTTTCGGTGCCCACACTGGAAATCTGCGAGTAGCTGCACTTCAATTACAACCAACCAGTACCCCTGTTAAATTAATAAGAAAGACCCAGAATATTTTAGAAATGTCAAGATGTATAAAAATGAACACATACAATATTCACCGAATGTGTCTTTCACCTTAGGATCTCCTGAAGGCTTCTACCGCCAATAACGATAACAAATAATTGCAAGAGTGACGCGTTTGCCATAAATCTTCAATGCGCTGTTGTACTGAAGCCCAGTGCTTTAAAGACCGAGAAAGTATCTACGAACAATAGTTCACTGTTTAAAATGGTTCAAATGGCTCTGAGCACTATGGGACTTAACATCTGAGGTCATCAGACCCCTAGAACTTAGAACTACTTAAACCTAACTAACCTAAGGACATCACAGCCATCCATGCCCGAGGCAGGATTCGAATCTGCGACCGTAGCGGTCGCGTGGTTCCAGACTGAAGCGCCTAGAACCGCTCGACCACACTGGCCGGCGTTCACTGTTTATAGTGTATATATATATATATATATAATCTGTGGTTTCACACCTACAAGTTGTTCATATATCATGTAAATATTAATACTCTTCTTAATACCTGGCACAGTTCAGAATTTAATCTCCTTAAAGCCGCATTTTTTTAATTACGTTTCTGCGACACATTATTTAGTCTAAAAGTGGAAAGTTTAAGTTCTCCGCTCGCTACATGGATTAAGAATACGGGCGGCATATAGAAACTTGCGTGAACAAAAGTTCAGTTTTAAACATTTTAAACCAAGTGCGATTTTAAACTTACTTTTGTCCACGCACAGCCACCCAAGGCCCGCGTTCACGGTTGTTATTAACTGCGCAACGTAATCCATCTTGAAGTTCTGGCATTGACTTGCTGGCCAACTGCGACTCGCCCAGTTGACAAAATTACAATGAGACCCGAGGCTGCCTCGGGATTCCTCTTATAGCCTCAGAACGACCTAATCTACACTGCCTGGGCTCTAATAGTGCCTAGTTGGTAAACTAAATTTCTAATATCTTTTTCTATTGGGACTACATTGACTCATTTTTCCTACCGCAGAGCCATGCTAAGGGACATTTCATTTGAATTTCGTTTCTATATCATAATAAATATTGATGAGACGATTTTTTAAGCTCCAAGTGGCTCATTCTGCCATCTCTGTATCCTCTTCTCTATCCCTTTGAAACTTGGTACATAGTTATAATTCTGTAGACGAAATATGGCGTAACAACCCCTGTGTTGTAACTTATAACTAAATGGTGGGTAATTTTATGTTTTTCTAAATTTTAGTCCAGTATTGACTTTTCCTTTGTAAATTTGAAAAGACTGAAGGCAGATTTACAGGACACTTCTGTGTTGTGCTTCTGTACACAAACAAAATGCACACATTATCAAAATTTTAGCTCTGCATCTTTAAATTCACGCAGATGTAAATCATTGTAAAACAGGGATTTTTGGAGAGGCTATTCATCTGATGATTATCAGATTCTGAACTGTTTACTTTTGCATGTTTCTACAGCCTTATATTAACAAATTGTATAATTATAAAAATTTCAAGTTTATGTATGCAGTTGCATAAGATTATAGCTGCACCACGAACAAGCACACTGGGCTTGATGTTGGATCTGAGGGAAACAAGGGGAAATAAGTATTTTTACCTCTGTTTTAGCTCACAACTGTCGTTAGCTACCGCACGTGTTTGCTACCCCACACGCCTCACTGGACAATAACGCTAACCTAACAAGCCTTTGGTAAAGTGTTGTTTGCGACTGGTTAAGGATGACGGTCGCGTTGCTCTATAGGTTATTGCATATCCTGTTGCCCGGCTCGTGCAAAAAATGGTTCAAATGGCTCTGAGTACTATGCGACTTGACTTCTGAGGTCATCAGTCGCCTAGAACTTAGAACTAATTATACCTAACTAACCTAAGGACATCAGACACATCCATGCCAGAGGCAGGATTTGAACCTGCGACCGTAGCGGTCGCTCGGTTCCAGACTGTAGCGCCTAGAACCGCACGGCCACTCCGGCCGGCCCAGCTCGTGCAAAACTGTTGCATATTTATAACCTCTGATGCTATTTCTCTAGGCCGCTCTCCTGTAATCTCAGACAAAGCGAGATTTACCATGACATTTCTTGAATCACATCGTTAATAACAGAATCGGTTAGTCAGTGGCTTTTTCAGGTTTTTCCATTTATAACCTATAAGTATCGTAGTTATGTACCTCGTTTCAGTGTCACTGTGTGTTGGTTACATCGTAAACGGTAGTAGTTAATAAATGATCCAGTCTCATTTACGTGACCACCGCCTGTCTTCGACACAAACATCCAGTAAACATTTGCAGACCACTGGTGGCAGCGGTAGTAGTGGAGGCTGTATAAAGCGCGTCGGGGAAGCAGAAAGCCGTAATACGGAAACGGAGCGATTTGTCTCACATCCAAAAGGCATGATCTTTGGCTTTTGGGCCAAGAGTGGCAGCATTTCCCAAACGGTTAAGTTTGTTAACTGATTATGTGCCGCCGTAGTTAAAGCATATTATGCGTGGCAAAATGGCGCTATCCAAAACCGGCGCAGAGGAACTGAAGCGCACCAAGATCCATGTATGACAGTCGTGAATGACAGCTGCGGAGATGTGTATGGGCGAACAGACGTGCAGCGGAGTGCCTAGAAGAGCCAAGCGGCTAATAATGTCTCCTCAACGTTCAGCAAACGTTGCTGCGTAAGAGCCTCATTGACACTCGTCATGAACATCTCACAGCTGCAAAATGTGGTAATTAAAGCTTTCGACAGCTGCTCACAGCAATGTGACTGGACACTGTATCAAATTAGGCCGTTCTCGCTGCACTGCAAAAATTTATTTCCCTCACAAGGAAGCATAAACCATCGTGTCATCGATTTTATACATCTTTGATACGTGTGTAGTGTATACATAGACGTGTGTATATATATATATATATATATATATATACACTCCTGGAAATTGAAAAAAGAACACCGTGAATTCATTGTCCCAGGAAGGGGAAACTTTATTGACACATTCCTGGGGTCAGATACATCACATGATCACACTGACAGAACCACAGGCACATAGACACAGGCAACAGAGCATGCACAATGTCGGCACTAGTACAGTGTATATCCACCTTTCGCAGCAATGCAGGCTGCTATTCTCCCATGGAGACGATCGTAGAGATGCTGGATGTAGTCCTGTGGAACGGCTTGCCATGCCATTTCCACCTGGCGCCTCAGTTGGACCAGCGTTCGTGCTGGACGTGCAGACCGCGTGAGACGACGCTTCATCCAGTCCCAAACATGCTCAATGGGGAACAGATCCGGAGATCTTGCTGGCCAGGGTAGTTGACTTACACCTTCTAGAGCACGTTGGGTGGCACGGGATACATGCGGACGTGCATTGTCCTGTTGGAACAGCAAGTTCCCTTGCCGGTCTAGGAATGTTAGAACGATGGGTTCGATGACGGTTTGGATGTACCGTGCACTATTCAGTGTCCCCTCGACGATCACCAGTGGTGTACGGCCAGTGTAGGAGATCGCTCCCCACACCATGATGCCGGGTGTTGGCCCTGTGTGCCTCGGTCGTATGCAGTCCTGATTGTGGCACTCACCTGCACGGCGCCAAACACGCATACGACCATCATTGGCACCAAGGCAGAAGCGACTCTCATCGCTGAAGACGACACGTCTCCATTCGTCCCTCCATTCACGCCTGTCGCGACACCACTGGAGGCGGGCTGCACGATGTTGGGGCGTGAGCGGAAGACGGCCTAACGGTGTGCGGGACCGTAGCCCAGCTTCATGGAGACGGTTGCGAATGGTCCTCGCCGATACCCCAGGAGCAACAGTGTCCCTAATTTGCTGGGAAGCGGCGGTGCGGTCCCCTACGGCACTGTGTAGGATCCTACGGTCTTGGCGTGCATCCGTGCGTCGCTGCGGTCCGGTCCCAGGTCGTAGGGCACGTGCACCTTCCGCCGACCACTGGCGACAACATCGATGTACTGTGGAGACCTCACGCCCCACGTGTTGAGCAATTCGGCGGTACGTCCACCCGGCCTCCCGCATGCCCACTATACGCCCTCGCTCAAAGTCCGTCAACTGCACATACGGTTCACGTCCACGCTGTCGCGGCATGCTACCAGTGTTAAAGACTGCGATGGAGCTCCGTATGCCACGGCAAACTGGCTGACACTGACGGCGGCGGTGCACAAATGCTGCGCAGCTAGCGCCATTCGACGGCCAACACCGCGGTTCCTGGTGTGTCCGCTGTGCCGTGCGTGTGATCATTGCTTGTACAGCCCTCTCGCAGTGTCCGGAGCAAGTATGGTGGGTCTGACACACCGGTGTCAATGTGTTCTTCTTTCCATTTCCAAGTGTGTGTATATATATATATATATATGACGCGTGCTGAAGCGTTACTGAGAAATCGAGGTTGAAAACTTCACGAGCCCGTCGAATACCGTACAAGATTGCCAGCCGTCGAGCATCGGTGTCTGCACAACCAGCTAATGCGGAGGAAAATCTGCCTGTACTACTGTCAGTGAGTAGTCTTTACTTTTGTGTTTGTTTGTTATCGTAAATGCAGACCTGGGAATGTGCTACTGAGCCCAAAGCCACATCACTTATATGAAAATGAAAAGAATCCTGTGTGTGTAAAAACTAGTCTCATTCATAAGCAAATAAGCGAACCGATAATATCACGCTCAGTAGACTTGGTACATACATAGAAAAAAATGTAACTGCATAAAAAATTTGTAAGTCGACCTGTATAAGAATATAATCTGGAACACACGAACATTTCTGCACTGACACACGGCCCTTTTAAAATAAAGAACCTGTCAGAACCTACATTGCGCAATGGAAACTAAAGAAACACGTATTATGAAGCTCACCTGCAAAATGAAGTACTGGCAAAAACAGGAAAACGCCAAGACTCCGCAACAGCTAAAAACAAAAACCTAAAAAGTGACTGCAGTTGATCCAGGGAAATTGGGATCATAATCTTGACACTGAATGCCAATCTAACACATGACTCAAGCTTTAAGTTCTAAAATTTCAGTCAGGAAGGACTTTATCAAAGACAACAATTATAAAACTTCCCGGCATTAAAACTGTGTGCCGGACCGAGACTAGAACTCGAGAGAGCACTTGCCCACGGAAGGCATATGTCTCGAGTTCGAGTCTCGGTCCGGCATACAGTTTTATCCTGCCAGGATGTTTCATATCATCCCTCACTCAACTGCAGAGTGAAAATTTCATTCTGAAAACATTTATAGACTCTCATACGAAAATTCAAAAATGTTCAAATGGGTGTGAATTCCTAAGGAAACAAACTGCTGAGGTCATCAGTCCCTAGACTTACACCCTACTTAAACTAACTTAAACTAGCCCACCCGGTTAGCCGAGCCGGAGCTCCTCTCGCAATTACAGTCAACATCATTCAGAGCTGGCTTCTCCAGTTCTATGGTATTTTATGCCAGTGCCCATTCTGGTATGATGTCTGCACTTGTTGCTTGGCTTCCTTATACCATTTTTGTACATGCACCATGAACCACATTACCACGGCAATACGCTGCATGCATCTTGTTGTTACCACTCGCAAATAATGGGATGTTATAACCACTAAATGCCTAAAATGCGCATAAATGTATCATTACGTAAATGTTGCATCACGCTTTCTTACTTTACTTTTCCACAACAGCATCACTATGATTATCAATTTTATTATTGACCCATTCCGAAGGAACATTTTCTTAGCGATACAAGGGGGAGATTATAAGAGAAAGGGAAATGACGAGACTCGAACGCAGTATAGACAGACTCGGTCTGCGGCATTAGCTCGATCCATCAAGCCCGCTGCTCATTATCGGTGCTCTAATACACTATGTGATCGAAAGTATCCTGATACCTGGCTGAAAATGACTTAGGTTTGTGGCGCCCCCCCATCGGTAATAGTGGAATTCAGTATGGTGTTGTCCCAGCCTTAGCCTAGATGAAAGCTTCCACTCTCCAGGCATAGCTTCCGTCAGGTCCTGGAAGGTTTCTTGGCCCATTCTTCACGGAGTGCTGCACTGAGGAGAGGTATCGATGCCGGTTGGTGAGTCTTGGCACGAAGTCGGCATTCCAAAACGTCCCAAAGATTTTTTATAGGACTCAGACCAGGACTCTGTGCAGCCTAGTCCATTACAGGGATGTTATTGTCGTCTAACCACTCCACCACAGACCGTGCATTATGAACAGGTGCTCGATCGTGTTGAAAGATGCAATCGCCACCCCCGAATTGCTCTTCAACAGTGGGAAGCAAGAAGGTGCTTAAAACATCAATGTAGGTCTGTGTTGTGATAGTGCCACGCAAAACCACAAGGAGTGCAAGCCCCACCACCACACCATCATAACACCACCGCCTCCGAATTTTACTGTTGGCACTACACACGCTGGCAGATGACGTTCACCGGGCATTCGCCATACCCACACACTGCCATCGGATCGCCACATTGTGTACCGTACTTCTTCACTCCACACAACGTTTTTCCACTGTTCAATTGTCCAATGTTTACGCTCCTTACACCAAGCGAGGCGTCGTTTGGCATTTACCGGCGTGATGTGTGGCTCATGAGCAGCCGCTCGAGCATGAAATCCAAGTTTTCTCACCTCCCGCCAAACTGCCATAGTACTTGCAGTGGATCCCGATGCAGTTTGGAGTTCTTGTGTGAAGGTCTGGATAGATGTCTGCCTATTACACATTACGACCCTCTTCAACTGTCGGCGGTCTCTGTCAGTGCAGACGAGGTCAGCCTGTACGCTTTTGTGCTATATGTGTCCCTCTACGTTTCCACTTCACTATCACATCGGAAACAGTGGACCTGTGGATGTTTAGGAGTGTGGAAATCTCGCGTACAGACGTATGACACAAGTGACAGCCAGTCACCTGACCACAATTCACCTAATATGAAACACGTATGTTTTTGGGGATGTCCGGATACTTTTGACCAAATGGCGTATGTTCAACGGACTCGTAAAATTTAACTGTATTTCTCGGAAACGCTTGAGCACGCATCGTGCTAAAGGCGCATTCGTTATATCTTAGTATGTAGTAAAACTGTGCGAAAGGTGACGAAAATTGGTGAGCCATTACGACTATGTGGCCCATTTTGTTGCAAGATCCAACCTTTATTCTACGTCGTGCGAGAGTGCCGGATTAATTACGGTGTTTCCGTGGCGACAGCATGTTAGGTTGTAATCGTACAGTGCTGCCGCAGCCAGCGATTTACCAGAGCAGCACTTGGAAGGCCTTAAAGTGGAGCACGATGTTGACCTACCACGTGGAAATGTACGACTCGTTACCGGCAAGGACGCGGCCATTAATCAGATGTACACACGGCACCCGGAGACCGGCCGAGAGAGCAAGTAGAACAGGAATAGAGCTGCAACTGCGGCTGCTGGTGGACGTCTGCAAGTGGCTGTAGGAGTGGCAGCTACTGGCGCGGTGCGGCGTGGCGTGGCGTGGCGCCAGCGGGGACTAGCGCCACTGATGGCTGTCGCAAGGCCTGGTCCGCGGCGCGTGGCCGTAATTGCTGTCAGCGCCTAACGAGCCATCTTCTCGCGGACGTGCCGTAAACCAACACTGCCAGATCCTCTTCTAACGTGTACGGCGGCTCTCAAATTGTGCATCTCTGTCACAGAGGGGTGCTGTCAGAATCTGGCCTAGTAGTTAGCCCGTCAGGAACAAGGAGGAGGCGATCCAAGAAGGGGATGGAGAGAGAAGGAAGCAGGCTACTGGTGTAGAAGGTAATGGGGGCCACAGAACTTTTTGTGAAAAATGTTTAACTTGGAAATTAATATAAGTAGAAATATAATCCGATAACTTATAGAGAACATAATAGTACGAAAATCTTCGTCTTGTCCCATTCTTTAGTATTTTATGCCGGAGCCCATTCTCGTATGATGTCTGCACTTTTTGCTTGGCTTCCTTATACCTGCATCAAATGACAACAGTAATATGCTCCATGCATCTTATCGTTAACACTTATAAATAATGCGATAGTTATAACCTTCTGAAGAAGGGCACTAAGTACCCAAATCCATTTAAGGAAATACAATTTCTTTTGTACGACTAGGTGCTGATTATTTCAATAAATTCTCCCATTCTACGGGTTGAGACAATGTTGCTTGCGTTGAGGCAGTGTTTTATGGACCGACGCAATGTTGCATGGACCGACGCAGTGTTGCTTGGCTTGACGCATTGTTAGTGGTAGCTGGTGGCAGGACCCCCTTCCTGATGCGACAACTCCCTCTGGGACGGAATCTGTGTTCTCAACTGTCTAGAGTAAATCTCATGTTCAGATATGAGAACGGTACGGTATGCAACTGGTAGAATGTGGGAAGCCACCTAAAAATCACATCCAGGTTCGTTGTTAATCTGCGAGGTAGGCTCATCTCTCCATATCTCGGAAGCAACACTGTAATATGCTCTGCTATCCGGACAGGTTTAGTAGTGTGAAAACTATTTGCCACGAAATTGACAAGGAATTCTAGAAAATTGCAAGTATTTTTAACACAGAATACTTGCCAGTTGCTTGCCCAAGGTGATGGGTTTATGATCTCTCTAGGTGTAGGATACATACCATCCAGGTAAATGCGTCGTTTCTATGACCGAACTTGCTGCTAACAAAAAGTCGGAGATGGTTCTTGAGGCCATAGTACCGGTAGACAAAAGGAAATTTGAGTAATGCAAGAGCAAAAGGGAAAGATACTCTGTTAAAAAAAGAAAAACATTGGGAGAGATTGCCTTTTCCGAGCATAAGTGGGAACAACTGTAAGGATTATCCACTTACGTACCCACATTGCCATAGATCATGTTCTTAAGCGTTGTGCTAAGTGAAGGATTAGTAAGGGTAAATGCGCACTTCGATTTTATATCGTATAAATTACGATATTTTCAAAACTGTGAGTGTCTGTTGCGCTACTTTTACTAAAGTTTTCACGCCTTTCAGAGATGGCTATTCAATAAAAGAGCACTTGGTATTTGCAGCTGAGCATTTATGTCCATTTCACGTACATGTTTAACGTGGTGTCGCTATCAAACATGACAGTCATACGTCCCATACCGGTCATGTTGGAAAACAAATCGGTATTCGTTGCGCAACTGAATGGGAAAATGAAAAATCTTCAAGTTTCCAATTCCTGGCGATCTGCGGCTTGGAGAAATGCGACAGGCATTATAAAACCATTGCTGATTAATCCAGACATTCGCCTCAGGATCGATTTCTTTGTTTCCGTAAGTCTCTGCCCTATTCTCTGTGACGATGGAGAGGGTACTCGCAGCCTGCGGTCAGCGTCTGCTCGCGGAGCACACTGCATTGGACTGAGCAAGGTAGCGCAATGGTCACAGCACTCAGGACTCGCATTTGGTAGGACGACAGCTCGAATCCTCGCCCAGCCATCCAGATTTACGTTTTAGGGCATTTCTATAAATCGCTCAAGGCGAATGCCGGGATGCTCCTTTGAAAAAGGCACAGCCGATTTCCTTTCATATATTTTCGTAATCTGAACTTGTGCTGGGTCTCTAATAACCTAGTTGTCAACGGGACATCAAACTCCCATCTCCCTTCTTCCATATATTGCATATTACTCGTCTTTCCCTATAGCTTATACCTATTTTTGTGGTTATTCTAATCACACTGAACTATTTTACGTTCTCGAGCGTTTTTTTAAGTAGTCATATCCTCTCACATATAATAGGCAATAAATTTAATAATGTTGGAACATGCTTAGTACGAAATACAGTATTAGGGCGGTAATGATTGCCACTCAAGTCTGGTTTTGTAAACAGTAACAATTCAATTAAAATGACGGGTTCGTAAAGGTGAGGAACAATTACCGCTGGGTAGAGGATTGGTCAGATTAGCAAAGGGAATTTGAAGATACCATAAATTAAGTAGTACAAGCGTTGTGGGACTCAACTCACGGAAATCACATGTTTCAACCTGATTAAGAGCACTATTAATAAATGCCTATTTTTCGGTTTTTGTGTAGCCCCTGTGGTACACCTAACGAAAACTTAAATTTCATTGTGGTCTTCAGAGTGAACAAACATCGCCCTTAAAAGCCCATGGAGCTGAAAGCTATTTTTCTTGTAAGCGCAACGGCCGTCCGAAGAAGAGGAAAGCCAGGAGCACTCGCTGTAGTGTTGCTGCTTTGGATAGGAGAGGAATGCATAAAAATTTCTCGGACTCGTAGACGCGTCAAGTGGTTCGAATACGGGCTTGGGACCAAACTCACTTTGGCCACTGTCAAATGATATGACTGCCAGGGGGCTGCCGGTGCGCCGTTATGTACACTGGCTGCGGGCTGTGACGTCACTGGTTCTATTCCCACCACCATGTTATGGGCGTACTTTGACTCAACATTTGATGTGCCCATTTCAACTTCGGTTGCTGGATCCGACGCCGAGTTGACCAGCAGACTTGACACCTCTATTAAGGATTATCAGTGATTTTATTTTCTGTGGAGCGGCCAGTATCACTATCAGACGGATGGCTGGCGTTGCAATGGGAAGCCCATTAGTTGCAACTGTTGCAAACCTTCTAACCCCCAGTAGTGTTTGTAACATATGTCGTGTGTATTTGTGGTTGCCTAATGCCTTTGCAGTGGATTCTCACGTTACAAATTATTAAGACGATCCTGCCAATGACAGCTTACATCTACATCTACGTGATTATTCTCCTACTCACAATAAAGTGCCTGGCAGAGGTTCAATGAACCACCTTCAAGCTGTCTCCCTACTTTTCTGTACTCCTACTAGAATACATCCCAATGAGGATACCATATATTATTTATTCTTAAACAAAAATTTCGGAGTGCAAAAAGTATGTAAATATGAAGTCCGCAATATGGGACTCTACCCTACATGTAATTTTGAGATTGGCAGAACATATGTTTGACTTACTTAAGACCGCCACCCTCCCCCCCGCCCCCCCCCCCCCCCAATTAGCAGATGGACACGAAGTTGGCTGATACTGTTTTGTTGTGAGAAACAGAAGACTCAGTGTGAATGGCACATTCAGAAAACGCTTCGTGGATAAGGAAATGGAATTCAACACGTTTACTGTGGGTGTTTCCCCATCCGCCAAAGTGGGGTGTGCTTATCACCTATTGAAGTACAGACAGCAGTTGTACTGCACCAATGATCTGCCCGCTGGGGCGTTGGACGCTGTGCAGATAACTATCCAGGCGTACCTGTAATTCTCTGTAAGTGGACGCAATATGCCGTCCGCAAACTCCTAGAGCTGAAATTACCTCAGTACATGGGAGAACACGAGTCAATTCTATTTGCTCAGTAGCCAGGAGCAGAATTCGACTCAAGCATTCTCCTGCAGAGAAGCGCTTCATTGTATGACAGATTCCACAGACAGCTAAAGAATCTATTTTGTATTTTGGGGATCCACAGCCTCCAGACGCTGTATTGCGATGTTTGTTTAATCGCACGATTAGCTAATTTCCACTAACCGTCACTGCCAAGAACATTTGTAACATCTGTATTTCATGTCACTTTCAAATAACTCTTAATTACAAGTGATTAATTATTAGGAATAAAGAGAACTCACTGGAAGGCAGAAGCGCCGCGTCGTTGGCAGATACAAAAAGAGAAAAGGTAGAGACATTAGCTTTACTGGCTTTCGAAATGAAATCCCTTTCTCAGGCTGTAGGACACACACACACACACACACACACACACACACACACACACAATGACACTCCGAATTGGGGGGGGGAGGGGGAGAAGCAGCGGATTAGTGAACTCTGTCTCCCCCGACCCCCACCCAATAGTGTGTGTGTGTGTGTGTGTGTGTGTGTGTGCATGTTTCTATTACAGCCTGAGAAAGGAATTTCATTCCAAAAGCTAGCAAAGCAAAGCTCTGTACCTTTCCTTTATGTGTCTGTCGACGCAGTACTTCTGCCTTCCGGTGAGTAGTCTCTTTATTCCTAAGTAATTCGTTATTCTGAACTATAACTTTCCGTGCGTTATTAATTACAAGTAAAAAGTGTCCATATCCCGTCATTTTACGAAAGGATCCACACTACCGTGAATACAACCTTAAAAGCTGTCACTATAGTGTGGATCCTTCCGTAAAATGACGGAAACGGCTACTTTTTACTTGTAATTAAGAGTGATTTGAAAATGACATGAAATACAGATGTTACAAATCTCCTTGGCAATGACCGTTAGTCGAAGTTATCTAATCGCACGATTAAATACACATTTCATTAGAGCCTACTATGGACCATGTTTATGTTTATTAACTTAAAGAATCGAAACTTCCTGGCAGATTAAAACTGTGTGCCCGACCGAGACTCGAACTCGGGACCTTTGCCTTTCGCGGGCAAGTGCTCTACCAACTGAGCTACCGAAGCACGACTCACGCCCGGTACTCACAGCTTTACTCCTGCGAAAGGCAAAGGTCCCGAGTTCGAGTCTCGGTCGGGCACACAGTTTTAATCTGCCAGGAAGTTTCATATCAGTGCACACTCCGCTGCAGAGTGAAAATCTCATTCTGAATTTAAAGAATCATCACTCGAGAAAACATAATAACAATCCTGTCATAGCGAAACGACTTCACGCGCTCCCTGTGTCGAAAGCAACACTTTTCAGAACCAAACCAAAAGGTTTTGCACTGTCGCTCTAGCCAGCGAAACCTGTAGCTCGATTCCCGGAGGGAACTGTCTTCTATCGCTCCCCAGAGGGAAGGCCTTACTCACGTCATACTCCGCTCCCTCCTGGACACGCAGTGTCCACATCTGCACTCACGTGACGAATCCCAGTGGCCATTACAAAAACATTACACCCACTACACAGGTCATGAAACACCTGAAGCTCGTGTTCCGTTCACAAGATTTTCTCCAACGTTCCATTTCCCCTCATACATCCTTAGCATTCTGCCAGTCGAAAAATCTGCTTTTTTGCGGGAAGCATGTCCTGACATTTCCTGTGAGAACATTGGTTCAAATGACTGTGAGCACTATGGGACGTAACTTCTGAGGTCCTCAGTCCCCTAGAACTTAGAACTACTTAAACCTAACCAACCTAAGGACATCACACACATCCATGCCCAAGGCAGGATTCGAACCTGCGACCGTTGCGGTCGCGCTGTTCCAGACTGTAGCGCCTAGAACCGCTCGTCCACACCGGCCGGCTGTTAGAAGATTCCTTGGAGGTCAAATGGCGACCATCGTTTGTAACCCCGCACGTTCTTTCACTCTAAAAGGATGTCCTTTCGCTTACTTTCTCTCCCGACGCTCTTTCCCCAGGGACCCTAATCCGAAATTTCTTTCATCTGACCAGCGAGTAACCGCTCGCACGTCCTGTCTGTTTAGCCATTGCTGCCACACTACTCTCTCTCTCTCTCTCTCTCTCTCTCTCTCTCTCTAGGTAGTAAATGTCCATCCCGGCAGAACATGATAAGTCTGAAACTTCCTGACAGATTAAAACTGTGTGCCCGACCGAGACTCGAACTCGGACCTCTGCCTTTCGCGGGCAAGTGCTCTACCATCTGAGCTACTGAAGCACGACTCACGCCCGGTACTCACAGCTTTACTTCTGCCAGCTGGTAGAGCACTTGCCCGCGAAAGGGAAAGGTCCCGAGTTCGAGTCTCGGTCGCGCACACAGTTTTAATCTGCCAGGAAGTTTCATATCAGCGCACACTCCGCAGAGTGAAAATCTCATTCTGGAAGCATGATAAGTCTCTTCACAGCCACTGTTCAGCCTTTCCTGTCAGTGATCATACCGAATTAACTGCTAGAAATGTGTTACTACGGAAATTGTTAGTACATAGTGCTAGGCAGTTTCAACCAATGAAATGATTAATAATCCTAGAGTGCATTGTAAAAAGTGATCTAATGTACATAAGAATCTACAAGAATGTTAAATATGTGGTGGCAAATCTTGCCGCCTTGCATTTTCATGGAGATGTTCAACGATATTGCTTTAGACATGGACCCATTAGAGCCTAATTGTTTCTTCTGATATGTTGACAACATGTTCTTCATTTAATCTTTGTTGGTCCGTCATGGACAGGGGACATTAGCTGTTTAAGTAAGTGTCAGTGTCAATGAAATTCACCAACAGCTGTGTAACTTATGATGTTATTTTATTTGATTTTGAAGGCTACCAGTTTCAGCATTTCATCATGCCATCTTCTTGCCCCATATAAATCTCTCCAAATAAACGAAATGTCATATACACCTATAAATCTCTGCATGTCATGAATTCAGTCGTTACACTAGTGCTTCATCCAAAAACTCCGAATGCAGTCAAGCACTAGTGTTACGGACTGATGACCATAGATGTTAAGTCCCATAGTGCTCAGAGCCACTAGTGTTACGACTGAATGCAGGATAGAGATTTGTGACTTTATATGACTTTTTCCTTTATTTCGAGAGATGTATATGGGGCCTGAAGATGGCATAATGAAATGCTGAAAGTGGTAGCTCCAAAATAAAAGAAAATGTCTTAAGTTAATGGCTGCTGGTGAATTTCATTAACATTGTTCTTCATTTGGCCCCACAAATGTGGGAAAGTTGACGAGTTTTTGGAATATCTAAATATCAACAAGAGCAACGTGGAGGTAGAAAAAGAGTATGCATTGTCCCTCCTCAACATCCTAATCACACCAATCCCCTACTTGCTGGCCATAAGCTATCATCATCCAGCGCAGAAGCGCAGTGTATTACAAATATTGGCTCATCGCACAATATCACACAATGTGAAAGTGCCCACCGCTAGGTCTTTAGGTTCAACACCTACAACGTTCACAAATAAATGATGTGATTTCAAGCAAGAGTAACGGTAATACCACTGATGAAAAGTAGGAAAAGAAACTTGATTTTTTTCCTGTTCTGTGGCTCCATGTTGGGCAAGATAAGCTGCTTGCTAAAAAGACACAAGATCAAATCAATCTTCACACCTCCGACAAAAATCCACCAAATAATGGGACCACTAAAAAGTGCAGAAGGTCTCGGAACACGTGGAGGTCTACAAGGTACCCTGTGAGGGTGGCCAGCCATAGGTCAGACAAACCGTACTCACTGATGAACAATGTGTGAAGGTGCGTGAGTCATTTTAGTGGGCAATCTTAAGAAAACGGTCACCAGATCAGATTGGCGTAATCTCTGTCGTGCCTCACAGTGAGGCCTTCTGGGAGTGTGTAACTAAAGAACCCAATGAAATAAAAATTATCGATAATACCCTTAACAGAGATGTCGGCCTGCAGCTCAGAATGGTGTGCAAAACATGGATTGGAAGGACGTTAACAAGAAAGTTGGATGGAATCCGAGTAAAGTAGTATATACCATGCAGCATGCGACCCCTCCAATACTGTGAGCCTGGCGGGGCTAGAAGGATACACTAGCTGACTATAAGACCTGAGCTCCATCGTGCATGTGTACTAAGGCAAATATGGTGGGTGGGTGGTTTTCCACCACATCTTGTGGACAGAGGATTAAAACAGGCAAATCGAACGCCGAGTCAAAGGATGGCAAACTACGGCGCTGCGAGCACGGGCGGCCAAGGAGAGCTTGCTCTAATTTTAACCCCTTGACCCAACTAGAGGCCTGATAACTTTTTATTCAGTGTTATTGCTGCGAGACTGCATTCTTACATTACAGGACAGAAATGATTGGGCACGTGACGAGGCAAATCCAGCGGTTGTGTTGCTGTTTACCTTGGTGGATAGCAGCAGCTGTGCTGCGTCGCACAAGCACTTGATGGCGGACTGCCTGTTTATTCCACGTGGAGGAGGAGGAGACGCACATCTGACTTGCTTATCTCTCCGGTTGCTTTCATACGCAAACACTGGCTTGAGGAAGAGTACCGCGGTGAGCAAATATTTCTGCTTGCCTTAAGACCGGCTAATGCGCTTTCCTGCAGGCCGTGCAGCGATTACGTGTGCCACTGTGTGCGCACAGGAAACCAATTGCCGGTCTCGGCTAGTAAAATAAATGTCTGATCGTCTGTTGGGACTGAAACCTATAGGATGATGAACATCTACTTATACACTACTGGCCATTAAAATTGCTACACCAAGAAGAAATAAAGATGATAAACGGGCATTCATTGGACAAATATATTATACTAGAAGTGACATGTGATTATACTTTCACGCAATTTGGGTGCATAGATCCTGAGAAATCAGTACCCAGAACAACCACCTCTGGCCGTAATGACGGCCTTGATACGCCTGAGCATTGAGTCAAACAGAGCTTGGATGGCGTGTACAGGTACAGCTGCCCATGCAGCTTCAACACGATACCACAGTTCATCAAGAGTAGTGACTGGCGTATTGTGACGAGCCAGTTGCTCGGCCACCACTGACCAGACGTTTTCAATTGGTGAGAGATCTGGAGAATGTGCTGGCCAAGGCAGCAGTGGAACATTTTCTGTATCCAGAAAAGCCCGTACAGGACCTGCAACATGCGGTCGTGCATTATCCTGCTGAAATGTAGGGTTTCACAGGGATCGAATCAAGGGTAGAGCCACGGGTCGTAACACATCTGAAATGTAACGTCCACTGTTCAAAGTGCCGTCAATGCGAACAAGAGGTGACTGAGACGTGTAACCAATGGCACCCCATACCATCACGCCAGGTGATCCGCCAGCATGGCGATGACGAATACACGCTTCCAATGTGCGTTCAACGCGATGTCGCCAAGCACGGATGCGACCATCATGATGCTGTAAACAGAACCTGGATTCATCCGAAAAAATGACGTTTTGCCATTCGTGCATCCAGGTTCGTTGTTGAGTACACCATCGCAGGCGCTCCTGTCTGTGATGCAGCGTCAAGGGTAACCGCAGCTATGGTCTCCGAGCTGATAGTCCGTGCTGCTGCAAACGTCGTCGAACTGTTCGTGCAGATGGTTGTTGTCTTGCAAACATCCCCATCTGTTGACTCAGGGATCGAGACGTGGCTGCACGATCCGTTACAGCCATGCGGATAAGATGTCTGTCATCTCGACTGCTAGTGATACGAGGCCGTTGGGATCCAGCACGGCGTTCCGTATTACCCTCCTGAACCCACCGATTCCATGTTCTGCTAACAGTCATTGGATCTCAACCAACGCGAGCAGCAATGTCGCGATACGATGAACCGCTATCGCGATAGGCTACAATCCGACCTTTATCAAAGTCGGAAACGTGATGGTACGCATTTCTCCTCCTTACACGAGGCATCACAACAACCTTTCACCAGGCAACGTCGGTCAACTGCTGTTTGTGTATGAGAAATCGGTTGGAAACTTTCCTCATGTCAGCACGATGTAGGTGTCGCCACCGGTGCCAACGTTGTGTGAATACTCTGAAAAGCTAATCATTTGCATATCACAGCATCTTCTTCCTGTCGGTTAAATTTCGCGTCTGTAGCACGTCAACTTCGTGGTGTAGCAATTTTAATGGCCAGTAGTGTATAATGGTTAAAGAGGTGATACATCTCTGAAAATCCTTACGCTGATGGGCGATTCCTTTGCTCTTGATGTTCATCTTCTGGGCAGGGGACTGCTCGGCATAGAAACTTACGACGAAGACTCTGTTCTCCTCCACAGTCGCAGTGGGTATCGTCCTGACCAATGTAGCCTCATCCTGTCAAATTAACCTTCGACCTGCAAATTTAGATCTAACTCTCTTCAGGGACTTCAGAGTCGTCCATTTCTCGTTATAGCCAGGAGGTAGCCTCTGAAACTCTATTCCAGCCTGGGGGGAGGTGTGTTGTAGCCCTCTATAGTTGAAACCCAGCATTTTCAGCAGTAATACCAAGCGCCGGCGATATTCGTATGAAACTACTCCTTGACTTCATTCTTGCCCATACAGACGATGCGGCCTCTCCTCCTCCACTTTCTTTCTTTCCTCATTAGCGGCGATTTCTCCTCGAAAACATTGTAGTGCTACTCGTGTGAGGTGTTAAAGCCATTCGACTGCGGTGGGTTTCAAGCAATCTGTTATGATTCTCGAGGTGCCGCAGAGTAGCAAGGTGCCATTCCACATTATTAACCACAAATCCTATGAGGAAATATACGACCAGCGATAAAAGAACGCTTCAAAAACTGCACACTGACACCACAAATCGTCGCGACTATCCTTCTCCGGACTGAGAATATTTTATGTGAAAGCGCAAGGTTCCCCATAATATGATGTCGGAAGCTATGACAGAAAGTAGGCAAAGTAAACATGATTATGCCTTTGAGTGTAAGAGAAGGCAGAGATCATTCTTATTGTAAAGATAGCACAATTTAGTTTCTGCACCAGATCTTAAATGTGATACATCCATGAAAGCTGTTCTTCCGTTTTACATACTAATAATTAAAATGGTAGACTTGACTGATTATTTTATAACCTTGTGACAATAAATTTTCGCCTCTATGAAATATCCATCTCAGAACATGTGCTGTTTTTTGTCACACGTTATCACCAGGAATTACACAATAATGTTTCTTGCAGCTTGTATTCTCCACTTGATGCGGCCATATACACTGAGGAAAAACGTTTGCGGCGAGCCAAGACAGTGATTCATCAGTGAACAGGATACGGCTCCACTCGCCACCAGTCTGTGCCACCCGGTTGAGGGACGGTTCCAAAGAAACTCGGTTAGAGTGTTTCGGCTGACGCCAGTAATTCAAAATACAGGACGACAGCAGCAGGGTCTCGTACCTGCATTTGTAGATTAATAAATGTACATAGATTACGCAATGCTTTGTAGAAAGAACAAGTGTTGTTACTTCATGTGACCTATGGATGTGATCTCTCGAACGACTTAAGATTGCTCACATTACTAATAATATGCCATAGGTAAAGTTTAAATTATCACCTTGAAGATCAAAGTTTCGTAGCTCAATGCTTTTTGCGAGTTGATAATTGAAACCTTACGATTACCCCTAGTATTGATCGTATCGTATTTCTTTAGTCGTGACGTATTCCCTTAGTAATCCGACGACCCTCGTTTAGCATTTGTGTCAAAGTACTCGTCGATAAAAGAATTTTGACTATGTAATAGCCGTAAGACATCTGAAGTTGGGTGTTGTCTGAAAAACGTTGTGTATAAGAAATAAATGTCTCGATTTATTTTGATTAAATCAAAAGTCGTTAATAATAAATGAAAAGCACCAGTTTGCTTTTGTTCTACAATAATATTGTAGAACAAAGGCAAACTGGTGCTTTTCATTCATTATTATAATGTTGTTCTACCAATAACCGACGGAAGATTCTGTTAATATGATCAAAAGTCGTTGTTATCAACCATCATTAACATGTGCAAGATGTTTCTCTTATTTTCTTCGCTGTTGTCGCTGCTGGTTGTGGGTATCGTAGCGGCAGCGTAGAAGATTTAGTAAGAATGATTTTGCTACGACCCTCCACAAGTAATCTATCGTGTCCCTTCATATCTGTATAACTACTGTCACTTAGGTCAATTGAACCTGCTTACTGTTTAAACCACCACTTCTCTCCATTACCAAATTAGCTATGCATTTATTCCTCAGTGTACGTCAAATCAACCTATACCTTTCTACAGACAAGTTGCACCATACAGATCTATTTACACCTATTCAATTCAGTGTCGCTGAACTGGTTATCTGATCGAGGCTACTACTCATATCCATTATTTTGTACCGCCACACTTCATAAGTCGCGATTCCCTTCGTATCTGGATTGTTCAACGTCCACTTTTCATTTCCGTGTACCTCACAGACAAACACATTCAGAAGTTACTTTGTAACACTTCCATTTATGTTCTATGCTAACGAATTTCTGTATCTAAAAAAGTTATTCTTACTACTACTCATCTGCCGTCTACAGACACATCGTTGCTGAAATAGTAGAGCTCAAATAGCACTTTTAGTGTATCATCTCGTAATCCCTCGGTATCCACTCACTTGATACGACTACACTGCCGGCCGTGGTGGCCAAGCGGTTAAAGGCGCTACAGTCTGGAACCGCGCGGCCGCTACGGTCGCAGGTTCGAATCCTGCCTTGGGCATGGATGTGTGTGATGTCCTTAGGTTAGTTAGGTTTAAGTAGTTCTAAGTTCTAGGGGACTGATGACCTTAGAAGTTAAGTCCCATAGTGCTCAGAGCCATTTGAACCATTTTTGATACGACTACACTCCGTTACCTTCCCATTACTTCTATCGACGTTAACCTTCTAATTGTTTTCCTTCCATGATACTCAATAGTGAGTACCTTTTGAGACATTTCCACATTCCATCATCAGTTTTTATTTCTTTAGTTCGCCTTGTACAAATAATCGTCCTCGTCATTCGGCTGTGTCTAGTACAACAGAAAATACTGGATTAAAATGACGAAGCCGACACACACAAACTTCTCTATTGTACACGGGGCACTCAAATGAAAACAAGACGACAGGAAAAAGTAAGTAAACTTTATTATTGCAAAAGTAATCGCCATTCAGCCCACTGAGAGCCAAGACGAAGGCGTGTACCTCAATGTCTGAAGCAAATAGACGGCTATGGATGTCTCTCTTTAAGGCTCCAAAAATATGGAAGTCGCATGGAGAGAAATGGGGGCTGTATGGAAAATGGGTACGACTTCCCAGAGAACTGCTGCTGCGTGGTCGAAACAACCTTGGCAATCTCTTCATATTTTTGGAACTATGAAGAAAAACATTCGCAGCCGTTTGTTTGATTGGAGCGAAGAGAAACACTTCTGAGTGCAATCATGGTTTCGCAGGCAACTGCAAACATTTTCCGCTAAGGCATTGACTGTCTTGCCTCAGTGGTTCAAATGGTTCAAATGGCTCTGAGCACTATGGGACTTAACTTCTAAGGTCATCAGTCCCCCAGAACTTAGAACTACTTAAACCTAACTAACCTAAGGACATCACACACATCCATGCCCGAGGCAGGATTCGAACCTGCGACCGTAGCGGTCACGCGGTTCCAGACTGTAGCGCCTTTAACCGCTTGGCCACCCCGGCCGGCTGCCTCAGTGGGACACATGTATTAACAATTACAGTGATTACTTTTGAAATAATAGTTCACTCACTTTTTTCATCTGTCTCATTTTAATTGACAGTCCCATATACACCGACGAAGCACCAAAAACTAAGGCAGAACCAGTTTTCATCAGAAAACACAACAGGCGTCCTCCCTGCTGTCGCTTGACACCACTGACGTCCCAAGTGACAGTGGTTTTGGGGTCAATGGAATGCACGCACGCTACAGGGCGTCTGGCTCGGAGGTGCTTTTGAAGTAACCGATTTGTAACATTTCGTTGTATCAATGTGGTGCCAACTGCTGCTCAAATTGCTGCTGCAGATGAAGCACGACGCACCAGAGCCATAAGCCGAACAAGATGGTCTTCCCTCTCGGTAATGCCACGTGGCAGTTTGGACCGCGACCTTTTTGCGGGCTCACATTCCCGTGACCACCGCTGCCAGCACTCATGTAAAGTGGCTACATTCCTGCCTAGTCTTCTTGCAAAATCGCAAAATATATTTTGAAACATTTAATTTCTTGTATCCATATAACACGACGTCGTTCAAATTCAGCGAGGTACTGCTGATGGCATCTTTGTTGCCTTAAAAGGCATTCTTGACGAACATCAACTCGTCTTGTCAAATCCCAGATGAAACTAAAACTCACGACCGTTACAGCGTGTGATTGGAGCAAACCTAATAACGCCACTCTAATGCATCTGGCGTGAAATCTGAATGGACATTATCTTTCAGATGTTGAAAGGCGCCTACAACTTTCGTTGATGTCGCATAACTCCTTTTCGGTGTCGCGATTTTTTTTTCCCGCATCAGGGTATCGTAAGGGGTGATCAAAAAGTTTCCGTTCGCAGGCCACAATAGCCCCTTGCCTACACGTCGGTGTTCGTATACCCGTGTTGTCGTCACGCTGGGTTGCATATTCGCTGCAGCAATGCCCTCAAACGTAACCTCTCGATCCCTTTTGTACCTAGTTTCGACAGTTCAATTTCTTCTTCCTAGAAATGGCTACGTCCTTTCACATTAACAGTCATTCATATTAACACGCTGAAGAGCCAAAGAAACTAATACACCTGCCTAATATTACGTAGGGCCCCCGCGAGCACGCTGAAGTGCCGCAACATGGCGTGGCATGGACTCGAGTAATGTTGAACTAGTCCTGGAGGTAATTGACACCATGCATCGTGCAGGGCTCTCCATAAATACGTAAAAGAACAAGGGGATGGAGATCTTTTCTGAACAGCACGTTGCAAGGCATCCCAGATATGCTCAACAATGTTAATGTCTGGGGTAGTTTGGTGGTCAGCGGAAGTTTTTAAACTTAGGAGAGTGTTCCTGGAGCCACTCTGTAGCAATTCTGAACGTCCGGGGTGTCACATTACCCTGCTGGAATTACCGGAATGCCGTCGGAATGTGCAGTGGACATGAATGGATGCATGTGATCAGATAGGATGCTTGTGTATGTGTCATTTATCAGAGTCGTATCTAGACGGAGCAGGGGTTCCTTATCACTCCAACTGCACACGCCCCACACCATTACAGAGCCTCCACTAGCTTGAACAGTCCCCTTCTGACATGCAGGGTCCATGGATTCATGAATTTGTCTCCATACCCGTACGCGTCCATCCGCACAATACAATTTGAAACAAGACTCGTTTGATCAGGCAACATGTTTCCAATCATCAACAGTCCAATATCGGTGTTGACAGGCCCAGGCGAGGCGTAACGGTTTGTGTCGTGCAGTCATAAATTGTACACAGTATCGATGATGGTTCGTTGAATGGTTCGCAAGCTGACGCTTGTTAATGGCCCAACATTGAAATCTGCAGCAATTTGCTTTTGTCACATTGAACGATTCTCTTCAGTCGTCGTCGGTCCTGTTCTTGCAGGATCTTTTTCCGACCGCAGCGATATCGGAGATTTGATGTTTTACCGGGTTCCTGATGTTCATAGTACACCCGTGAATTGGTCGTGCGGAAAAATTCCCACTTCATCGCTACCTCGGAGAAGCTGTGTCCCATCGCTCGTGCGCCGACTATAACACCACGCTCAAACTCACTTAAATCTTGATAACGTGCCATTGTAGCAGCAGTAACCGATCTAACAGCTGCGCCAGACACTTGTTGTCTTATATAGGCTTTGCCGACCGCAGCTTCGTATTCTGCCTCTTTGCATATCTCTGAATTTGAATACGCGTGCCCATACCAGTTTCTTTGGCGCTTCAGTGTAAATGTTTTACGTTCCTACCAATTTATCGTCTGTTAAGTGAGACGGTGACTGAGCCAACAAATCACTCAACTGAGCAAGGTAACATATTTCAAGCTGATAAAACGGGCACAGCAAAATAATATAGGATGTTAGAAATACAAGATGAATTGCTTTCCATATAAACCGGTGGAGCAAGATTCTGTATCTCCCGATGACGCCTGGTTAGCTTTCCCAGTCATGTTGACCACGAAGCGGCCTTGCGACATTCGCGGGCCACCACGTGTGACTTTCCTGGAGGTGGGTCGTTCTGCACGAGAAGCGGAGCGCGACGTGCGTGGACACGTCGCCAACGTGCAACGTGCAGCGGGCTGGTCCAGGCTAGCTCTCGGCAGGGAACCCGCAGAGGACAAGGTACAGTCATCTCGGATCCGCAGCCCGTGATGTAAGCAAGCCCGTCCCGACGACACTGTGTCATTTCTGATACTGTGAACGATGCGTTCCATCAGTTATGTGAATAAACTTGTTTTACAGACTGAAAAACACGCTTAGTAATACCGGGCTCTATGAAGTGCATAAGAGGTGACAACTTCAAGACCGTGTGTTTACCGACAACATTGCTGCTTAAGCTAGTCTGATGAGTTTCAAGTGATTCCTTTCGACTATGTTGATGTGCGGGTTCAATAATGAGAGGGACAATACCACCGTAGTTAAAAGATGGCAACTATCCTTTCCTCATCCGTCACATAAACGTCTCTGGTAAGTAAATCAGTAAATTAGTGAACTCTCTCTCAATACTACTTGTACATAATTTTACTGTGTAACTCTATACATATACACCTAGTTAACGTCCCTTCTTGTTTAGTGAACATTATTCAGAAGACGCAAAGCAGAGGCACTTACATTCCATGTGATTTTCAGTTCATTTAGACTATTTATTCGCAAAAGTAACAGCAGAAAAAATATTTCTTTCTCGACGCTACAAGTGCATACTTAAGACATATTTGTATTGCTCTCTTCACGACAAACATACGACTATAGTCTTTTCAAACACACACACACTGTCTTCATTTGTTTTAGTGAGTTGGTTCTCCTTCGGATCAAATCAACAACAATGATTCATTAAGCTTTCGCTCTTATGTTCCGCGAACCAGAAACGTTTCAGTTCGTTAGATATAATTTTATATGCCAGAACTTGAGTTAATGTTTCACCATCGATTTCTCCACTTTTGAGGAAGTATAACGTTCCACATCAACAGAACTGGTGCTGTTTACTCGTGTAATGAATGTTTAGCATAGATATTGCTAAAATCTGAGATCTATAAGCTCTTCGAAGACCTTTCCGTACATCAAAATGGATTTGCATTAATGTTGTATAAGTCATAGTTTTCATACGGTGGAGTTAAGTATATCAATGTGAATTATGCTGATTTTACAGGACGTGCTGCTCTTCTAAATGTATTGACAGTTGCTTTACTCTCTGTTTCTTGTTGTTGACAATCAAGCAAAGCAAAATTGTTAAGACACTGCAGTTATAGAACAAAGCAGCGTGTTTATGGCTTTATCTGCCATTAACAGATTTTGAGATAATTCCTTACTCAGTTTCAAAGAAATCTGTACTAATAGCCTTTAAGATAAAAGTTGAGTGATTGACGATACTTCAGTAAGGGCCCAGTCTCTGGCGGGTCGTTCCAGAGTTTTTATATTTCGTTTGGTTTCGGGAGCCAAATAGTTTTGTATCCATACTGGTTTGAAAATAGCGCCCAACAGTCCGAATGTCGACGGTATCTACTTTGTGTCTTGTCTGGAAAAGAACTAGTTCCATTCATTCACGGTACTTGCTCTTGACAACAATAGTGCTGTCTCGGGTTCGTTTTTCCGGCAGTATTATTTGTGCATTAACAGTGATACTCCGGAATGCGGATAGGTTCTGATATGCACATTGTGTATTGTTTCGCTGAAGGCAGAGGAATAGCGCAACGACGACGCCTATGTTGCACTGTTCCTGCAGCGATAACCACACCACAGTCTTCCGCATCTGTAGATAGGTTTCTTCGAGAAATTGGGTGTATTTTACGGTTTGGTGATTGCATATTACAGTCTTTTTCATTGTTGTGACGATATTTGTACGGAGACCAAGATAACTGGGATAACAATCCGAACAGATCCCTGTAAAGAGCCGGCCGCGGTGGTCTAGCGGTTCTAGGCGCTCAGTCCGGAACCGCGCGACGGCTACGGTCCAGGTTCGAATCCTGCCTCGGGCATGGATGTGTGTGATGTCCTTAGGTTAGTTAGGTTTAAGTAGTTCTAAGTTCTAGGGGACTTATGACCACAGATGTTGAGTCCCGTAGTGCTCAGAGCCATTTGAACCATTTTTGAACCCTGTAAAGAGCAACCGAAGACCATAGGTACCTTATACCAAAATGCTCAAGAGTTATCCCTGAACAACCTCTGCCAGTTTGTCGATGGATTTCTTGTTCACCTAGTTTCTGCTTAATACTTCCTCAGTGCAATGAAAATTTCATAATTGAAAGATGAGTCAAGTAAGAAGAATCCACACCACGAAAACTATTCTTAACAAAGGTAGAAATAGTTTTCCGATCCTTCAGCTGCGAAAATGAAAAAGAAAGAAGATTTAACATAACCTATTGAACCATGATCGTTTTACTGAGCAGACTCTCATGTTTCCTTCCAGTCGAAAATTAGTAATATTTTGTGTGAAGTTGCAGAGTAAATTTCCCCTTCTGTAACAGTTTACTGAGAGTGGTGGAGATCTATTTTATTAGAGACCAAGCATAGGTTACGTTAAGAAATGCCGAAAGTACTTCTCAGCTGTCAGAATGTTGCGTCAGTTGACAACGTGCCATCACCCGACGATAATACTGAGGTCAAGGTCAAGGATAAACTGTTTTTGTTCTCACGAACAGCTTCTCAGTAGACAGGACTTGCGAAACAGATGTCAGTTCACGAACAGTAATTTGACTGTTTAAATTATAGCTGCTTTTCAGCGTATGATTATTCCCCAGTGTTCGGGAAAGAGAATACCAGTGTTTTGTGTATAAAAGGTGTATCATGTTACATATGTGTTTTAATTGAGCTCTCCTTTTACTCTCACTGTTAAAGCACAGAAATTTGCGACCTTTGATGCTGTTCGTCCAACCTTCATAGCCAATTTCATAGTGTTAAATATTTCGATACCAATTTCATTTTGGAATCTCCCAAGCAGTATCCTCCAGATACAGCGTGTCCTTATCGTTTGGCTGCTATAAATACATATTTCCAATCTCTAATTACAGTTGACGGAATTATAATCACGTCACCGAATATGCTGTTGCTCTCTGTACTTGTTTCAGTAACCATTTCCGGCCTGTATGATATCTCCGGACGAAAATTCCCAATGACTAGAATGTACGATGCTTAGTTACCAGTGATTTGCTAACTCAATGAAACTACTCACACGTATAAATACGCTGCAGTTGAAATTTTAACTGCAGCTGCAAAAACAGGTCAACGACCTGATCTCAATACAGCTATACTTCTAACATTACTACTTCGAGAACTCCTGTCAAATTTTATTGGTTTGCGTGGAGAACACTGGAACAATCGATCTTGCATGACAAAATTTAGACATATAAATAATTCAAAAGCCAAGATCGCTTAAACACTGTTTACTAGATGATCGGTTTCAACACATTAAAGGTGCAATCATCGGATCTGTGAAGATGTAACATGACAGGTTTGAGGGAGGGCTTACATGAGTTACACCATATACATTACTATTAGTGCAGTATCACATACCTGAATGTAGCTTAACATACATAAATCATTTGGATATAACGATACATGAGGCAGACCAGCTGATATAAAATCATTGTAGCAGAAATAAAAATTAAAAAATAACTGCTCTCATGATCACTCTATTCCATCAGATATATAAAACGCAGTCACAAGATAAAACTATTTGACACATGACCGCAGCGCGACTAGCAAGGGCTTTTGAATTATTTATATAACAGAGTGATCGCCCCACAACACACTATGCGTTCACTGCAAAATTTAGACAGTTTCTCGTATTCATGTTCAGAGTGTCCTTTATGTTGGAAAAGGACATTTCTCCCCGCTTTCAAGAATTTTGCACACCCCTTTCCAGCGTTCTTTCTTTTATAGTGAAGGACTACTGCTCCCAGCGCTACATGGATTGAACATGATACGCTGACACTGAAATGGAATACTCGGAGCATGTATGATTTGGACTCATGTATACAGCTCATCATTTACGGTTCAAAATCAGTTATTTCGAGCAGTATTGTTCAGTCTGATATCTAATGAAACTTGAGAGTCTCTTACCTGCATTTCTATTAATACGGCGCGGCAAAGTATTCACATTTTGTCCCGCTGACTGGTCCGTCACCCCGAGAAGAATATGAGTAAAATCTACAGGAAAAGCAAATGCTACAAAAACTAGGCAGGAAGAATACCACCATGCGATGGAAATAAGAATCCTATAACATTGAGCAGCGATTACTCGATTGGAACAAGGCCGCCTTTCCCTCCTCATGCCTCCCCAGTGTGAAAACACGCACTGTGAATCCCTTAACCCCTCCCCCCCCTTCCACTCTCTCTCTCTCTCTCTCTCTCTCTCTCTCTCTCCCTCTCCCTCTCCCTCTCCCTCTCCCTCTCTCCCTGTGTGTGTGTGTGTGTGTGTGTGTGTGTGTGTATGTGTGTGTGTGTGTGTGTGTGCGACCTTGTCTATCTGTAGAACCATGTAGTAATTAGACGAGATCTTGTACGTCGAAGGCACAAAACTTTATAATTAAGTTACGCTCCTCCAACTGCTACTTCCCGACATGATTAATTACTTAAAATACTTGACGGGGAAATTGTGGCAGCAAATCAAAGTATTATTGTGCTGCGATGTCATTTGCGAGTAGTCATTTCTCAGACAATATATACAGTGTGTCAAAGAAACGTTAGGACAAACTTCGAGGTGCTGTAGCGGGTTTCTTGAGGATGAAATCGACAATAGGAACGAATGGGCGGAAACGTCATCCAACGACGCTACATTTACAGGCGCCGAGCCCCGCCATTAAACCACCAATTCGGCAGCAAACGTTGCTCTGCGCGCTGTCGGACCGCACTGTTCTTTGTTTTCAGTGATCGCGACTGTCTGCCGCGCTCACTGTGAAGAAATTAGCTCTAACTTCTGCACTGAAAGGCCTTGTCTCCTATAAATACGATACTCTGTGGCCTCGGTGGATTACCTTTTGGACACAGTTTATTTTTTCTGTTGGGACCCTCTAAAATCTCCAATCTTTCCCGGTACACAAGAGAAAAATAAGCTCCAGATGGAAACCCGCTTCCTAAATTGTCATCCATCGGGCAACACAGCATCGCATTCATAGGAAATAAGGCCTTTTCTACGCAGCAGCTAGCTCCATCTTCTCCACTGGCGATCGTGGCAATTAGTCACGATCACAGGATTACAAATAAAATTGCGAGAAGTTCCGATTGCGGTCCGATAGTGTACAAATTCACGTTTACTTTCGAAGGCGTGGCCTACTGGCAGACGCCTACGCCTACAACTTGGCCCCTCTGTAGCGTCGTTAGATGACGTTTCTGGCCACGGGTTCCTATCCATGATTTGTTCGTCAAGACACCCTCTACAACGCCTCCAAGTTGTAGAAATATTTCTGGAACACCCTGTATAATGAACATTTCCTGGGGTTTCTACTGTTAATTTGCTAGGTATCTACTTTCAGAAAATAGTGGAGTGAATGTCAAAACGATTTTACGCCCAAAATTTCATACTGAAATTTTATGTCAGTTTAAACAAAACTTAGTTACGTAGAATGTAAACTTTCACAATAATATATATATATATATATATATATATATATATATATATATATATATTCCGGGCTATTAACCCGTGGTCGAATGGATTTCACCTTAAAACTCGACGTTTCGTCCCCTTCTGTGGAGGACATTTTCAAGGAGGATCGTATCTTTGTTGTTAGGTCCGATTCACACCCTGGCTCGTTACTGAAAATGTCCTTCGCAGTTGGAGACGAAACGTCGGATTTTAAGGTGAAATCCATTCCACCACGGCATAATAGCCCGGAATATTTTATTAATTGTGAAATCTTACTTTCCGAAGCGTTTTTCTATCCTACGTTTATTCGAAACACGTGAATGGCGAGAAATACGCTACGACTTCTTGTCATAGAGGCAAGGAAGCCAAAAATCAGCTTAATTATTGACTCTTTCAGTGGTAAAATTATAACACATGAAGCAAATAAGAATAGTCCTTTGGAGTCATCAACATGTATATTGTACTCACCAAAAATACTCTGAGGCCCTTTTTACTTTTACAATGTTGGATTAAATTATTCATCAGTGAGCGTTTTGGGAAGCCTGTCGACTGAACACTGAACATTGCTAGGGTGATAAGATAATGGCGAATGCGGTAAGCTACGAAACACTAAGTCCATAGAGTCAATGATGCAGTGAGTTGTTACAGTGGGTAATGTAATTATGAACATATATTCTGAAGGTATGTAGTTCGAATCCCCGTTCGACCATCTGCAGTTAGGGTTTACGTCCCTCCCAAATATCTCTTACGAACGGTATTGTGGTTCCCTAGAAACGATCACAACTCATTAACTATTCTACCTTTTCCGCTTCTAGCTCGTGTATGGTCTCTAACAACTTTTTTGTTATTGCGAAGTTAAACATTCCTTCCTGTACCCAGTGGTGTACCTAATACTAAGAATGAGATTTATATCTTTGTGATAGAACGTATATGATACTAGAAAATTTAATCGCAGAACAGATTCACTTTCAGACATCCCATAAACAAATTCACTTACGTACCAAATGGTAAACACTGAAATGAACAGAGGACTACTGGTATGACACTTGTTAACTATGCAAGGTAACTTTCTGAAAAAATTCCCATAAAAGTTGTTCAGAGTTGGGTCGTCCTCTACGGACGTAGTAAAATTTTCCCTACTGACATGTAAGAATAGCATAACGGGAAAAAGTCGGCAACCTTTAGTTCGTTTCCCTGCTATTACTGTGGACAGTTTCGTAGTAAATAAAAACACACACACACAACAAACTTTCACTCCGACATAACGCTATGAAAACGGTTTGTTGTCTTGATGATGGCATCAATTCGGAGAGTAAGAGTATCCACAATTTTCTTTAATTTAGCTATGTCTATTCAAAGTCACTAAGTGATCTACTACGGCCGGCCGGTGTGGCCGAGCGATTCTAGGCGCTACAGTCTGGAACCGTGCGACCGCTACGATCGCAGGTTCGAATCCTTTCTCGGGCATGGATGTGTGTGATGTCCTTAGGTTAGTTAGGTTTAAGTAGTACTAAGTTCTAGAGGACTGGTGACATCAGATGTTAAGTCCCATAGTGCTCAGAGCCATTTGAACCATTTTGAAAGCACTTTCGATGATCTTCGGCCTCAACTAATGCTGAGTGGGGATGAACTCCAGTCTTACACACGATCCTGTCAAGTGGCAAACATCACCTATGTTACTGCAGATACAGCATCTGATTTCTTCCTATGTTTCATACTTGATACAGATTCGTTGTACTTTAATTAACCTATCAGAACTCTTTGTGTGTGTTGTATGTATTTTATGACTAGTATACCAGACATATCGGGCTAATAAATTGCTAACGTAAGTAAATATCCTACTTATCTTTAGAAGTGCTAGAGACTGGTCTTATTTTAATCTCCCCTTCTGCTTCAGTTTGTTGCTGATTTTTTTGTTTCATCAGAATTTACCTAGTACGTTGTAATAAGTTTTTGCCTTCACTTTCATATACCCATAGTTAGGTATCCATTTTATTGAAAGGAACTGCTTATTGTATGCTTATTATTGATGTATGACAAGCCTTGTTTTGGAAGTTCACAATTTTTAACTAATGCTGCAATATACAGTGTACAGTTACTGGTATAGAATTACAAAGAATTATCATGGATTGCATCTGTTTTAGTAGATATTTATGTTTAGTGTGTCACTATATAGTGTCTTGAAGTGTCTCTTGATTGTTCCTCAGTTTATGCATTGTTGAAATTTATGAAACTCTATAAGGTGTGCACATTTTAATTTGCACTTACGTTCGTTTGATTGCACAATCCACTCAAGTGACACATGTGTGTTAACAATGAATTTACAATTCAGATTCAGTGATAATAGCTATACACAAAGAACATTTTAGCTTATGTTTTCGTATATTGTTCAAGGATATAATTTACGTTGAGTGTTCTTCTGCACACCATAAAAATCTCTTAAGAGAAGAACCAATATAGTGACTACTTGCATAAGCACATCATACATTTGCCATATTTCAAGTAAACTCAACGAAATATTTAAAAAGACGGAGGTGACAATAGCGTTCCGCACCAATAACACTTTATAAACGAAAATAGTCAGGAAAACAAAAATCCTTGTTTTCTCGAACCCATGAATGTGCACACATCAAAAAAAGTTTTGCATCACTCCGGTTCCCAGAACTCCTGAAGATAGACGTTGGCTGTGGATATTGTATCACAGACACAGTCACTTTGACTGTTCAGAGATGTCACTAAACCCGCCCAAAGATGTAAATAAGCATGCATGAGCAACGCCTATCAGACGTGGGTGTCCGACAGCTGATCAGTTCCAGTCATTCCACCAGGAAGGAGGTACGCAGCTCGTGTTGTCTGTAGTTCAACCATGCCTAGACAGTCAATACCACGGCTCGATCGCGTCCGCATTGTTACTTTGTGACAGGAAGAGCTCTCAACAAGAAAAGTGTCCAGACATCTCGGAGTGAACCAAAGCGATGTTGTTCGGACATGGAGGAGATACGGAAAGCCAGGAACTGTCGGTGACAAGAATCACTCAGTCCACCCAAGGGCTACTACTGTGGTGGATGACCGCTACCTACGGATTATGGCTCGGAGGAACCATGACAGAAACGCCACCATGTTGAATAATACTTTTCGTGCACCCACAGTTCGTCGTGTTACGACTCAAAATGTGCGCAATAGGCTGCATGATGCACAACTTCACTCCCGACGTCCATGGCGAGGTCCATCTTTGCAACCACGGCATCATGCAGCGCGGTACAGATCGGCCCAACATGCCGAATGAACCGCTCAGGATTGGCAGCACGTTCTCTTCACTGATGAGTGTCGCATATGCCTTCAACCAATCAATCTTCGGAGACGTGTTTGGAGGCAACTCGGTCAGGCTGTACGCCTTAGACATGCTGTCAAGCGAGTGCAGCTAGGTGGAGGTTGCCTGCTGTTTTGGGGTGGCATTATGTGGAGCCGACGTACGCCGCTGGTGATCATGGAAGGCGCAGTAGCGGCTGTACGATACGTGAATGCCATCCTCCGCCCGCTAGTGCAACCATATCGGAAGTATAGTGGCCAGGCATTCGTCTTCATGAACGACAACTCGCGCCCCCAACATGCACATCTTGTGAATGACTTCCTTCAGGATAAAGACATCGCTCGACTAGAGAGGCCAGCACGTTCTCCAGACATGAACCCTACCGATCATGCCTGGGATAGACTGAAAAGGGTTGTTTATGGTCAACGTGACCCACCAACCACTCTGAGTGATCTACACCGTTGAGGAGTGGGACAATCTGGACTAACAATGTCATGATGAACTTGTGGATAGTATGCCACGACGAATACAGGCATGCATCAATGCAACAGGACGTGCTACTGGGTATTAGAGGTACCGGTGTGTACAACAATCTGGACCACCACCTCTGAAGGTCTCGCTGTATGGTGGTACAACATGCAATGCGTGGTTGTCATGAGCAATAAAAATGGCGGAAATGATGTTTATGTTACTCTCTATTCCAATTCTCTGCACATGTTCCGGAAATCTCAGAACCGAGGTGATGCAAAACTTTTTTTGATATGTGTATAAAATCTGATGCAACGATTGTAACAGGTAGAAACTTCTCAGATTTAAAGAAAACGTACAAAATTGTGAAGATAACCGATCCAGACTTTACACACACTTATGGAACTATAACAAAAAGCAGAATAAATACAAAATGCAATGAAAATTTTACATCACGTGCCCAAAGGAACCATAATGAATATCCTGGAAAAATTCGAAAATTAAGTCCACACACACACACACACACAGAGAGAGAGAGAGAGAGAGAGAGAGAGAGAGAGAGAGAGAGAGAATGAATTATTAACGAACAAAAAGAACTGATGCACAAGAAATATGTAGAAAACTTTACTGACTTTCTGAAACAAAATAGGTGAATTTCAGTGCCTTATGACACCAAGAAATAAATCAAAACAGTAGTCATAAAACTAGAAACATAACTTATATCTTCACACTACACATGAAAACCGACGATCTTGGTATATAGCTAGTATCGCTGAAATTCCGCGAATGTGAACAGTACATTCATTGTAAACATATATGTCACTGAAGTGGATTATACGGTCAAACGAACATAATTTGAAGTTACAACATGCACATTGAACAACTGTAAAACTTAATGTGTAAATTGAGAAACAATAAGCAGACACTTCAAGACACTGTATTGTGACACACAAAACGTAAATATGTATCAAAATAGACTTTATCCATAAACCAGTATTTTTATAACTTTATACAACGAACTCTACATTGTATTGTAGAAGATTAGTTAAAAATGCCGGACTGCCGAAACGAGCCTCGTCGTATGAAAATAACGAGCTACTAAATTCAGCGTGCAGCAAAAAAACGGGAAAATATTTAATATTTCATTCATTGATCTCATGGATGCTGCAGACCCATTCGCAAGCAATCTTTCAAAAAAGTACATCGTTTCACTAAAAGAAAAGAAAGTTTATACGCTGTTGGAAATAGGGGTTACGAGATGAACCACAGTGGAAAATACGATAAATTTTTCATAGCGTCTGTCTAGACCGTCGTTTAGACATCCTGATCATTCACGAAATTTTACTGTTGTGCACGTCACGATTGGCCTTATATTGACTACTGTAGAGAAGTTACTTCGAAATAGTCTCAGATCTGCAGAAGTAGGTAGTTAGGGAAGAGGTATCGATAGCTGTGTCTGTACTTTGGTGGTCGAATGCGTGGAGGAGTTCGTCTACGACGCCACATGCCGCTCGCTGGACTGTGGGGACTGGCATGCTCAGCTGCGTGTGCACGCGCGCCGCTGGTCGGAGAGGGTGGCGAGAGCTCGCATCGAGCGGTGCGTGTCGAGAGGTCGATACTGCAGAGGCGGCAGTGCTCCGCTCAGCTCGGCTGCGGCGTTCTGGCAGTCCGCCAACCGGGCTAGGTCAGGCGCGTGTGGCCGGCGCGCGTGTCCTGGAGCCCCTGGGAAAAAGGGTGTATTCATTATGGAATGGAAAACGAGCAGCAGGAGGAGGAGGAGGAGGGGGAGGGGGAAGGAGCTTCTAGTGTGTCGGATCACAAAAGTATTCCCGCCTTGCGTCCATGGGACTCTCAGTCTGAATCATAGGGTATCGGTTCCACCCTGTCTGTGTTGAACAGCAATCGATGGATCGATTCCATAGTTGCAGTGTGAGTGAGGATGGCAGCACGAACTCAGTTATATGGATTTTTCATTTAAAACTGTTAATGAATACAGAGAGATTGATGTAAGTATCAAATGTTTTTCAATACACAAGCTATGATGAGAAAAAGTACAGGACGAGCCATAAGTTAGTTGTGAAAAATGCATTTGATGCTATAAAACTAAACGAACGAAAATGCAAATTACAAATTTACTACAACACAGAAATCCATTTTGAATTCAATGAATTTACAAATTATGCTCAGACTGGTTTTCGTGCTGTTCTGAGCAGACATTGCATCTTATCAACACTGTTTCACGAATCTTGTAGCAAATCTTTCAAATTTTGATTGGATTAGTTTCTTAAAATGCTCAACATCAAGAATTTTGACAGAATAAAATTTTTTGGTATATCGCATACTGAAAAATCCGTGGGCGCGACATGGGGTGGAGCAGAGGAACGTGGAGGTCATTCAATAGTGTTCCATCGATCATGCCATTCATCAGAGTTTTCATTTGGAAAGTCATTTGGGAAGTCATTCGTAAAAACTCCACAATGCATAGGCGCTCCATCTTGTCGCCATATAAACTTTTCCTTAACCGGCTGCAATTGTCCAAAAAGTGGACTATTTTGCAGTTCTAAAGGCACTTCTTGAAACATATGTAGGCAGTTTACAGAACTCACAGAACTGTTATAAAAGTAAAGCCCTATTAGCCCACCGCTGAAAATCGTTGCACGTACACGCACGCCAGAGGAGTTTAACTCCTGTCTCCAAGACCAAATGCGGATTTGTGTGTCTTGTCCATCCTTCTGATTGGAAATCTGCGGAACTTCGGCCGTTCACTTACGTAATAAAACAAAACTCATGCAGCCGTATTTTTGATGTTATTTTATTATATTGAAAGCAGTTTCGGTGATGCAATATACCATCTTCGGCCTCAACTAACGCCGAGTGGGGATCAACTCCAGTCGTATACACGATCCCGTCAAGTGGCAAACATCAGCGATGTTACTGCAGACACAGCATCGCTGTTAAAGTATTCTATAGAAGCCAGCTCGCAGATGTTGGCCACTGATGGGATCATATATACGATCGGAGTCACTCCCTCAGCGTCATTAAAGCCTGACGATGGTGCATTGAGTTACCGAAACTGGTTTCAGTGTAAGAAAATAACATCAAAATGACGGCTGCAGGTGTTTCGTTTTATTACTGATGTCTGTTCACTCTGCTATTCACCTTAAATGTCGTTTCGTCACTCCAAAAAATGTTTTTGCAAAATCGGGGATCAGCTCTTGTCGAATTGTGTATAACTCGCAGAATTCCATACGCTTGTTGTGCGAGGCCTATCACTGACACCATCTTTGTTTTCTTCACTGAGTCTGAAATTTACAGTCCCCCTCTCATTTCCTATTCAAAGAAACGGCCATTTTGCAAAATCGCGGATGTGTGTCGTCAAATGTGTGCCGCGCTGTTCCTATGTTATCTCCCTTCTTCAATGACACTTCAGCTACATGTGCAAATATAAAACAGCACTGTGACAACGAATCAGAACATTTATATCACTACTTCATCTGCTACAACTAAAAGACTCACTTTTCTTTTCTCTTAATCTATTAGGCTCACAACTTTGCTTCCGCCGTTTAGCAATAGATGGCAGTAGCGGCAACTGGTGGTTTACGCATTTGTAAACATAACGCTATCAAAATATTAGTCGATTTGTGATTGCATGACATGTTCTCAATTGAATACGTGAGAGTGCGAGTCTAATTCTTGTCATTTGCAGGAAGTTTTCATTTTCTACTTCAACATGAATAAATCCGCTGAGGATACTCATAAAGTGTTGGGTAAGACCTATGGTGAGGCACCTATTAGTGAAAGATTTTGCAGAGAATGGTTTCAGCGCTTCAAGAACGGTGATTTTGACGTCGAAGGCTGGCATAGCGGTTTAAGAGAGTAGTTTTTCGAGATTACTGAAACCGACGGAAACAGTTACATGAGATAATCATTAATCAAGCAGCTGATTCATTTCAGCCGAGCAATGAAACTCGAACAGCCACAATACAGCGACAGACATGAGGAAGTGAGTTTGCAACACGACAACGATCGATCCAGTGTCGCCAAACTCGTCAAAACATATTTGGAAACGTTGAAACGGGAAGTCCTAGCCCACCTGCCGAGTTCAAATGCTTCAAATGGCTCTCAGCACTATGGGACTTAACATCTGAGGTCATCAGTCCCCTAGAACTTAGAACTACTTAAACCTAACTAAACTAAGGACATCACACACGTCCATGCCCGAGGCAGGATTCGAACCTGAGACCGTAGCGGTCGCGCGGGTCCAGACTGAAGCGCCTAGAACCGCTCGGCCACACAGGCCGGCTCCCGCCGAGTTCTCCAATCATTGCGCCCCCCGACTATCACCTTCGTCGATCATTGGCACACGGCATGGCTGACCAGCACTTCCGGTTATATGAATAAGTATAAAATTGGATCTATTCATTGAGCTTCTCAAAAGAATCCCAGATCTTCCGCCGCTGGATCCGTATGATGCCCTAAAGACGGGAGGAAGTATTGGCTAGCGAGATCCAATATTTTGAATCGGAAATGTTTTGGATGTTTTTCATAATAAAGCCTCTAACTTCGAGTAAAAAAACGCCAGGAGCTAAGTTGTAGACCTGGTAACTCTTCACTTCTGTTGGACGAGCATCACTTGAGAGGAACAGCACATGTGACTGCCGCTTCGCCTGTTGTTGTTTTCAGTCCAGAGACTGGTTTGATGCAGCTCTCCATGCCACTCTATCCTGTGCAAGCTTCTTCATCTCCCAGTACCTACTGCAACCTACATCCTTCTGAATCTGCTTAGTGTATTCATCTCTTGGTCTCCCTCTACGATTTTTATCCTCCACGCTGCCCTCCAATACTAAATTGGTGATCCCTTGATGCCTCAGAACATGTCCTACCAACCGATCACTTCTTCTAGTCAAGTTGTGCCACAAATTTCTCTTCTCCCCATTTCTATTCAATAATTGAGTCAAAATCTTGTAGGCTGGGCTTCGTTACCGGTTATAGCCTCGAATACCTATTATGACCCGCAGGACTCGAACCAGTCTAGCACCTGTTGTCACACACTGTCTATGGTCAAGAGATTAGCGTTGCTGTCTACCGATCAGATTACTGTTTGTACGATTCCTGGTGGTTCTCTCATATTCTTCTCTTGTGGTGTTGGTCCACACGTTCTCTGAACAGTAAATCAGAAGGTGCTAGAATAAATAAGTAGTGATATTAACGCACAAGCCACCAAAGTTGCGACAAATTGAAAGGAGTAGCAGCAACTTGAGAGTCACACGACTGTAGACGTCTTTAGAGACCTTTGAACCCTGAAGGGTTCGGTTTGACTCAGTGTAGCAGCCAATGAATGCAAATTTGTCTTACGCAAAGATTGCTACTTACGATCGTAACCAATACAATTCTATCTGTCCACTTAAGACTCTATAGGTGAAGTGGTAGATATCTTCAGCCTCTACAAACACAAAACGCATATTCTTCATTAGCAGCTCTTGCTGGACGCATGGACATTCACCTTCTAGAAAAAACTGGGTGTCAAATGGGAAATGCAGTGCTTTAAAGTACAATGAAATCATGAAAAATAATCTTGAGGAAGTTCTCACTGTTCAATTTTTAAGGGGTCCATGCGAGGGGAGAGGATTTGGTTTGGGGGTGGGGGTGGGGGAGAGAGAGACATTGGAGACGGTAACCCGTTTGTCACTTTTCCTTAAATACGGTTAGTACACACACAGATAATACTATACAACACAGAGACATGAATCGGAATATTTAATGAGTGTGTCTACATCGCACGATCTACTTTCATTCGGCTACCACCAACTAAAATGCAATTCTGTAATTGTTTGGTTAGTTAGCTGCAGATTGAGGGATCAAGCACATAATTACTGTTGTGTCGGCAGATTAGCCAACACAACGCACTAATTTAGAGAGGAGGCCGAAATGCACGCGTCAACTCACGCAGGCTTGCTGAGGTCTGAAACAGGATACGTAATGAAAGCTATAAAGAAAAGTACGTAGCTGCTGGAATACTTAACTTTAATCCATCATTTGTATACAGCGTTCTTGATGATACAAGTGAGACTCTCTCTAGAAATGGTTAATGGCGCCTTGCTATGTCGTAGCCATGGACTTAGCTGAAGGCTATTCTAACTATCTCTCGGCAAATGAGAGAAAGGCTTCGTCAGTTTAGTCGCTAGCAAAGTCGTCCGTACAACTGGGGCGAGTGCTAGTAAGTCTCTCTAGACCTGCCGTGTGGTGGCGCTCGGTCTGCGATCACTGACAGTGGCGACACGCGAGTCCGACATGTACTAATTGACCGCGGCCGATTTAAAACTACCACCTAGCAAGTGTGGTGTCTGGCGGTGACACCACAATTACAACCACAAATTTCTGGTAAAGATGGACATATATTCTACTGGTGAAACACTGAACGGCACTGTTTACACTGTTCTGTTAACACAATGGACGTCAATTTTGACTTTTGCTCGAGCGACAGTGATCGACTTGCTGTATATTGTAACCCATTCCCGTGCTGTTCAGTCACACTGTTGGTTTGACTGCACCTCAGTAACTCAAAAATCACTGTTCTGATATTTAGTTATTCTTTTATTTGTTGACATATTTCCTTGTAATTAAAATTACTTCAGGCTGAGATGCTGACGATCACTTTCAATAGCGTACGCATAACCATTTTGTGACGAGGCTGGCTGTTGATATATACTACCGAAAGTGTCTCCAATTATGAAATTTAGTTGTAAACAATTCACAGTTTATAGCACGCTTCTCTCTCGCTCTCTCTCCTAATGTCTCAATTAATGTCAGAGAACAAACATTAAAATTCCACATAAATAGTTATTTAGTAGCTCAAGCATTGGCTCAAATGGTTCAAATGGCTTAGAGGACTATGGGACTTAACTGCTGAGGTCATCAGTCCCTTAGAACTTAGAACTACTTAAATCTAACTAACCTAAGTATTTCACACGCATCCAAGCCCGAGGCAGAATTCGAACCTGCGACCGTAGCGGTCGCACGGTTCCAGACTAAAGCGCCTAGAACCGCTTGACCACACGGGCCAGCTAGTAAAGTTGTATTGGGGGGGGGGGGGTATTTTCACATGGCCTAATTCCACACGATGCATCGGATACGTCTGGACTGTACTCCAGGACATTGCTGTAAAGTTTGATGACCAGGCGTGACCTCTTTTCCCCTACCCATTAAAATATTTCTTCCAACATCGGTATTCGAAATAGCTATGACCGAGCCGAGTGCCACCGTACAGTTAGCGAACTCGACTACAGAGTGTAGGTTTCACAGTGTTTTACGATCACACGGGCAGCTATTGCGCAGTCGTAGCGTAGTACTCCAACAGCCACCATTAAGCAGTCATTGAGGCACTTTGTATAATTAGTCCGTCAACAGTTCGCAGCCGTTTCAGCCGCATCACTGCATCGCTGCCTGTTTCTATTCCGCTGCGGCAACTCTGAAAACCAGGTTACAGTACCGGAAACACAGGTGGGGCCACTACGTTATTAGGACACGTAGTGGAATAATCAGAATCATGAATCATGTTGTTGTTGTTGTTGTCTTCAGTCCTGAGACTGGTTTGATGCAGCTCTCCATGCTACTCTATCCTGTGCAAGCTTCTTCATCTCCCAGTACTTACTGCAACCTACATCCTTCTGAATCTGCTTAGTGTATTCATCTCTTGGTCTCCCACCACGATTTTTGCCCTCCACGCTGCGCTCCAATGCTAAATTTGTGATCCCTTGATGTCTCAGAACATGTCCTACCAACCTGTCCCTTCTTCTTGTCAAGTTGTGCCACAAACTCCTCTTCTCCCCAATTCTATTCAATAGCTCCTCATTAGTTATGTGATCTACCCATCTAATCTTCAGCATTATTCTGTAGCACCAAATTTCGAAAGCTTCTATTCTCTTCTTGTGCAAACTAGTTATCGTCCATGTTTCACTTCCATACATGGCTACACTCCATACAAATGCTTTCAGAAACGACTTCCTGACACTTAAATCTATACTCGATGTTAACAAATTTCTCTTCTTCAGAAACGCTTTCCTTGCCATTGCCAGTCTGCATTTTATATCCTCTCTACTTCGACCATCATCAGTTATTTTGCTCCCCAAATAGCAAAACTCCTTTACTACTTTAAGTCTCTCATTTCCTAATCTAATTCCCTCAGCATCACCTGACTTAATTCGACTACATTCCATTATCCTCGTTTTGCTTTTGTTGATGTTCATTTTATATCCTCCTTTCAAGACGCTATCCATTCCATTCAATTGCTCTTCCAAGTCCTTTGCTGTCTCTGACAGAATTACAATGTCATCGGCGAACCTCAACGTTTTCATTTCTTCTCCATGGACTTTAATACCTACTCCGAATTTTTCTTTTGTTTCCTTTACTGCTTGCTCAATATACAGATTGAATAACATCGGGGACAGGCTACAGCCCTGCCTCACTCCCTTCCCAACCGCTGCTTCCGTTTCATGCCCCCCCGACTCTTAAAACTGCCATCTGGTTTCTGTACAAATTGTAAATAGCCTTTCGCTCCCTGTATTTTACCCCTGCCACCTTTAGAATTTGAAACAGAGTATACCAGTCAACATTGTCAAAAGCTTTCTCTAAGTCCACAAATGCTAGAAATGTAGGTTTGCCTTTCCTTAATCTATTTTCTAAGATAAGTCGTAGGGTCAGTATTGCCTCACGTGTTCCAACATTTCTGCGGAATCCAAACTGATCTTCGCCGAGGTCGGCTTCTACCAGTTTTTCCATTCGTCTGTAAAGAATTCGCGTTAGTATTTTGCAGTTGTGACTTATTAAACTGATAGTTCGGTAATTTTCACATCTGTCAACGCCTGCTTTCTTTAGGATTGGAATTATTATATTCTTCTTGAAGTCTGAGGGAATTTCGCCTTGCTCATAAGATGGTAGAGTTTTGTCAGGGCTGGTTCTCCTAAGGCCGTCAGTAGTTCCAATGGAATGTTGTCTACTCCCGGGGCCTTGTTTCGACTCAGGTCTTTCGGTGCTCTGTCAAACTCTTCACGCAGTATCGTATCTCCCATTTCATCTTCATCTACATCCTCTTCCATTTCCATAATATTGTCTAAGATAAGTCGTAGGGTCAGTATTGCCTCACGTGTTCCAACATTTCTGCGGAATCCAAACTGATAGACCCTCTATATATTCCTTCCACCTTTCTGCTTTCCTTCTTTCCTTAGAACTGGGTTCCCATCTGAGCTCTTGATATTCATACAAGTAGCTGTCTTTTCTCCAAAGGTCTCTTTAATTTTCCTGTAGGCAGTATGTATCTTACCCCTAGTGAGATAAGCCTCTACATCCTTACATTTGTCCTCTAGCCATTCCTGCTTAGCCATTTTGCACTTCCTGTCGATCTCATTTTTGAGACGTTTGTATTCCCTTTTGCCTGCTTCATTTACTGCATTTTTATATTTTCTCCTTTCATCAATTAATTCAATATTTCTTCTGTTACCCAAGGATTTCTACTAGCCCTCGTCTTTTTACCTACTTGATCCTCTGCTGCCTTCACTACTTCATCCCTCAGAGCTACCCATTCTTCTTCTACTGTATTTCTTTCCCCCATTCCTGTCAATTGCTCCCTTATGCTCTCCCTGAAACTCTGTACAACCTCTGGTTCTTTCAGTTGATCCAGGTCCCATCTCCTTAAATTCCCACCTTTTTGCAGTTTCTTCAGTTTTAATCTACAGGTCATAACCAATAGATTGTGGTCAGAGTCCACATCTGCCCCTGGAAATGTCTTACAGTTTAAAACCTGGTTCCTAAATCTCTGTCTTACCATTATATAATCTATCTGATACCTACTAGTATCTCCAGGATTCTTCCATGTATACAACCTTCTTTTAAGATTCTTGAACCAAGTGTTAGCTATGATTAAGTTATGCTCTGTGCAAAATTCTACCAGACGGCTTCCTCTTTCATTTCTTACCCCCAACCCATATTCACCTACTATGTTTCCTTATCTCCCTTTTCCTACTCTCGAATTCCAGTCACCCATGACTATTAAATTTTCGTCTCCCTTCACTACCTGAATAATTTCTTTTATCTCATCATACATTTCAACAATTTCTCCCTCATCTGCAGAGGTAGTTAGCACACAAACTTGTACTAATGTAGTAGGTGTGGGCTTCGTGTCTATCTTGGCCACAATAATGCGTTCGCTATGCTGTTTGTAGTAGCTTACCCGCACTCCTATTATTTTATTCATTATTAAACCTACTCCTGCATTACCCCTATTTGATTTTGTATTTATAACCCTGTAGTCACTTGACCAAAAGTCTTGTTCTTCCTGCCACCGAACTTCACTAATTCCCACTATATCTAGCTTTAACCTACCCATTTCCCTTTTTAAATTTTCTAACCTACCTGCCCGATTAAGGGATCTGACATTCCGCGCTCGTTTCCGTAGAACGCCAGTTTTCTTTCTCCTGATAACGACATCCTCCAGAGTAGACCCCGCCCGGAGATCCATATGGGGGACTATTTTACCTCCGGAATATTTAACCCAAGAGGACGCCATCATCATTTAACCATACAGTAAAGCTGCATGCCCTCGGGAAAAATTACGGCTGTAGTTTCCCCCTTGCTTTCAGCCGTTCGCAGTACCAGCACAGCAAGGCCTTTTTGGTTAGTGTTGCAAGGCCAGATGAGTCACTCATCCAGACTGTTGCCCCTGCAACTACTGAGAAGGCTGCTGCCCCTCTTCAGGAACCACACGTTTGTCTGGCCTCTCAACAGATACCCCTCCGTTGTGGTTGCACCTACGGTAGGGCTATCTGTATCGCTGAGGCACGCAAGCCTCCCCACCAACGGCAAGGTCCATGGTTCATGGGGGTAGGCATGAATCATATGGTCTGCAATAGCGCTGCGTGTTGCGCAATGCGGACTGTATCCGTGCTTTGTCGCTGATTGGTTGCAGTGCCGGGAGCAACACCTGTAACAGTCCGGCTGTGTTGTGTTGGAATTGCTTTCTGAAAAAAAAAAAGATCGACCTCTTGTCAGCTGTGGGCAGAGTACAGTTTTGCACTCAGTGAAGAGACAGAGGTTGGGCGTGTGTTTACATCGCTGTGGAGGGCGCTCCCCCAACAGCGACATCATGTGGATTGGCGCTTCGAGATACGGCAACACAAGTGGACTGCTCCGTCTGTCATGACTGCGTCCCCCATCACTTGAGTTCCCCAACTCACGTTAACATTGTTTGTGTTGTATATCCCTTAGAAAGTAGGAAACTGCATTAACTACGGTGTAAGTCAGTTTTGAGATTTTTGCTTTATTTTTCTTTCATACCGATAGGGATGTACAAGTTGAAACACTTAACATTTTCACATCACACATCTTTTAACTTACTAAAGATTTCTTTTCGTTCACACAAATAGCGTCCTGTGGTTCATAAAACAAACGTTTCCTCTCTTTATTTATTTATTTATCGTATGGCTAGGATTACTTTCTGGAAGAATACATAGAGGGTGCAAAAAAACTGTACGGCACAAATTGCAAGACACATTCCTCACACATAGGCGAAGAAATTATGTTATATGAACATAGGTGTGGAAGTGCCTTGTTTTCCTGTTACAACTCATTTTCTCTAACTCGTTGGAAACACTCAAGAAGAGGACGTTAGAATAATGGGAAACACGCACTCTCGGTGACGTTTGGTTACGTTGTGCAGCGCCAGTGTTTTATTTTACATGTCCTTGTTGCCATGCGACGTAAGTTATTGCTTGTTTACAGGTAACATTAATTGTTCCAGCGATTAGTACGACAGCTGCAAGAGCAAGGATTACTACGTGGAGTTAATCACAGACTTGGCTCGTGGAATGGCAGTGTGCACAAATGCAGAGATGGCAGATGCCCATTCGATGTATGGATTAGCAGACGGCAATGGCGCTAGCGCTGAACGTTTGTATCGGGAGAGATTTCCAGGATGAAGGTGACCGACGGGAAAACGTTCGAAGCCATTGACCGTCGACTTAGGGAACATGAGGCATTTAAGCCCGATACTCGCAACCGGGGGAGGCCGAGAAGGTCGATTACACCGCGACGGGAGGCGATTCTTGATGCAGTTGACGACGACCCTCGTGTCAGTACTAGACACGCAGCTGCAATATTGAACGTTGACCACATAACGGCCTGGCGAGTGTTACAAGAGGACCAGTTGTTCCATACCATTTACAACGTATGCAGGCACTATCAGCAGGTGATTTTCCTGCACGGGTACTCTTCTGTGAATGGTTCAGTCAACAAAGTGTCAACACTAATTTTAGTGGAACGGTGCTGATCGTAGATGAGGCGTCATTTCAGTGAGATCAGATTGCAAATTTTCACAGTCGCCCTGTATAAGCAGACGGAATCTTCACACAACTGTTGATGCAAGTCATCAACAAAGATTTCCTGTCAATGTTAGGACCGGCATTGTTGGTGACTGTTTGGTAGGGCCACATTTTCTTCCACACAGGCTCGACGGACAAAGTTATCACAATTTTGTAGAGAATGTTCTATCTGATCTGTTAGCAGATGTGCCTGTAGCAATGCGACGAAACATGTACCTCACGCACGATGGAGCACCTCCTCGTTTTAGTACTAATGGCTGCTGGCTTCTAAATAACAGATTCGGTGACAGATGGACAGGTGGAGACGGATCAATTGCCTGGCCTCCACGCTCTTCGGACCTAAGCCCACTGGACTTTTATTTTTGGGGTCATCTGAAAACTCTTATTTATGGAACCCCAGTGCAAGATGTTCAGAGTCTCCGTGCCCATGTTACGAAAGACGGCCGAAACCATACAAAATACTCCAGGGATACGTCAGCGCATCCGTGATTCACTACGACTGTGGGTTGATGCATCTATCAGTGCCCAAGGAGGACATATTGAACACCTCCTGTGAGATAGTTACATGTGATATGCTGATGCGTTGTATTCGTGTGTGTTTCTCGTCATTAATGAGTTGGAGAAAACGAGAACATGGAAACAAAGCATTCCAGAGCCATGTTCATGTAACACAATTTCTTCGTTTAAGTGCGAGGAATGTGTTCTGCAATTTGTGCCGTACATTTTTGTTATACACATTGTGTAACACAGAAAAAAGTTCACTAAGGTTACAGTGCTTACAAAGCACAGAATGCTACAGACAGATTCAACCGCTTGACATAAACAGCTGATGTCTTCTTTGACAACAGGAGATCTGCCGGATGACCAGGAAAGGATCGTTTCGGGTGCTTAAGTATGATTTGCTGAACTATTTGTAGTTGTGCAACACAGTCACACCTGGGCGATGTTGTTAATCCCCTTTTGTACAGTGAATCAGTACATCTTCCAACAGTTGTCCTTAGTCTGTTGAGTGCAGGCCAGACCTTGAAACACTCTTCGAAGAGTGGTGGCATGGACGAGATGAAGAGCATCTTCAGGTGTTCTTTGGTAGCGTTGTTCTGCCATATTTCTGTCCGTAGGTATGTTGTTGTTGCTCCGCTGTCCGCGAAATATTCTGCTCCTCGTAGAAGGGGATGACAGGAGTGAAGTCTGCATTTACTGGGTGCAGGAATGTCCTCATGTCCCCAGTTATTTTTGTAAACTCCCGACTGAGAGTAGATTTTCGCTGCAAAAATGGGGGCTGTGAGTAGGTAGTCACAAGGATGGAGTGTTTCTGATTGTTCCTGTGATGATGCGCATAGTCTGGTTGAGCTGCATGTCTTCGAATCTTATGTATGGGCAGACTGCAGCACAGTATTCTGCCACAGGGTACACCAGTCCAAGAGAACGTGTCCTTAGTGCCGGAGCTAATGATCCCCATGTCGTGCCACACAGTTTCTGCAAAATGTTATTTCTTGACTTCATTTTACTTGCTGGCGCCAGTTTCCAGAAACGGCTCTTCAATGCTGAGCGTCCTATCAAGTGACTCTTGATAACGTGGACTTTCATGACTCTGTGGGAAGTACGTAAAACGTTGACTAGCAGGGTTCTTCACTGAAATTTTCAGCTCATAAATTATACAGACAGCGTTTCATAGACGTGGTGGTGTTTTCGCGGCAGAATGGCAAATCTGTATCATATGAATCAATTAGTGTAACTCTTTGGTAAACCTGACGTGAAGTTACAGAGTTAAAAATACCGGGCATAAGTCTATTTTTGTGCTGTTCTTGCGAACTATTAAATTATGCGCCAGCCGTTAGTTTACCCCAATTTCTACGGAAATAAGCGGTACGTTATGTTTACGACTCTCTCGGATCGGAGATAGGATTACACTTCCAGGTGGTGCGCCGTTCAAATGGCAGGAACAGCTGCACAGAAAATCCCCCCCCCCCATACACTGTACCGTAAGAGCACAAAATACACGTGTTTATCAGACCTCGTCCGTGAACCGAAACGAAGTGCTGTACGCAGTAAGTATCTGAGACATCATACGCAACGAAGAGGGAAAAACCTCTATGGTAAAATAAATCCGAGTTGGCTGTTTAGTGACCTAATGTTCAGTGAATTTAAGACCAAAATTTCATACGAAATTTATTGTTTTGTTTTTAAGTTGCTGCGGCCCCTTTAGACTATAGAAGCTGTAGTCCATAGATTGCGGAAAATAGTCCGCCTGCTTAGTTGAGTGGTAATGTGTTTGCGTCCCATGCAGCAGCCCCGGGTTCAATTCCCGTCAGCGTTCGAGATTTTCTCCGGTCGTGGACTGGGTGTTGTGTTGTCCTCATCCTTTCATCCTCATCTCCGGCTCGCAAGTCGCTCAGTGTGGCGTCGACTGAAATAAGACTTGCATTCGGCGGCCGAACTTCCCTGGATGAGGCCTCTGGGCCAACAATGCCACACTATCATTTCAAATTTTTTTTTAAGAAAATAAACATCACCATTTTTTGAAAAAAGTCATTTCCTCTCCCACGTCATACGCTGAGAAGCGAGAATTATCACAGATATATTATGATGTAAGTTACTCATACCAGCTAATCCAGTGATTTTTGTACTTAATTGGAGATAAGACGTCAAACTGCGAACAATAAATGTATTTTCGCTTCCTCATTTCGCGTAGTTTAAAAAAAAACCTTTTTAGCTTAGATTTTAATTTCATTTGGGTGCCGAGGAAATTATCTCCATTTTCTAGGACATAAAAACACACAGCTTGTGAATGGTGTTCGCTAGCTCTACTCGCGAAAATACACACGGAAGGTCTCACCTTAAAGATCGACGTCAGGTGGGTCTGTCTCATACATCTTGCTCACCAGATGGTAGAGTTTTGTCAGGGCTGGCTCTCCCAAGGCCGTCAGTAGTTCTAATGGAATGTTGTCTACTCCCGGGGCCTTGTTTCGACTTAGGTCTTTCAGTGCTCTGTCAAACTCTTCACGCAGTATCATATCTCCCATTTCATCTTCATCTACATCCTCTTCCATTTCCATAATTTTGTCCTCAAGTACATCGACCATGTATAGACCCTCTATATACTCCTTCACCTTTCTGCTTTCCCTTTTTTGTTTAGAACTGGGTTTCCATCTGAGCTCTTGATATTCATACAAGTGGTTCTCTTTTCTCCAAAGGTCTCTTTAATTTTCCTGTAGGCAGTATCTATCTTAGCCCTAGTGAGATAAGCCTCTACATCCTTACATTTGTCCTCTAGCCATCCCTGCTTAGCCATTTTGCACTTCCTGTCGATCTCTTTTTTGAGACGTTCGTATTCCTTTTTGCCTGCTTCATTTACTGCATTTTTATATTTTCTCCTTTCATCAAATAAATTCAATATTTCTTCTGTCACCCAAGGATTTCTACTAGCCCTCGTCTTTTTACCTACTTGATCCTCTGGTGTCTTCACTACTTCATCCCTCAAAGCTACCCATTCTTCTTCTACTGTATTTCTTTCCCCCATTCCTGCCATTTGTTCCCTTCCGCTCTCCCTGAAACTCTGTACAACCTCCGGTTTAGTCAGTTTATCCAGGTCCCATCGCTTTAAATTCCCACCTTTTTGCAGTTTCTTCAGTTTTAATCTACAGTTCATAAGCAATAGATTGTGGTCAGAGTCCACATCTGCCCCTGGAAATGTCTTACAGTTTAAAACTTGGTTCCTAAATCTCTGTCTTACCATTATATAATCTTTTTGGAACCTGTCAGTCCGCAGCTCGTGGTCGTGCGGTAGCGTTCTCGCTTCCCGCGCCCGTGTTCCCGGGTTCGATTCCCGGCGGGGTCAGGGATTTTCTCTGCCTCGTGATGACTGGGTGTTGTGTGCTGTCCTTAGGTTAGTTAGGTTTAAGTAGTTCTAAGTTATAGGGGACTGATGACCATAAATGTTAAGTCCCATAGTGCTCAGAGCCATTTGAACCATTTTTTTGAACCTGTCAGTATCTCCAGGCTTCTTCCATGTATACAACCTTCTTTTATGATTCTTGAGCCAAGTGTTAGCTATGATTAAGTTGTGCTCTGTGCAAAATTCTACCAGGCGGCTTCCTCTTTCATTTCTTAGCCCCAATCCATATTCACCTACCACGTTTCCTTCTCGTCCTTTTCCTACTACCGAATTATAGTCACCCATGAGTATTAAATTTTCGGCTCCCTTCACTATCTGAATAATTTCTTTTATTTCGTCATATGTTTCTTCAATTTCTTCGTCATATGCAGAGCTAGCTGGCATATAAACTTGTACTACTGTAGTAGGCGGGGCTTCGTGTCTATCTTGGCCACAATAATGCGTTCACTATGCTGTTTGTAGTAGCTTACCTGTACTCCTATTTTTTTATTCATTATTAAACCTACTCCTGCATTAGCCCTATTTTACTTTGTATTTATAACCCTGTATTCGCCTGACCAAAAGTCTTGTTCCTCCTGCCACCGAACTTCACTAATTCCCACTATATCTAACTTTAACCTTTCCCTTTTTTAATTTTCTAACCTACCTGCCCGATTAAGGGATCTGACATTCCACGCTCCGATCCGTAGAACGCCAGTTTTCTTTCTCCTGATAACGACGTCCTCCTGAGTAGTCTGCGCCCGGAGATCCGAATGGGGGACTATTTTACCTCCGGAATATTTTACCCAAGAGGATGCCATCATAAATAAATAACGGCTGTAGTAGTACAAAACGTATAGCATCATTAATACCAAATTCAGTCATACATGATGAAGTGGCATCCCAAAGATGTATTTGTCAGAAATAAGCAAGAAACATTTCTGTATGCGCGTCCAGTATGTGTACACTTCAGTGCCAATCGTCTGGTTGATTAATAAATCTTTGCCAGATAAATACATTCTAAATGTATATTCTACATGTATTGTTCTACACATATATTTCATATTAATTTTAAGTAATATAAAACATCTTGTGTTGCATTTGTGTTTTTTTTTTTGCATGGGTTGAATGAAAAGTATTGGCAACTCGGTTATAATACATACCAGGCGTTAGTGACGGACGTTCACCATATACATGCCCTCAGTGTAATCGCCCCACATCACGATCACCTTACCTCATAGATATGTGAAGATGGTATCTGTTCTTTCGGACATGTCCGAAAGAACAGATACCATCTTCATATAGTTAAGGCTAACAGGCCATTAACCTCCTTCCTCTGTGCTCGATGCACACTCATTGCCCGAACTCTTAAGGGACTCTGTAAGATCGTCTGACGCGAGTAATGAGTGTAATGGGAAGGGGCACTACGAATGTAGTGTGTGGACATTAAGTTGGGAATGTGGGTCTCACGGGAAGCGTGCAAGGGATAAATCCCTGCAGTCGCACTATTCTCTGTGTCCTCGATGGCTCAGATGGATAGAGCGTCTGCCATGTAAGGAGGAGATCCCGGGATCGAGTCCCGGTCGGGGCTCACATTTTCATCTGCCCCCGTTGATGTATATCACCGCCTGTCGACAGTTTAGGGTTTGATTTAATTATCATTTACCTCATCGAGGTGGAAGGAGTCATACACAGTCAGTGCATTCATCTATGTCGATGACTTGGAAGGACCGCCCTATGGCATGAATGATGTATTTTCTTCTGTCGCAGCGCGTGCCACGAAGAGCTTCCTTCATTTTAGCGAACTGGTCGTAATCGCACGGTCTCACATCGGTGAATACGTGGATGTTCCTGTATCTCTCAACCCCAAGTACGCAGGGTCCCCTAAACGGGGTTCGCCGTGTGGCATTCGGGTGCCAGAAGGAAACGTTGTGTGCTCTCACGTCGTGATACACGCACGTTGTTCTTCTTTCCTAACCTACTACTGTTAGGGTGCTCGAACTCGCCTTCCGCACTTTCAGACAGCAGACACACAGCTGACTCAAACACAGCCATCGTCGCTCACTGTGCTACTTCGACTGACCTTCTGCTATCAGATACAGACAACGAGCATTCCATGTGATGCACATCGTTCATGTTACGGTGGTATTAAGACTACTTTTCATCCAGTCCATGTTTATTTGGTGTATTTTCTTTTTCTTTTTAGGTTGCAACATTTTCAGATTTAATTCTGTTATATTTGATGTCGTTTGCACATTGTTGTAATATTACTGTAAATCTGTACAACAACGAGAAAGGCGCAAAATTGTTTGGGTAAAGAAAATAATGTTGAATTCCCATTGACATACACAGTTTTGCGTAATTCTGACAAATGTGTATTCGGAATACACTCCATCACATATGTTCGGTAGTAATGAAGCTATACGTTTTGTTATTAGTCAAATGTCGAAACTAAAAAACAAAATAATGGAGGAGAGCGGTTTTCGAAAAAAAAAATATTTTTTCAATAGATGTGGATGCACTATTATAACATGCATTGAAAACCGTGGAACTTTTATCTGAAATGCATTTCTTTGTGTGTCACCGCTTCAAAGGTATTCGTTCAGAAATATTAAATTTTTCTAAGGAGGTATTTTACCCCCTTAACTACCGTATGGTCATGTAAAAAAAATTGTATTTCTTATTTTGCTCTGCTCTACAACGTAACCAAAGCCTATCAAAATTGGAGTGCCTTTCTGTGTGTGTGTGTGTGTGTGTGTGTGTGTGTGTATGTATTGAACTGGGGACCTAGAAACGACAGAGACACCTCGTCTCCGCTGTAGCCCTCAGTGGTACAGAACCCGACAACAGGTTACAGCAGTCCACTCACCACTCCGCCGCCCCACACCGAACCCAGGTTTATTGTGCGGTTCGGCCCCCCAGTGGACCATAATTCTTGTAAGCCCTTTGTTTAAAATATGTTAGAAGCTTATTGACGAAATCACTCTAGTTCATTTCTCGCTGTTTTGTTTATTTCTTTTGCTATCATACAGTCATCATTTTCAGCGGCCCTAAATAAAACCGCACCAACTGTCTCTATTACAATATTGTTCATTTTTAGATTTCGATGGGTTCATTGTTAGAATACATTATCTTAGACTTAGTACATATAACTGATTTTCAGGTCTACTTTGACTTGATCCATTAACTTGTTGCATTACTTGTTGAAGTTAAACTGCACTACAGGCAAGCAGTAGAATGTGAGCAGCATAACGGAGATGTTTCAGATTTCATTACAATCATGTCATTTGCCAGATTCTCGAAACCTAACGTTACGAAATCATTATTGTGTGTGAACTCCTTCTGATTATCAGAAGGAGCCAGCTAAAAATGTTTTCAACTAAGATTTCGAAAGGTTGTACACGCAGTGGTTGAGTAGGGATTAGGAGGGGGGGGGGGGGCAACGAGTTATATTGCGCCACGGAAAGATATTATATATATTTATCAGAATAACAAAATACAGCAAATCTATCACACACTTTCACATAAAAATAGAGTTCTTGTGTTTGTTACATAGAAAATCTGAAAAGTTTCTAAAAATGTGATATCTGACAGCTAAATACTACATATAATTAATTTTTATGCTTCGTACTAAGTTTATGTTGTTTTTGTTACTAAATTTCAGAGAATAATATCATCGACAGCTCCCAGATTTTTTTCAAAGAACTGCAGATATTTTCATTATGAAACAAATCCATCGCAACAATGTTCATTTCTAAAAGTTTGAGTCTTTGTAACATATGGCAGTAAAAAGGAGAAAATTTAAATAGCGTAGCTATTTTTCCATTCACTTCGAAAGGTACACATTTGGCTTCTATCTTCAACATAGAGAGTACTGATACAATAATCATAGAGGCAAGAAATTTCAGACGATGGATATGATTTGCGGGGCGGGGGGGGGGGGGGGGCGGGGCGGGGCGGTGCGGTGATGCTCGGGGTGGGTGGGGGGTAGAAGGGGAAAGAAAGTGTGTGTGTGTGTGTGTGTGTGTGTGTGTGTGTGTGTGTGTGTGTGTGTGTGTGTCTGTACACACACATCCAACATACAGACATTCACTTTTTAGGGGAATTACTCCAGAAGAGAGCATTTTTATCAACATCAAGTACGAGACGCAAATTAATTTTTCTTTAGATCCTTAATAGGAGAAAAATACAGTATTCACAGTAATGAACATTACAAATAACAGCGCTCGTCGTTCTGGTTCTGTTCGTGCAGAAACAGCCGCTTCTGAAAATTAAAATAGCGTTTAACTACGAGCGTGCAATGCAACCTGCAGGGAACGAATGGGAAACCTGCCTAGTAGTTTGGAATTCATTCTGTGCAGGTAGATGAAAGCTCTTGCTCCAGAACATTCGTCGTAGTTTTCTTTTGTTGTGCCCATATCGTAGAAAAGAGAGTGTAGCTGATTGTTTTATGTATTGGCAGCAGGACTGTATATCAACGCCCCAGTGGAGAGTTACTTTTCGGAGGGGAAAGCACTCAAAGAAATTGAAGCGAATGGTGCTTTGTCTCAGTTTTTGCCGTGACTATAAAATTGTTTCACAGAAATTGATTGGTGAGGTGATTTAGTGGCATTATCTAAGGCGATCGCTTTATTTATGACCAGCTTTATAGAAAGAGACAAAGTGGTGTTGAGATCTCATACAGAGGTGAGCTGCCTTAATTGTAGCACTTTTGAGATTTCATTTTTTACAGCCCCCACAATAAGTTACAAAATTATTTAAACAATGCCATCCTCAACTGTAGGATGTTTCGCATGATGTGTGGTTTCAAATAGACCGTGTAACATATATCGTGCGTACTGCGACTAGATATGTATGGAATGGAGAAATGTCGCTTCCAACGAAAACATAGTCAGGGACTACACTCCCTGTTATTCAGTCTACATACTGAAAGCATTGGTTCTGGTCCGTAGGTGCCTAGATTTCCCTGCATTGGGTCACCCGTTTTGAATACGTGTGAAGATTGTTATTTTGATGTAGGTATCCAAGGGCCAAGGTCTAAGTGTAGCACAATGTAACCACTGACCAAACACAGGAATTCTGCCCAGAAAGTAAAGCAAAGCCACGGACAACTGAGTAGACAGGATACCGTTCAGTTGTTTCGTACTTCGTGTCATTGCAAGATTTTAGGAGAAACAGATTAGTAAGTTAATAAATATTGCGAAATAAAACCTTTTGGACCTACGGAGAAGGATTAAATTGTAAAAATCAATGTCGTGGTCATACATTATCTCATTAAAATTCATGAGCAGTTCAGGCTTTGCAACCATTATCACATAGATGTAAGCGCGGAGTCATTATATGTACTGTAAATGTTTCTTAACTTCATTCAGTAATGACATACGGATTTCTAATCTGCGGTAACTCATATTAAAGAATGAAAATCTTCGTTACAGAACAACGAATGTCATTCACGATCGCTTTCTACACGGTTGCTCGAAGCGTTAAGTTTTATTTTTAAAATAAATACAGCGTCATAAAACATATTTTTTCATAGGAAATTTGTTGTGAATAATTAATTATTGTTTAGAAGGAATAATGAGTGCTCTGAATAAATCACAAGAAGAAAAAGTAACCTTCACTATTTTATATTACAGTTTGTCTTCAGAAGAGGATGAAAAAGTTTCTGCCAAAATCACTCAGTGCTATTAATTTGCTTCTAGATAGCAAACAAATCAATTTAGAAACAAGTATGTTATTTAGTGCAAAAGAATTACTTACTTATGTAATGAAACAAGATAAATTTATCTTTTATGATAACTTTAACATAAGTGAACTTCCAAGTGGATTAAATCTTTGTCGAACATGATCTCGAACCTGGAACTGCGTTTCACGACTCGTTGTCTTACCGACTGAGTAAGAAACCTTTCTATTCGCAGTTTTATTTCCACCAGTACATCTGTCTTACCTTCTAAATTTCACAGAAATTCAGCACACAGCCTTATTGAAATACAAATTCAGGTAATAAGGGGGAGTGGGAGGTCGTCTCAAGGTGTGGCAGGGGGCGAAAGACATTCCGGAGGGCTGAACGGAAGGCCTCTCCAGTTTGTCTGACGAACCGGTTTCAGGCTCTGCCTCAGGCTGATACTGATCTTCGGCCTGACATGGCTGCTTGTCCTGTTCCAGAGGTTGCCCCTCAGTCTGCAAGATCCGGGTGGTCGCAGAGGGTGGGCTTACTGGTATTTGGGAGCTCCAACGTCAGGCGCGTAATGGGGCCCCTTAGGGATATGGCAGCAAGAGAGGGGAAGAAAACCAATTTGCACTCCGTGTGCATACCGGGGGGAGTCATTCCAGATGTGGAAAGGGTCCTTCCGGATGCCATGAAGGGTACAGGGTGCACCCATCTGCAGGTGGTCGCTCATGTCGGCACCAATGATGTGTGTCGCTATGGATCGGAGGAAATCCTCTCTGGCTCCCGGCGGCTATCTGATTTGGTGAAGAATGCCAGTCTCGCTAGCGGGATGAAAGCAGAGCTCACCATCCGCAGCATCGTCGACAGGACTGACTGCGGACCTTTGGTACAGAGCCGAGTGGAGGGTCTGAATCAGAGGCTGAGACGGTTCTGCGACCGTATGGGCTGCAGATTCCTCGACTTGCGCCATAGGGTGGTGGGGTTTCGGGTTCCGCTGGATAGGTCAGGAGTCCACTACACGCAACAAGCGGCTACACGGGTAGCAGGGGTTGTGTGGCGTGGGCTGGGCGGTTTTTTAGGTTAGATGCCCTCGGGCAAGTACAGAAAGGGCAACAGCCTCAACGGGTGCGGGGCAAAGTCAGGACATGCGGGGACCAAGCAGCAATCGTTATTGTAATTGTAAACTGTCGAAGCTGCGTTGGTAAAGTACCGGAACTTCAAGCGCTGATAGAAAGCACCGAAGCTGAAATTGTTATAGGTACAGAAAGCTGGCTGAAGCCAGAGATAAATTCTGCCGAAATTTTTACAAAGGTACAGACAGTGTTTAGGAAGGATAGATTGCATGCAACCGGTGGTGGAGTGTTCGTCGCTGTTAGTAGTAGTTTATCCTGCAGTGAAGTAGAAGTGGATAGTTCCTGTGAATTATTATGAGTGGAGGTTACACTGAACAACCGAGCTAGGTTAATAATTGGCTCCTTTTACCGACCTCCCGACTCAACAGCATTAGTGGCAGAACAACTGAGAGAAAATTTGGAATACATTTCACATAAATTTTCTCAGCATGTTATAGCCTTAGGTGGAGATTTCAATTTACCAGATATAGACTGGGACACTCAGATGTTTAGGACGGGTGGTAGGGACAGAGCATCGAGTGACATTATACTGAGTGCACTATCCGAAAATTACCTCGAGCAATTAAACAGAGAACCGACTCGTGGAGATAACATCTTGGACCTACTGATAACAAACAGACCCGAACTTTTCGACTCTGTATGTGCAGAACAGGGAATCAGTGATCGTAAGGCCATTGCAGCATCCCTCAATATGGAAGTTAATAGGAATATAAAAAAAGGGAGGAAGGTTTATCTGTTTAGCAAAAGTAATAGAAGGCAGATTTCAGACTACCTAACAGATCAAAATGAAAATTTCTGTTCCGACACTGATAATGTTGAGTGTTTATGGAAAAAGTTCAAGGCAATCGTTAAATGCGTTTTAGACAGGTACGTGCCGAGTAAAACTGTGAGGGACGGGAAAAACCCACCGTGGTATAACATCAAAGTTAGGAAACTACTGCGAAAGAAAAGAGAGCTTCACTCCAAGTTTAAACGCAGCCAAAACCTCTCAGACAAACAGAAGCTAAACGACGTCAAAGTTAGCGTAAGGAGGGCTATGCGTGAAGCGTTCAGTGAATTCGAAAGTAAAATTCTATGTACCGACTTGACAGAAAATCCTAGGAAGTTCTGGTCTTACGTTAAATCAGTAAGTGGCTCGAAACAGCATATCCAGACACTCCGGGATGATGAAGGCATTGAAACAGAGGATGACACGCGTAAAGCTGAAATACTAAACACCTTTTTCCAAAGCTGTTTCACAGAGGAAGACCGCACTGCAGTTCCTTCTCTAAATCCTCGCACAAACGAAAAAATGGCTGACATCGAAATAAGTGTCCAAGGAATAGAAAAGCAACTGGAATCACTCAACAGAGGAAAGTCCACTGGACCTGACGGGATACCAATTCGATTCTACACAGCCGTGTACCGCAAGTCTCTAGAGGAACAGAAGGTTCCAAATGATTGGAAAAGAGCACAGGTAGTCCCAGTCTTCAAGAAGGGTCGTCGAGCAGATGCGCAAAACTATAGACCTATATCTCTGACGTCGATCTGTTGTAGAATTTTAGAACATGTTTTTTGCTCGAGTATCATGTCGTTTTTGGAAACCCAAAATCTACTATGTAGGAATCAATATGGATTCCGGAAACAGCGATCGTGTGAGACCCAACTCGCCTTATTTGTTCATGAGACCCAGAAGAGATTAGATACAGACTCCCAGGTAGATGCTATTTTTCTTGACTTCCGGAAGGCGTTCGATACAGTTCCGCACTGTCGCCTGATAAACAAAGTAAGAGCCTACGGAATATCAGACCAGCTGTGTGGCTGGATTGAAGAGTTTTTAGCAAACAGAACACAGCATGTTGTTATCAATGGAGAGACGTCTACAGACGTTAAAGTAACCTCTGGCGTGCCACAGGGGAGTGTTGTGGGACCATTGCTTTTCACAATATATATAAATGACCTAGTAGATAGTGTCGGAAGTTCCATGCGGCTTTTCGCGGATGATGCTGTAGTATACAGAGAAGTTGCAGCATTAGAAAATTGTAGCGAAATGCAGGAAGATCTGCAGCGGATAGGCACTTGGTGCAGGGAGTGGCAACTGACCCTTAACATAGACAAATGTAGTGTACTGCGAATACATAGAAAGATGGATCCTTTATTGTATGATTATATGATAGCGGAACAAACAGTGGTAGCAGTTACTTCTGTAAATATCTGGGAGTATGCGTGCGGAACGATTTGATGTGGAATGATCATATAAAATTAATTGTTGGTAAGGCGGGTACCAGGTTGAGATTCATTGGGAGAGTCCTTAGAAAATGTAGTCCATCAACAAAGGAGGTGGCTTACAAAACACTCGTTCGACCTATACTTGAGTATTGCTCATCAGTGTGGGATCCGTACCAGATCGGGTTCACGGAGGAGATAGAGAAGATCCAAAGAAGAGCGGCGCGTTTCGTCACAGGGTTATTTGGTAACCGTGATAGCGTTACGGAGATGTTTAGCAAACCTCCCGAGGAGATCACGAATGTAAAATTAGAGAGATTAGAGCGCGCACGGAGGCTTTCAGACAGTCGTTCTTCCCGCGAACCATACGCGACTAAAACAGGAAAGGGAGGTAATGACAGTGGCACGTAAAGTGCCCTCCGCCACACACCGTTGGGTGGCTTGCGGTGTGTAAATGTAGATAGATGTAGATGTAGATATTCGCTCATCAAGACCAGTAAGATACATTGTGGAGTCTACAACTGACGAACATCAACAATATCCACTAATTCAGCATTATCATCATTAAAAGGATATTAAAATTTGGCTCATATATGCTTTTCCTAATAAAATTTTTGTTTCATTTTTTATATCCGTACAAAATACCGAAGCTGTGTTCGTGATACCGTGTATGACACACTCCAACGACTATTCTGTGAAGAAGAACAGATACCTGTAATGTAAAACTTTGAACATGGCTGCTAAGGTTCAGTGACCGTGTCAGAATTATATTGGAACAAATAAGCCCTCGGTCACAAATATTAAGTCAAAACTGACCAGGTTTCGACGCTACTATGACCGTCGTCTTCAGAATTAAATTAGCAGTTCTAGAACATATTAGGTATATAATACATTAATAAAATTAAAGACTTGCAACCCTTGTTCACTCAAGTACGAGCAGCCATTAGCGGCTCGCCATCTTATTGCAACTATTCATGACGTCGCCTTTCCAGCTTAGATTTTTTTTTAAATGTGACTTGTAAGTACTGCATCTCTTCCCAGCCAGTAAAAACTTTAATTTTATTATTGTATTATATACCTAATATGTTCTATAACTGTTAATTTAATTCTGAAGACGACGCTCATCGTAGCGTCGAAACCTGGTCAATTTTGACTTAATAGTTGTGACCGAAGGCTTATTTGTTCTAATACATCTGTAATGTTTTTGTTTCACACAATAGCTCGACTTACGAGCGTCAAAGTTGTGCCAATGAAGAAACAATGTTTTTGTTCGTTGGAACGTGAGAGGTGTTTATGTGTTAGCACTCTCAAGTCTACGTTAAAAAGCAAATACTGGAAGAAAATCTCCGGAATGGTGGGCATTTAGTTTTGGTATCGCCAGTTCTAAGACACAAGGAATATTGCATGACGGGCAGCTTGCGTATGTAGTCTACAAAAAATAGCTTTTACATTTGTGATTCTCATTTGGTGAGTCGAATCGACTCCTCTCTCGTGTAAAATGAGTGTGTAAAATTTTAGAAAGTACAGAGTTTTGTAAGTTTCAAAGAAATTGATAATACCTTTGAATGCGTCTCCTCTTCCATGAAAGACATTCTATATTCAATTCCACCAAAGTTTTTGTGTTTTTCTAGAGCTTGTCTTGTGTCATAATCAACTGTTAGTCAGGTTTCCTTCCCACAAACATTTCAGGGGGAAGCTAGGGGAATCTACAGTAGTGCTTTAAATTGGAGCTGTGCCGTGCTGCGTCGCCATTACCAGTACTAGGACTGCTGGAATCGATGCACTCACCTTGGCCTGTGATGCGGCTTCTGATGCCGTTACGGGCACAAAAGCCCACCCGCGCCGCAGGCCTGTCTAGATAGCGTGCTGACGTCGTACGTTTCTGACTGAGAGTCGCGTCGCTGCTGTAATTCAGAGAGCTTCCTCGCCTGCCTTATTGATAGCGACGACAACTTGCAGACAGGTGGATAGCACGTTACATCATACTGTCACCATTTTAACAGACTGACTCGACACATCAAAGATAGTAATCAAGTTGTCACCAGTCACATCGATGAACATCGTGGTTGGGGCCGGCCTTAGTGGCCGAGCGGTTCTAGGCGCTTATAGATAACGCGCGACTGCTACGGTCGCAGGTTAGAATCCTGTCTCGGGGTGTGATGTCCTTAGTTAGGTTTAAGTAGTTCTATGTCTAGGGGACTGATGACCTCAGATGTTGTCTCATAGTGCGCAGAGCCATTTGAACCATTTTTGAACATTATGGCTGACACTTGAAATTACAGAACCCTCGCGAAAAAATTCGCTCACAACTCTCCGAGCTTGCTCTCCTATGCAAGCTGCTTCACCTCTGCATGATTACCACAATCTACATATATCTGAACGTACTTAATGTTGTTGCGAGACTGGACAAAAGGATGAAACTATGGGATAGACTGATTTGAGTTGAATTACCAATAACGTAAGTTTATTCATATAAGAGAAACAAAACTTCAACAGATCGTTCCTTAGAGCAGTTGAAGGTCGAGGTCGGATACACAAATAGCTTAAAAGATTTATAGCAACATCAAAAATTTCTTTTAACCGAAACAAAGTGAACACTTAAACCACTGTAAACCCAAGCTGTGAAAATGGTTTTGTACGAGGGTGTTCATTAGGTAACGCAACTCTTCTTTTTCTGAAAGCAGTTTGGTTTTATTTAGGACTCCACTACCCCATATTATTCCCCACTCTTTTGGCTATAAAACCCAATTTTTCAGCATAATCCCTGTGCAATGCGATGTCCTTACACCTCCTTACTGCGAGGGCCTGCACGCCTGTGTGCTACCACTCTACTGATCGATGTCGGACCAAATTTTTCGCTGCATCAGTAAACTCCCCACCATCCACGTACTGCTTCCCATGGAGGGCATCCTTGATTGGCCCAAACATACGGAAGATCTTTATGGTCTTCTGTTCCATTAAGTTTCGGGTGTGCAGCCGCAAGAAATCTCCTTCTTCTAATATTTCGGCTGTATAACGTACAGTCATCTTCAGAGTGAGCCGCAAGACCGCCGCTCCAGTGCTCGCTTCGTCCCTTTATACTCGTGTACTGCGCAACTGCGCATGTGGCCACAGATGCAAATGTGCCAGAGACGTTGGTCGGCGGCAGAGACGTTCACAATGCGCGAGTTACATCTATGACTCCGCACTCGATCTGTGTTGGCATGTCGATATATCATTGTGAGCTGCACTGTGAAGACGTCTTTGTGAGTTTATTACACCAAGTGCTGGATTGCATGATTTATCAAGGTTTAAAGCACTATCTCTATTAATTAAATTGGACGTCAAGCGAATCTCAATTGCCTCCTTCACTATCGAGTCCCAAAAAGATGATGTAGTTGCCAAAATTACGACGTTGTCATACAACATACTGTGACCAGTGTTGATACAGTGCTCTGCCACTGCCGACTTGTTAGGTTGTGAAAGTCATGTGTACCTCTGGTATTCTGTACATCTTTCTTGGACAGTACGAGTTGTTTGTCCAATGTAAGAAAGGCCACATTCACATGGAATTTTGTAAACTCAAGATTTTCGGAGCAGCAAATCATCGCTGACGGAGCCCACGAGTGCAAATGTCTTGGGTGGAGGACCAAAAATCACTTTTACTTTGTGTCTGCTGAGAATCCGTCCTATTTTTGATGAGAGGCTACCCACATATGGCAGGGAGGTCATCGATTTAAATGTTTCTTCATCTTCTTCTGCTTTCTTTGTGGCCTCTTTCGGTTTCATTTTCAGTGACTTTGTATTTGCTGTGGGGAGTACCCATTGTCTTCAACCACTCTTTGTGAGTGGGAAAGGTCATCTTGCAGACCGCTTTCGTCAGAAATAATAAACATTCTATGGGTCAAAGTGCGGAGAATACTCATCTTCTGGGCAGGATGGTGGCAGCTATTTGCACGCAAATACAAATCCGTGTGCATCAGCTTCCGATACACTTCATGTCCCAAAGGGCCATCCTCTCTGCGCCGAACCAGAACATCCAAGAATGGAAGGCATCCCTCCTTTTCAATTTCCATTGTGAACTTTATTTGATCGTGGAGAGAATTCAGATGTCTTAAGAAGTCCTGCAAGTTCTCTTCACCATGGGGCCAAACTACAAAGGTATCATCAACATACCTCCAGAATACCGTGGGTTTCAAGTCAGAAGTCATCTGTTTCTCAGTGAGGGACCCAATGGGCACACACTTCTGAGTACCACAACTAGTGTAAGAGTATGTCAGCACTACCAGCAGAGTTGTTAAGTAGAGCAGTGGGATGTTTGATTGTGATCCGTCGATCACCTCGAATCAATGTGTCCGCACCTTCCAACATTGCAGGAGTCACGAGCTGTGCGTGGCCGACCGGCACGCGGGAAATCAGACATCTTTACGCGACGTTGCCGCTATGAAAACAGAGGCCTCCCCCAGCGACTCACCGTGTTTTCCTTTACTATTATTTTTCCGTAGACATTTAGTGAGCGCCAATGAATATCTGCAACGCTCTGATTTCCGCCAAAAAACATTCAGTGAAAGCTCTCTGCTTGGAACGGATCTCCGTTACAGATGCCACTTCCAAGGCTACATATAGCGCCGCCAGCTATCGGAACTGCAAGAAACTATAGGGCTTGAAGCTGTAACAGCCCACGATATCCCACAACAAATACTGCATTTTTTTTTCAACGGAAATTGTTCGAGAACGAATGTGTTGCAGTATTTACTGAACGCTCCTCGTAATATCGAGTATTAAAGACAGTTTCAGAAAAAAAACAAATAAATGGCTCAATTTTATGAATTTAGAGTAACAGCTGCCCTTCTAGGAACAACATCGACGGTTAAAGGTTTGAATCCTTGGCTCCAGTGTGGCCTGTTGTGCAGGGCAGCCTATACACCAGTGGCTAGAAAAAACATGTTACTGCCCATATCTCCGATCCTATTGGAGCCAGGAGGTAATAAATCCCACAGTGCTGATATTTATGAGGACTGCTATTTCTGTGTAAAACACACACACACACACACACACACACACACAGTTTTTTATATTTGTGGACCATAATCTTTGTGTCTTGGCTAAGACTACACTATAGTACATACAAAAGAAAAATGACAGCAGCTATTAATCATACACTGGTCCCATTACACATCCGGACTGGTTCCGAGCCGGCCGAAGTGGCCGTGCGGTTCTAGGCGCTGCAGTCTGGAACTGCGAGACCGCTACGGTCGCAGGTTCGAATCCTGCCTCGGGCATGGATGTGTGTGATGTCCTTAGGTTAGCTAGGTTTAACTAGTTCTAAGTCCTAGGGGACTAATGACCTCAGTAGTTGAGTCCCATAGTGCTCAGAGCCATTTGAACTGGTTCCGAAACAATCCTCCATTATCAGCACATATAGTATAGATTAAGATTAACCACTCAAATGTTTACCTCAGACAGTTCAGTATTAGGCACAAGGCACATCATTAGTTTATATGCATTTAAAAAACTGATTGTGGAAGGTTGTACCCAATAAAAATGAAAGGCAACCTGCAGCATGTAATCTGGCCACTACATTAAAAAGGAATTACCCAGTTTCATGGAACCAAACATACAATCACTGCTGCTAAATTAGGGCACAATTACCCAAACGTCAGCTCACAGAACCTGATTGAAGCACTACGCTTCTGTTCACTTATAGAGCTGTGAGATCCCGCGTACTTATAATGAAAGTGCAGCTACTCTCAGAAGTCCGGTGTGGTCTGTAATTATCGTACGGCAGCAAAAGTTGGTACATATTCATCCAATTCTGGACACCAGGTGCAAATCTGGCCCTGTGAATGCGATACAAGCGTATAGCAATATTTCCGTATGTACATTAATGGATCAGGAACGGATGTGGGCAGAAAAGGTGAAACAAATGAGAATGACACAATGTCGATTTCTTTTTTTTTTTTTTTTACTACCCATTGCTAACATGCGTCGACGAGATGGTGTACAGCGCCAAGTTTGCATCTGGTGGCCGAAAGTAGAACGAATTTTTTCCCAGTGTAAATCGATACTGCATTACCGCATTCGCATATATACCAAGTTACCAAGTGTAAGAAGTTACACTATAATTATAACCACTTGGTATCACTGTTTACACCAGAGCGAACAAATACCATCTCTGGCCAACGACTCAGTGAAGCAGAGCGATGACTAACTTAGTTACCAATAGCAAAATCGTGCAAACACGAAATTGGCACACTGTATTCAAGCTTTGATCTGCCTCTACAATTTTTATGCACCAGACTTCAAAAAATGGTTCAAATGACCTTGAGCACTATGGGACTTAACTTCTCAAGTCATCAGTCCCCTAGAACTTACAACTACTTAAACCTAACTAACCTAAGGACATCACACACATCCATGCCCGAGGCAGGGTTCGAACTCGCGACCGTAGCGGTCGCACGGTTCTAGACTGTCGCGCCTAGAACAGCTCGGCCACTCCGGCCGGCCACCAGACTTCCCCATGTTCCTAAACAGGAGATTTTTGGATGTCTTAGGATGTTTTCTATCGCCCTATCCCGTATTTCTGGTGACAATGTGCCAAAAATTTCTTTTCCCGCGGTTCAGTTAAGTTCCTCTTCATTGTTACTTGACGTATCCATTCATCCAGAAGGATAAATATAGTAGATACTCGTGTTTATATTAATTTTTTTTTAGAAAAACGTTCCTTGATGTTGCCCCTCTGACTGGATACGTTCTATTTCTGCTGTCGTCGTTTATACTGCTATCCAAATAGCAAAACTCGTCTGCTACCATTGTTTCATTTTCCAATCTGATTTTCCTAGGAGCACCTGACATAATTCGACTACACGCCGTTACCTATGTTTTACTTTTATTGGTATTAATCTGATAACCTTTTTTATGATGATACATTTATCTGTTGTTGTTTCCTGATTTATGTACATGCCTCTGTACAATCGCTCTAACTATCACTGCCGCTACACGACATGTTCAATGTTGGTGGTGAAATGGTCGCACATCAATGCGGGCTTCATTAAAAACTCGCTGTTAAACAAATGAATTATAATTTCATTTGACACTTTGTGTGCGGAGCTTAAGTTCAACATTGAAATAGTCTTTCGCTTTAGAGATTACTTAAAACTGAACGCTAACCAATGCAGAACAGTTACATTTTATATTAAAATACACATATCAAAAAAAGTTTTGCATCACCTCGGTAGCGAGACTTCCGGAACCTGTACATCATTTTCGCCATTTTTATGGCTCATGACAGCCACAAATTTCATGTTGAACCACCATACAGCGAGATCGTCAGAGGTGGTGGTCCAGATTGCTGTACACACCTGTACCTGCTACCCAGTAGCACATCCTCTTGCATTGATGCATGCCTGTATTTGTCGTGGCATACTATCAACAAGATCATCACGGCATTGTCGCTCCAGATTGTTCCACTCCTCAACGGCGATTCGGTGTGATCCCTCAGAGTGGTTTGTGGGTCACGTCGTCCATAAACAGCCCTTTCCAATCTATCCCAGCCATGTTCGATAGGGTTCATGTACGGAGAACGTGCTGGCCACTCTGGTCGAGCGATGTCGTTATCCTGAAGGAAGTCATTCACAAGACGTGCAGGATGGGGACGCGAATTGTCGTCCATGAAGACGGATGCCTAGCCAATATGCTGCAAATACGGATGCACCATCGGTCGGAGGATGGCATTCACGTATCGTACAGCAGTTACGGCTCCTTCCGTGACCTCCAGCGGCGTACGTCGGTTCCACATATCGCCACCCCAAAACAGCAGTGAACATCCACCTTGCTGCACTCGGTGGACAATGTGTCTAAGGCGTTCAGCCTGACCGGGTTGCCCCCAAACACGTTTCCAACGATTGTCTGGTTAAAGACATATGCGAGAGTCATCGGTGAAGAGGACGTGATGCCAATCCTGAGCGGTCCATTCGGCATGTTGTTGGGCCCATATGTACCGCGCTACATGGTGTCGTGGTTGCAAAGATGGACCTCGCCACGGACGTCGGGAGTGTAGTTGTGCATCTTGCAGCCTTTTTCTCACAGTTTTGAGTCGTAACACGACGTCCTATGCCTGCACGAGAAGCATTATTGAACTTGGTGGCGTTGCTGTCAGTGTTCCACCGAGCCATAATCCGTAGGTAGCGGTCATCCACCACAGTAGTAGCCCTTGGGTGGCCTGAGAGAGGCATTTCATCTACAGTTCCTGTGTCTCTGTATCTTCTCCATGTCAAAACAACATCGCTTTGGTTCAATCCGAGACGCCTGGACACTTTCCTTGTTGAGAGCTCTTTCTGGCACAAAGTAATAGTGCGAACGCGATCGAACCGCGGTGTTGACCGTCTAGGCATGGTTAAACTACAGACAACACGAGCCATGTACCTCCTTCCTGGTGGAATGACTGGAACTGATCGGCTGTCGGACTTACTCCGTCTAATAGGCGCTGCTCGTGCATGATTGTTTAAATCTTTGGGCTGGTTTAGTGACACACCTGTAAAGTCAAAAGTTCTGTGTCTGTGATACAATATCCACAGCCAACGTCTATCTTCAGGAGTTCTGGGAACGGGGGTGATTTTTTTTTTTGTGTTTGCATAAATAGATTATTTACACTCTTATTAAAACCAACATAAAATGAAATGTAAATATTTGGAGGAAATATGCTTCATTAAACTGGACGACATTGTACTTTATAATTTAAAATCAAAATGTTTATTAAGAAAATGCAAGTGCACTTGCAGGTAAAAACTACCGAGACAGCAATGCAAGCATATAGTCAATAATTATGTTAATTTCCTACACTTACTACCTCTTTTATCATGACACATGACGAAAACTGTAGAGGTCAGAATGCACAGTGCCTTGTTTAAACGTAAAAGTCCCACACTGACTCCCTTCGCAAAATCATTTGATTAATGAGCTGTATGCCGCCCATACACTAGGAACATAACTTATCTGTCCTGACCTCACGTGAAATATTCTCAACCACCTTCAGCTCGAACAGGTCTCTCCACTGTCTCCCAATACGAATTATTCACTCACCTTCCAGCATAATTTTTTTTTTCATCCATAAACGACTCCTCTCGATTACCTTTCTATTCTCCATGTTGCCCCACTACCACAGCTAATTCCGCCTGTCATTGGTTGTCGTTTTTACTGCCTTCCTACCAGCTTTACCACCATCAATGACTATCTTAATTATAAAAGTTAAAAAATTTTCGTGCCTATTGGCCAATCCCAAATAACCCACATCCTAGTCCCTGTGTGAAAAAACTTCCACGCTTTCTCATCTCATTTAACATCACCATTTATCTGTCAGCCTTCTACTGCTGTCATTTTTCTTTTGCATGTACTATAGTGTAGTCTTAGCCAAGACACAAAGATTATGGTCCACAAATATAAAAAACTGTGTGTGTGTGTGTGTGTGTGTGTTTTACACAGAAATAGCAGTCCTCATAAATATCAGCACTGTGGGATTTATAACCTCCTGGCTCCAATAGGATCGGAGATACGGGCAGTAACATGTTTTTTCTAGCCACTGGTGTATAGGCTGCCCTGCACAAAAGACTTATTGTGCGACGACGGTATCAGCCTGCCAAATCAACTTACTTTCTACGGCAGCCTACATGTCAGCCCCCAGAATCTGTATTCCAGGTTATGACATGTAGGCTGCCCTGCATGACAGGCATTTTGTAGTAGTAGTAGTAGTAGTACAAGCCTGCTTTATGAACTGTTCAGCAAGGACTACATGTGTCAATGAGGACAGGTTGAGCTAGATAGAGAATGGGCTGGGACAGAGCAAGGGAGGTGGAAATGGACAGAATGGGGGGAGGAGGGGAAGTTGCATCAGACAGGTGTCAGGTGTAAGAGAGAGGGCGGAGGATGTGAACAGAGGGAGGGAGAGGAAAATATGGTCAGAGAAAGAGGGTGGAGGAAATAGACAAAGAGAGGGGGAAGAGGAAGTGGATGGCACAGAGAGAGTAAGAGAGAGTGTGTGAGAGATTATGAGAGAGAGAGAGAGACTGCAGAGGTTGCAGGAGGATGAAGTGAACAGAGGGAGGAAGAGATGGCCACAGAAAGGGGGCTTTGTTGAACGCACACGTGGGCAAAGCTGCGAAGAAAAGGCTTGTGTGTGTGTGTGTGTGTGTGTGTGTGTGTGTGTGTGTGTGTGTAACACTTGGCCATTCACATACAACTGCGACAGACATTTTATCCTGAACTAGGTTATTATTACAACTATGATTCACATAATATTACCCCCACCCCCAAAAAAACTATTACCATAAATTACATTTCATTTCTAATTTGCTCCTGCATGTGCATAGTATCATCTGCTTCCTGTCACACACGCAAACTCACCCCTGTACTGACGCCAGTGTTACACGTGTAACCCACAGTCATATTCAATTTCCTTTTTCTTAAAACTGACGAATTTGTAAAAGTTGGCTTTGTCCACTCAGTCCCTATCATATTGCTCACATTTATCCCTCACCATCGATTCATTACACACATCATTGTTAATGTGGTTTCAAGCCGTTACAGACGAATACGCTCCACAGAGTAACCTGTCTGTATAGTCGTGGGGGTTAGAGCGCCTCTTCTGGAATATTTAAGTGTGCTGGCCCTTGATCGATTAATGGCAAGCGTCGGTGCGCCACCCAGTCTGGAAGTAGTTTTTATGCGGTTTCTCACGTCCCATTACGTGAGTACCGTGGTACTAAGTCTCCAGCTCAGTTACAAAATTCACAACAATGTAGAAAATTTTCATTCTTTCCCTACGTGCAAACAGTTGGGGTACACACATTCCTTCCTGGGGATAACGGGGTGACGACAGGAAGGGCATCGGCCATCCATTAAGTTAATCGCGCCAAATCCGTAGATAATCATGCCGACCCTGGGCCGATGCGTGACAAAGGCACAAGAAAAAGAAGAGTAGGCTCCTGAGTCCAGTGTACCAACTTGTGCTCCGTCTTGCAGCTTTAACGAACCAAGGTTATAGGTATCTGCCACACCTTGTGCCGTACCATTATGCATACATCCGACCTCCACTTTAATCAAACCTTATTATTAGATATAGAAACAGCCTTGTGTGTTTCCGAAACAGTTGCAGCCACGTCTATGTTGCTACTGAGTTCATTCTCACCGCTACAACACACATCATTAGCACGTTCTTCCGCTTCTCACACACAAATATTTATATTATTGAAAGCAGAAATTGACATCAGTCTTCGATTCCACCCTTCAAATAAACAATCACTAACTAAATCACACTTATGGTAGTATTTTCAATTTTGTTAACCGTGCCCTTTGTGTTGTTGTATTGTATGGAGCTGGGGACATAAAAACGAAGGGAAGGCTTCGTCCCCGCCGTAGCCTTCAGCGGTTCACAAGCCCACAAGAGGCTACAGCAGTCCACTCACCCTGCCACCGCCCCACACGGAACCCACGGTTATTGTGCGCAGTGGACCCCCTCTCCCCGGGAACGTCTCATTCCAGATGAGTCTAACCACAATGTTTGCGTGGTAGAGTAATTATGGTGTATGCGTACGTGGATACAGTGTTTGCGCAGCAATCACCGACGTAGTGTAACTGAGACTGAATAAGGGGAACGAGCCCTCATTCACCATGGAAAACCGCCTTAAAAACCATCCACAGACTCTCCGGCACACCAGACCTCGGAATCGTGCCGGGGACCGGCGCGCCTTCCCGCCCGGAAAGCAGTGCGTTAGACTGCAGGGCTAACCGAGCGGGCAACCATGTCCTTACTTCACCTGCTCTTAAATTTGTTGAGACGAGCTAATGATTTTGTGTTTCAAAAAATATCTGCCCTGGTGCATACATTTAACTCTTTACTTTGTGTCACCCCATCATCACAACTCCTGGTGCGTTTCTTTGCAAACTTAGTCGTCCCGTCTTGGTGCTTAAGTGGTACTCTCACTAATTTTCTGACTAGTTACTAATTGTTTCTCCTCTCTGAGGGCCATCGTACGTGGGTTGGTTTGGTCTCTCCCCGTCCATAAAATTTTGGCAGTTTCGTGGACCAAACTGTCACCTGCTGTCTCCCAGAGTCTTATGTTCATAGAATTGACCCTGGCTTATGTTGTCCTGAAACCGCTTATTGTTTCGATTATTATTTTGACTGGTGCTGTACGAGTTACAACCGAGATCACAACGTCCTGTATTTTCTTACATCACATATATTTTGCCTTAGCAGCTCTGTTATTTCCCGATTTCGGCTTGTAACATCATTAGCACCTTCTGCCGCTTCTCACACACAAACATTTCACGCGCCAACGTTTCTACATGCTAAAGAAGAGAAGTGGTGTAGCTCCACTCTATGGATTGCCGATTTGTTCCCGAAGTGATAAATCCATGCCTCGTCACGACCAGCCTTGTAACGCGCAAACAATTCCGCCCAGATGGTCGTTCGTTGCTTTTTATGGTCTTTGTTAGGTGGCGAAGAATCCAGCGGGCAACCGTCTTCGAGTACCCAACTGGTTAACAAGTGTGTCAACACCACCAACAGAGACGTCCAGTTGCGCAGCGTGTTGCTTGATTGCGATCCGTCGCTCACCTCGAATGGGTGTGTCTGCACGGTCCAACACTGCAGGAATCACAAGACCCGAGCACTACTGCTGTCCGAGAAAGCTCAGATGGCGCCTAACCAGCGGACTTCTGCTCACACACAACACACTGGACCGTGATGGTGGCACAGGCGTTTCGCGCACCATTCGTGTGAGACTCTAAACTAACCGTTTAAATAATCTTCAAGAAGAAATTTATACGTAGTTTTACTGGTTAGTTATGGTAATCATTGATGTTAACTTCAACAGTTCTCATGGTTTTAACATACTTGAAACATTGGTGCTGCAACTCCAAAAGATCGTAAGAATACTGATTGTAGTGCTTGGGCAACTCATCTTGGTATATTGCTCACGTGTGTGGAAACCATATCAAATAAGACAAACAGTGGATATTGAACGTATACACTGGAGAGCAGCACGAACGGTCACATGTTTGTTTAATTCACGAGAGTGTTAATGATATACTAAAAAACTAGAACTGGCGGACACTTGAAGATAGACGCAAACCATTTCGCTATAGTCGAGTTACAAGGTTTCAAGAGGCTCTATTAAGTGAGAACTTAGGAATGCGTTACATCCTCTACGTATCGGTCCTGTATGGATCGCGAAGACAAGATTAGACTAATTACAATGTGCTCAGCGGCATTTAAGTAATCATTCTTCCTGTGCTGAATACACGAATAGAACGAGAAGCCAGCCTTAATATGTGATACACTGAGAAGTACCCTCCGCTAAGCACTTCACAATGGTTTGTAGATTACAGATGTACTGGGTTGCCGTACTAGTTCCGGTGTTTTTCGCTTTAGGATTCCAAAAATATAAATAAGAAGTGAACAAAACAAATGAGTCAATAGTGTATTCTCCTTTGTTGTTTTCAACCTCTTCCCAACTTTCAACAAGCTGTCCAGCGCCTCGACAATAGAAATCGGTTGCTTTCCACTCGAAGAAATCCTCCAGCCAAGTCTTGAATTCCACGTATTTATTGAGCGAAACACCTCTCAATGCATTCGAGTGGGAACTGAAGAGACGGAAATCGGAAGGCGCCAAGTCGTGGAAATACGGAGTATGTGGCATCACTTTCCAACCAAGTGTCTGTAAAGCTTTCTGGGCGATATAACAGGGTTTTCGTGTTGCAGAACAACACACAGTCACCGTTCAGATCATCTTTGCTGGATAGCGTTGTTGAATCGTTGCATTTGGCGGACGTAAAGTTCCACATTCACCGTTCGCTTTCAGTGAAAAAGTTCGTGGTGGATCATGCACGTCTTTGAGGTCTAAATTGCCGTCTTTGAATCGGTTAAAGCAATTTTGAGCACCTCAGTTAAACGCAAAAAGCGGAGGTCGCCAGGTGCTCTTTTCTGGCGACTTGACACTCCATTTTAATTTTATGAAAAGACCAGAATATATATCAACATTAAAAATAAATAAATACACTGCTTTACAGAGCACGTAATTCTCCACCGGATAACATGAGAAGCATTGCCAAAATACTTTATTTTTCACGCAAAATTTTCACCTAAAAAGTGCCAGGTGTTATGGGCCAATCTAATAGATTCAGAACGTATCAGTTATTTAGCAAACTCATATATTTTCCTAAAATTGAGAAGATTTTTTAGTTCTGTTTTGTGACAGAGATTATTTAGCAATTTT